>NC_022021.1:34277463-34296215 GCF_000317375.1 Microtus ochrogaster | reverse complement strand
AAAAAAAAAAAAAAAAAAAAAAAAAAAAAAAAAAAAAAAAAAGTAAGCATGCACTTATACTGTGAATCAGTAGGAAATATTTGGGATTCCAATCAGAGTATGTGGCTTTAGCATCTGTGGGGGTGATGCTCATGTTGTCATGAAGAACACATTCAATTTAACAGCTAAATTCTTCATCGATCAAAGAGGGTCCATTGGTTCCTGCAGCCTCACAGCATACATGCATAATGTGGTTGGCTATATTAGAGTAGAGAAGTGATCTAAGTCACTGCCTCATTTTATTCTCTACTGGGTACAGAAGAGAACTTGAATAATGACAGAAATATCAATAAAAATGACCCTGTAGTATACCTGGGTATTTATGACCATTTGGGAAAGCTGAAAACCTTAGTGGAATTTCTGCAATTTACATGATGAAAGTAGAGAAAGAGCTACTGCAATTTATCATCAATCCCTTCTTACACTTAATGTTTTAATATCAATTAAAAACATATTATAGGTAACATACAAGGCACATATATAAGTTAATAATAAAAATAAGATTTATAAACTTGTAAATTTGCATAATTGATTATTTTAATTTTATGGTTATTAAAATATTTATATTTATTTGTTATATGCATATTTTAAAAATATTTGTTTAACAATATATGTTGATAATGATGGTAATGAAGAGTTTGTAGTATTGATTCTATGTTTTATTTCATTTCTTTTCTAACTTCTTTGAAAAAAATTTCACATTCATTATTTGGGAAAAAAATAATTCCAAAAAAAGCACAATGAATTTCTCATCACATTAACATTTAAACCACAGGGTTAACTAACTCAATAACTAAGTATCATTTCCCTATAACATTGCATGAGTAAATAAAAAGTAAGCAAACCACATTAAAGTACCATATCAGCATTATAAAATATTAGCATTGTTCTTCACTTACATATATAAAACATTAAATATTTTCCAAAATACATAAAATCACGGAGGAAAAGGAACACTGAGTTGCCTTTGAAAAGGAAAGCAGGAAAGATCACATCTATTGACTTTTAAGAGACCGAACAATAGTAACCAAAAGAACAATGGTCCTCATATAAAACAGAACTGCTGTGCTACAGAATAGAAAGGAAATGCCAGGAATGAACCCATTCTCCGGGTGCTAATGGTTTTCACACTGGTAAGCAGAGTCTTTTCAATGAATAATACCACAACAACTAGGGGTCCCCTTGAACGAGAATACAAGTTGATCTCTCCCTCACTCCTCAATTTTTATCTCAGAATAGACAGAAAACGTCAGTGTATGACCCTTGACTGTGAAAATAGACTAAGATATGCTTCATGACATTATGCTGGGTGTAAATTTTGAGACTGCACCTAAAGCACAGGCAACAAAAACAGAAAGAGACAAAAATGAAAACACCAGAAGAAAACACTATTGTACAAGGAAAGTTAAACACGGTGAGCAAGAAAAATATTTAGTTAGTGGATATAGCTTGATTTAAATAGAAATATATCAATAAATATATTTAGTAACTGTTTATCATATAGGAACAAGTATTGTTCAACATTTTTTTCAAAATTGTTTATTTTGTTAATAATTATCTTTTTCTTAGTTTCTATATTTCATTATTAATGTGTATTCCATCTACTAGATGGGTCAGAAGTATGTATATATTTGAATGTTAATGAAAATGAGTAGCTATATAATACCACAGATTATTTCCCAGACAAAACAATTTGGTAAAAAAAAAGCCAGGACATATGACCTCTGAGGAACTAAAGCTTATTCAATTACTATTATGGACATTTTTATAAGCTTGGAGTTTATTGTATAAATAATATAAAAAAGGATTACATGGATATTAAAATATATTTATTCAAACATTCACAATATTCTAATGTTAGGATGAATGCCAAATGAATGAGTTTCATTATACCGTGAGGATATAAACTAGCTGTTACGTGTTGGGAGGAGTGGATGTGGGTGGGCTAAGGGAGAGCTGAGGGAAGAGGTATCAGGGAAAGAACTGTAGATGGAATGTAAATGAATTTTTAAAGAATAAATTAAAATAAAAAAGAAGAAGCAACCAAGTCAGATCAACTTTATGTCTACTTTGTATTTTAATATTTATAGTCATTCTGAATTTGAATTCTTGAGATAAAGAAATACAGTAGGAGTTAGACAAGTTTTCCAAGCTATTTGCAAAGGTAAGACAAGAGGATACAATTCCACATGGGACAAGGTACGATGAGTGTTTCATGAACTTTTTATTTTTAAATAAGGAGGTACCTTCTACATGTGTAGGCTATTGGTGAAGAGCGTTAAGTTATGGGAATTCCCATATGTATATGAATGAAGAGTAAATGGGAATATATATATATATGAACATATATATATAATGTTGTTGTCATGCATGTGTGTATAAGTTGCACAATTTTGAAAATTACCAAAAAGCAAAATAATTTTTAAAGACACCATGTATAATATTGAATTCTAAAACATGTCCAGTAGCCTTGCTTTTACATGTTTGGATTCAGTGGGCAGCAGCTATTTTTACTGGCATTCATCTTTTGTTTAATGATCATTTGGAGCATAGAAACAATAGTCCTAAACCATAGTAAAAGAATTCTGTTTGTGTCCATTCAATATTCTGAGGTTGATTTAATTGCTTCTTTATTCCTGTTTTCTGTCAGAAATGATTATCTGTGCCTAATGTAATTGATTCAAATCACCAATCGCAACCATTCTAAGATATGTCAGGAGATAGCTTGTTGATCTAGTTAGAAAAGAATTCTTGAAGAAATTCACCATGCAGTACAATACGTTCCTGTCAGATTTCTCCTAATCAAATTAAAGAAATTGAAGATGCAATTTATTTATTCTTTTTGAAGATGTGATTTAGATCAATTTATTCAACATGCTCGATCTTAATGACAAAATATAAATGCATGAGCATTTAAAATCATTTCTTTTGAAATAATGAATGTAAATACAACAGAGAAGAAAAACTTGTCAGTGCAAGAAATCTTTAAGAAAAAAGAATACATTTGGTTGCTGGTGATTCTTTCTGGATTCTGTTTCTTTATCAAGTAATAATTACAAGACAACAAGGTTGCAGATCACAGTGTGCAGCCGAGATGACTGAGAATAAGGGGCACATACTCAACCTTTACAATGGAAAATGTTCTCCTGCCAGGGAGGGGAGTCCAGAGCAGGGGCACCATTCATCTCCCTGGGTCAAAGGTGTTTGGAATTTTATTTATTTATTTTTTCTGGTATCATGTGGAACAAAACTAAGTCCTCTCTCTCTTTCTTTACTTGGATCCTGGAGGATACACTTCATGAGTTTCTTCACTTTGAATGACACCAATAACTATATTGGATAACAAAAGGATGAAGACCTTTGACATTCCCACATAGGAATGATAGACAAATAGGCCAAATACAAACTACTCTTAGAGTAACTCGGAAGAAGTGGTATTCTCGAGAACTCAATCAGGTTCAAACAGATGCAGTTCAAGGCCTCCTTCCCTAGCTATCTAATTATTTAAGAATTAACTTTATTTTGTTCCTATCTCAGTATTCATTAATTGTACATTACTTTTTGATAGTAAAAGGGAAGATTGCTTATAATTAAGAAAGGATGTGATTCAATCAAATAGGTATAATCTGATATCATTTAATGCATCCTCTCAAAAAGCTAACTTAAGAAGCAATTTCTGGGAGAAAAGATGTGTTACAGATCACATTTATTGTATTTTGTAGACTTTTTAAATATCTGTGATAGCTTCGTGATCAATGTAAATGCCTTCCTGGAGAGTTCTGCTCAACCAATTCTGGCTGTTCAATTTTTAAGGCATATTTTTTTTCTACAGTTAGCAAAAACCTACAAAACATACAATATACATGAAAAAAACAAAGGGCTATATGACATATGGATAGATCTTTTTACCGTTCTTTGCACTTAGATGAGTTTGGAACTGTTATCATCTCTTAAATTTTTGTTTTAACTTGAAGTATCCAGCTGTTACCTTAATTAAGTTTGACACAGGCAAGGATCTGGTTTTCAACACCTGTGGAGAAGGTTGTGTTGGTATTTTAATAACTAACCCAGCTTGAAAAAAATGGATTCAGGTGTGAATGCTAGCAATTAGATCAAACTAATGCCAGAGCTGTCAATTACTAAGGAGAAGAAATGTTGGTTTTTCACTGTGAACTTTCACAAATTGGGCATTCTGCAAGACAAAAAGTTACCATGACTCTACAGATACCATACCACGCTTCACTACCAATATTTGTGTATTTTAATATAGTTCTTTTAAGGACTTCCTGACAGCTTTATTAAGTACACAATTTGACTTATCTTGTATTCCCAATATATGCATTATAAAAATAGCACCATGAAATTTGCAAAGAATTGGGTAGATCTAGATTGTATTGACTGAGACTCAGAGAAAAACAAATAATACATATTTTCTCCTATCTGAACTTCCTAACTCCAAAACGGATGTAAGGATTGCTACCATCCATCGTCAAAGAAGTGTCTCAGTACAGGAAATAAAAAACATAAGAGAATACTGCACTGAAAACATAGAGATCATAGTAACAGTAGTCCCATTCAAAATAGGTACATCAACAACATAGCTCCTTATCTGTAAATCAGGAAGCATAGTTAGAGATGGGGTACAAAGATTATAAGAGCCAGAGTAAGGGAAAGTAAGCTCTGAAGCAATCTCTGCTAAAAATTACCTGCATGAACTAGGCAGAGACAATGGGAATATTGATAGAAATAAAAAAAAACTGAGGATGAAAATTCACATATTCTCACTCCTATACAAAGTACTGCAAGTAGAGTAACAATTGCTGTGAAAGTGGGAATTAACCTTTCCCAGTTGTGAGTCTGTATATTATTTATCCAATACAAATTGTCCAGCCCTAAACTCATATCTACACAAATAAGAAAAACGGACTCATAACGTTGTGATATAATAATATATTATTAATAACCAAATAATAATTACGGTCGATTTGAGAATAGGTAGTAGGGGTCATGAGATATTAGAAGGGAAGTTATCTGAGAATGGCTGGTGTAAAGAAAGAGAAGGAAAAACTTTCATAATGATGTAATCCTATTTTAATTTTATTGTATAAAAAATAAAGAACACAAGAAAATTACGACAGATTTAGAGACAGATTCACTAAAAAATAACATAGTTTTACCCTTATAGCATTTTTTCTTAGTTTTGTGAGCACTGCCTTTTTTACTGTGGAAACCTAAATTGTTTGTGATGTATTTATTCTATTGCACTTTCAATTATTTGCATATTTATGTGTGTATTTTTGTGTTTGGCCATGTGAATACAGGGTCCCAGATTCCAGAAAAGTATAACAGGTCTCTAAAATCTTCAGTTATTGGAAGTCATGAGCATACTGATGTGCTCTGAGAACTGAAACATGGTCATACACAAGAGTTCACATACTCTCAAACACTGAACCATTTCTCCATAGACATAAATTTAGTTAATTAATTAATTTGTGGTTTTTCAAGACAGGTTTTCTCCATGTGATATCCCTGGCTGTCCTGAAACTAGCTCTTGTAGACCAGGCTGGCCTTGAACTCACAGAGATCTGCATCCCTCTGCCTTCCAAGTGCTGGAAGTAAAGGCATGCAGTACCACTGCTTGGCCAGACTTTGGTTTTGTACCAATGTCGGTCATGAAAAAGTTAGGTAAATAATGTGTTTCAATACCATGTAATTTGCTCTAGGGAAATACACTCTCAAGCTCCTATTTTGTACAACACTGTATTGTCTTAATGGTAGTATGAAATGTCTATTCTGTTGCCCTAGAAATATATAAACTTTTGTAGGGTTGTTAATGGTCATATGTTTTTTTCTAAAACCTCATCCCTCAACCATCTCCATCTTTTTTGTGATGGTAGACATGAGGAGATAGTGTTAGCAGAGTTTAATCTAGGAAAGTTATACCTTTCAATTCTAAAACACATTTGGTGAATTCATTACTTATCTACATTAAGGATTCTCTCCAAATTCTGGTATAGAGGCTACCTTCTGCTATTCATTTTCACTCTCAATTACTTCAAATCCAGATGCACAAGAGGGAATCTATTAAGTGGAAAATACCTCACAGACTTCAGTAACGTAACTAATGACATTAAAATCAAATTAAAGTATTGTTAAATTAATTTATTGTCTTAGGAATTTAATGAGATATATTTGTGCAGTGTTGTCATTATGCATATTAAGTGTATTTTAATGAAGAGTTTGAAAATCTCTGCAATGCAATTAATAGGTATATAGAGATTACCAATCAAAAAAATTTAAAGCCCTTATTCCAGAATTTGGTAACTATTTGTGTGGTATTTGTCTTGTATAAATAGATACGATTTATTTATGATGAAAACAGTAATCCCCAAAAGTGAATCACCCTGAAGGATTAACTAATTTTACATCTAAGCCAGCACTTTAATAACTTTTAAATCCTAAGTAAGTTCCTAATAAATTGTTTACTTTCAAAGTATTTTAGAACATATAAATGGTTAAATAAACTTTACAAAAATAAACTCTCACTTTATAAAAATGATTAAACTTTATTTAAGACAAAGTGATTTACTTTGTTGCAGAACAAGCAAAAAATTGCCTGAATCAGATAGATTGTAAATTCCCTTGTAACATGAGAACAAACTCGGCAGCACATCTCTCCACCAATCTTATTATCACTACTTCAAGCCAAATGCAATGGCCATGCATCATCAAGAACTCATATGCATGTTCAGTTTTATTCAATTTCTAAACAGAATTTTTGATTGAATAATTATCTTTTTCATTACACTTATGCATAAGTTGCAGGCTGACATTTATTTTATTAGTCTTTTATTATAAATAGTGCCCATATAATTGCTACTTTTATGGCTCAGAGAAAATTTTTTTTCGAGAAAAGATAAAGGCTTGTAGCTTTGGGGATATGTTAAATTGATCCTTCAAGCATTGTATATTGACTTCCACCACAAAAATAAGTTTTTATCTGTTTTTCCCTACAGTCTTAGATTTTATAACTACATTTATATTATAAAGCTCTAGAAACATTGCTCTACTGTAATGTCAATATCAAATATTGATTTTATAGAGTTAATTTTAAAAGTATTTCCTAAGAAGTATCGAAATGTCATCCTTAGCCATCAGAGAAATACAAATCAAACCAACACTAATATTTCATCTTGCACCTGTAGGAATGGCCAAGGTCAAGAACTCTGATGACAACTTATGCTGGAGAGGTTGTGGGGTAAAGGGAACCCTCTGCCTTGCTGGTGGGAGTGCAAACTGGTACAAGCACTTTGGATATCAGTATGGTGATTACTCAGAAATTAGGAAACAACCTCTATCAAGACCCAGCAATACCTCTTTTGGTTATATATTTAAAACATGCTCAATCATACCACAAAGACATGTGCTCAACTATGTTCATAGCAGCATTGTTTGCCATAGGCCAGAACCTGGAAACAACCTAAATGCCCCTGTACTGATGAATGGATAAGAAAAATGGTACATATTTAACATGGAGGAAAAGAATAATGACATCTTGAAACTTGCAGGCAAATGGATGGATCTAGAAAACATATGGAGTGAGGCATTTCAGTCCCAGAAAGACAAATATCATATGAACTCACTCATAAGTGGCTTTTAGACATAAGGCAAAGAAAAATTAGCCTACAATTCACAATCCCAGAGAACCTAAACAACAATGGACATAATTGTTCAGTTGTATAATTTTCTCAAATACGAGTCTTTTATTCTTTGATTGATTACAGATAAACTAGAACTCTGATCATTTAAAGGTATCTAGGGTCATAAAGTGTGATTTGTAATGTTAAGAGGAGAATTAAGGAGAAAGTAACTAAATGATTATTTTTAGATTAAGGTGCAAATTTTCAGAAAAAAAGGGGAAATCAAACAAATCTGACACAATATCTAACCAACTAAGAAAAGAGTATACAGCACATATAAAATATGACTGCTGATTGCATTGAATAAATTAATAATGTGACCGTCAGTCTTCCACTCCCCCCTCTCTCTATTTCTGAACGGTTTCAAATGTCAGAAAACACACAGAAGCATCCCCTGAATATGATAAACATCAAATAGAAATAACATAGGATCTGATAAATTTAACAGAACAATATTAAAATATAAAAATTAAACAGTATTTTATATTAATACTATATACACTTTTTTATTTATCTTCTTTACACTTCTTTAATAGAAGAATTATGGCCATTATTTTGAGAAATTAGTAATTATTGTCATTCTCAAAATTAAGCAGTGTATGATCTAAGAAATTCCATATATATGACGTTTCTTTGTCCATCTTTAAACTCTATTCCTGTTAAAGATTCTGTGACTTCTGAAAGGATGTATGACAGTGAATTGTAACTAACCCAGGCTCTCCTCCCCAGCCATAATAAACAACTTCTAAGGCAATAGTACTTCTTAAAGAAGCAATAATTAACTTTTGCCATATTGGTTTATACTAAAGCATTTCTTAAACAAAGTTGTATTAATCCCTACCAATTAATCTTACCCTACTGGATGTAATCTAGTATTATTGCATGCAGAGAAAATTATTATCTACTCTTTTTAACAAAAACCTTTATGTCTGTTGTCAATGTCATGAGAATTATCTTTACATATGTAGCTGGTAAGACACCTTGATGAACAGGTCAGTGACGATAGGTGACCAAGAACTGGGCCCTGTTACACCAAAAGGAGCCTGGAGAAGTGTTATAAAGCTACCTACATATGCCTTTGGAGTGTAAATCAGGGTATTTCTTGCCACATATCTAAATTAAACTCCAAAATAACTTATAAGTAAATTTATTTCCATGGACAAAATTGAACACAATGAAGGAAAATTTAAATTAATTAAAATAACCATACCGCGGAGGGATAGTGTTAGTATCATTACAAGCAGGTTCTCACAGTTTTTCCCTTTGCTTTCTCTTCGGCATGTTTCTGGGCAAATGTGCCCTCTCATGTTTATACAAATTTAAAAGCCATATTAATAGCTTATTATATACATAGAAAAATCTAAAGCCATGACAGGAAAAACATGTTCCAGCAATGTATCTTTTATTCCAAAATAGGGAAGTGTTTTTGAAGCCTCTTAAAAACCAACAGATTATTTCTACTATTAACAATGCCTGTCAAAAATCCAAAGAGATGTGAAATGCCTGTGGCTTATCAATAAAGTGAGAGCACAAAAGGTGTGTGTTTAATATGCTTTTAAATTAGGATAATAGTAATTTTTCAGCCATTGAGATATTTTTAAATATGAAAAGATTGAATGTACTCAAAACAATACTTTAGGTCTTTTGTTACGTTGACAAGAGCAAAGAAATTCATTCTTCGCAGTTGACATTTCCAGCTCCTGTTGTGAATTCTTATTTCATAATGGGCTTTAAAAGGATGACAGTTTTTAGTTATCCTTTGTGGGTTTAATTCAAATTGCACGCACTTCTCTTTTCATATTTGTTTTTGTCCTCCTTTTGACACCTTATGTGGCTGTGGATAATACATTTTGTGAAGCTAAAACAGGAAAAAAGTTACAAAATTGCTTCATCCCTTGTTCTTAAAAGCACTCTGGGCTTAAAATTTGACTTTTCTTATTAAATCTTTTTAAGTGAACTTATAAAATGTTGCTATTGTTTATTGATGAATTATGCAACATATGCTCCTGCAAAGATGTAAGTATCATGTCCATCTATTTTTTCAGTGTGAGAAAATGTGCAGTGAAGTTGTATCTAACTATTCTCACCTTTTTATCTTAATAGTTACCTGTTTTATTTTAGTATAATCACTTTAATACTCAGAAGTAAAAAAAAAAAAAAAAGAATCACGTCGTGTTTAAAGAATCCTCACGTATTTACCTGGTCACCAAGTAAGTATATCTCAGTCAGCTTGAATACAGATAGAATGAATACCTTGAAGCAATAGACATTGCTTAAAGTTTTTCTCTATTGTGTATACACACATATTTCATAACTAGGAATTAAAAGAACTATAAGGCACAATATATTATAGTAACAAACATACACTTGAAGGTAGTATGCATTATTTTAAGTACTGACTGTGTATATTCAAATATCTGATAACATCCCAGAATGTTTATGTGGCTATATGATGAAAGATGATTGAGTAGTAACACAGGTCCTGTTTCTATTATAAAAGGTCTTCCAACTTCAAAACCAAACAGTTCCTACTCATTATGTCTCATTCATTTAGTAATAGTGTAGGATATTCATGCTTTTATATACAACTTTATTCATTAGAATCTGTTTGTGATGTGTTTGCTCAACCTTCCGTGTAAATAAATCCCAGCCAAAAAAAAATATCAAAGCCTCTTTTCTTTTCAAAAAGTTAACTGGTTGATGCAAACAATGGTAGAATTTTGCTCAAAATTTCATCTGCTTTTACTGTCATTGAGCTACTGAATCTACACATGGAAAATACTCTGTCTAACCCCACCACCACTGGATCTTAAGACAAATGTTGTAAAACATTTGTCAGTCAATTTCCATTCTGTAATAATACCCTTGACTTTTTTTTTCAAAGTTTAGAAATCCTTTATGCCACATTTTATCTGTTGCCTGCCTTAGATGAAAAGAAGGATAAGTGCACAGCTGTAGGTTGTAGGGAAGTTCTGGGATATTAAAGGCCTTTTCATTTTGTGGGATTCAATTCTCCTTCTACAACAGACAAATATCTATAAATACGTTTTGAAATTGTTTCCACCCTGTTCACTGAGCCACATCAACATCCTCTTATCAAATATCAGAGCCAGATTGTTTCATAAAAAAGCATTAAGGTCAGAGTCCATGCAGACTGAATTATACTTAGGATTATAAAATTGATATACCACTCAGGAAGGATGGTGACTGAAAACAGACTGTTGTCCTTGACAACTAAAGAAAAGAGATTGTGATTATTTTAAGAAAGTGGCAATAGAAAATCAAAACAAGAAAGAGCACTAATAACAACAATCATGAACCATATGAATAGATGCATGCCAGTACCTGAGGATGTGTTAATTCGCTTAAACAAGTGAGTCACATATGAAACAGAAGTCTTATCCACAGTCATGTAAGTAAACAATTCATTGAGATTCTTTTTCTGCCCTAAACCAATATAGTAAGTTAATTATAGATATTGAGAGAAAATTATCATTACATTTTTCAGGTTCTTAATGCACTGAATGCTGTATTCTGCCCTGGAGTCAGACGCTGTTTATTTTCCTTGTTTTATGAAGAGAGGTTATAAGGACTTTCACGTAGCATTCCAATTATAAGATATCTCTGTAGGAATCTGGGAAGTACTGGTGATCTTATGAGTTGCTAGCCTGGTTGAGTGAGTGTAACTCTGCCAGTTTTAGATTCTGGTATAATGAAAATAATGTAAATATAATAAAAGCTATATGTGTTTTCCCAGCTCTAGAGATTGCACCAGATCTTGTGAAAAAAAAGTGTTAAAATATTGTGGCAGAAAAAAAATCAAGACTCGACCTCACTTTATAGTAGTAATACCTTTAAATTTTGAATAATACCTTGAGATTGTTGAAGAAACAGTTGAAATTACAGTATGGGTAAATGTAAGCATTCTTTGCTCACTTTTTAACATAAAGATTATATTTACAACCCCAGCACTTTAAAGTTTAAAACATAGTCAAATCACAGTAATTAATAATACCATCTTAATGAAAACCATGATCTTCCCTAAGGGCTTTTGTAATGCAGAACAGTTCAATATGTAAAAAGAAAAAAAGAGACAATGGAAAGAGTCAATATGGGAGTTATAGATATATGTGTAATGGTGGGGTGGATAAAAAAGGTTTTGGGAAGAGAAAAATGTAAAATGAACAAATAGAGTAAGAGAAGCAGGCCTTGGGATTAAATACTTATTTGACAGAATACACAAAGTCAAATAAATTGCAATTTAATATTAACATGAACTTCCAAAGGATGATAATAATATAGTGGAGAACAATGTCACAGAAGGTAAGCAAGGACATTCTGAAGAAAACAATTAATGGGTCACAGATTAAATAATGCAGGAAGGTCAAGGAACAGTTGAGCTGGAAAGTATTTATTGCATTTTGGAAATAGAAGACACTTTATGAACTGTGGAAAACATTTTTGTTAGAAATGCAGAGAGTATATTCATTATGAAAACAGACTGAGAAGCTAATGGGAGGTCAGAAAAATGACAATATTTCCGGACTATAGAACATTTGATTTCAAATAAACCACATTATACTATTAGACACAGAGACAAGGGGCACTTATATTTAGCTACAGATGATCACTGAGCATTTTAAGAAAGAAGGAAATAATGGAAGAAACCTGTCAGCTTCCACATGTTTGTTTTATTCTTGAATTAAATTCATGCCATTTGATTGATGATATATGCAGAACAAAGGAATTAACTAAACAGAACTACAAATGGAAGAAGTAAGGTTTTATTTCTAAGCCCACAGAATTCATAGTGGGAGACTGTCCCCATAGTCATTGTAAAAGAGAATACCTGCCATCCAGGTTAAAAAAAAAAGTGATCTAATAGACATTATTGGAACTGGAATTACTGTGGCTCTTGGCACCAGATTTGTCCTTCAGTGGATCCTCATTAAAGGATTTAAAGTGACCTTATTCTTATTACAGGACCTCGAAAGTGTCCTGTAGTGTTATATTTCATCTCTACTTTCCTGTGTCTAAAGTGAGTAATTTGTGTTCCTATTGCCTTCCTTGAATATGGTAGACGAATGGGCCAACAGTCACAAATCCACATTGGAACCAAAGTCATTAAGTCTACAATGTAGTCAACTAGTTCTGAAGGATACAGTAATCTACAGCTTCTTTTTGATACATTGCTGTCTTGCTCTACAACCCATTGGAGTGCCCAGCCCTGTGGTTCCTGAGTGAAAATGACCTGCATTTAGTCACCTTAATAAAGATCCCATGGCTGTTCCACAAGCTAGAAGGATACATGGATTTCCCCTCAAGCCAAGCCTGGAAGAAATTAAAGCAACCTTTCCACCTTTCTTGACTCTCCTTAAGAATACTTGTCCTCTGTTATAATTCAAGTAAGAATTGAAATATAATGGCAACACTTACAAGTCAAATAAATGAAAGTTTAAATTTTTTTTGTTTCCTCATATGTTTTTATTAGGTATGTTTTCTGCATGAATTCAGTAAGCTTTTATAACTGTCTAATGTTATTCTCCCTTAATTAGTGAACAAACCTAGTGCTCAGATTAATTGATAAATATACTTTATTTTAAGATCATTGTGATAGATAAAGCATATATATGTGTATATATCTATCACTATGCACATAACTCAAGTTCAAATGGATTAAAGACCTCAATATAAATCCGACCACACTGAACCTGATAGAAGAGAAAGTAGAAAGTAGCTAGCCTTCAATGCATGGGCACAGGAGACCACTTCCTACGTATAACCCCAGATAATAAGAGCATAGACAATAAGAGCAACAGTGAATAAATGGGACCTCCTGAAACTGAGAAGCTTCTGTAAAGCAAAGGTCACAATCAATAAGACAAAAAGGCAACCTACTGAATGGGAGAAGATCTTTACCAACCCCACATCAGACAAAAGACTGATCCCCAAAATATATTAAAAAATCAAGAAATTAGACATTAAAATTATAAAAAACCCAATGAAAAATGGGGTACTGTACTAAAGAGAGAATTCTCAACAGAAGAATTTCAAATGGTCAAAAGATACTTAAGGGCATGTTTAATTTCCTTAGTTATCAGGGAAATGCAAATCAAAACAACTTTGAGATACCATCTTACACGAGTCAGAATGGCTAAAATTATAAACACTAATAATAGTTTATGCTGGAGAGGATGTGGAGTAAGGGAAACACTCATTCATTGCTGGTGGGAATGCAAACTTGTGCAACCACTTTGGAAATCAGTGTGGCGGTTTCTCAGAAAATTGGGAGTCAACCTAGCTCAGGATCCAGCAATACTACTCTTGGTGATATACCCAAAAGGTTCTCAATCATACTTCAAAAGCATTGGTTCAACTATGTTCAGAGCAGCATTATTTGTAATAGCCACAACCTGGAAACAACCTAGATTCCCCTCAGCAGAAGAATGGATAATGAAAGTGTGGGACATCTACACATTAGAGTACTACTCAGTGGGAAAAAAAAAATGACATTTTGAATTTTGCATGCAAACGAATGGAATTAGAAAATACTATCCAGAGTGAGATACCCAGACTCAAAAATATGACGATGGTATGTACTCACTCATTAGTGGATACTAGTCATGAACAAAGGACACCGAGATTGTAGTTTATGATCTTAGAGAAGCTAAGTAATAAGGTGAACCCAAAGAAAGATTATATATATATTTATATATCCACCTAAAAATTAGAAGCAGACAAGATTTCCTGACAAAATTTGGGAGCATGGGGAGAAAGGGAAGAGGAGGGGTGTAGGGGAGAGTTGGGGAGAGCTTGAGGGAATAGGATAGTTGAGATGGAGGAAGCACAGATATGAGAGAAAGAAAAGAGATATCTTGATTGAGGGACCCATTTTGGGGTTAGCAAAAACCCTGGCTCTAGAAAAATTCGCAGCAATCTGCAAGGATGACCCCAGCTAAGACCTTAAGCAATAGAAGAGGGTACCTGAACTGGCTGTTCCCTGTAGTCAGACTGGTGGTTATCTTAAATATCAACATAGAAACTTTGTCCAATAACAGAAGGAAACAGGGGCAGAGATCCACATTAGTCTCTGAACTCAGCACTGTACTGAGCTCCCAAGGTCCAGTTGAACAGTGGAAGGGAAGATATTATGAGGCAGGAAGTAAAGACCATGAGGGGTTCACCCACTGAGATAAGGTGCCTGAACTAAATGGGAGCTCACCAACTACAACTAGACTGGGAATGAACCAGCATGGGATCAAACTAGTCCCTCTGAATGTGGTTGCCAGTTGGGGCACACTGAGGGACCAATGACAATGGCACTGGAATTTGTCTCTACTGCATGTACTGACTTTTTGGGATCTTATTTTCTGTGGATGTATATATACCTTGCTCAACCTGTTGTAGTGGGGAGGGCCTTGGACTTTGCACAGGGCATGGTGCCTTGTCCTCTCTTAAGATTGGTGGTGGGCAGGGGAGAGGGTGTGTGGAGAGAGTGGAAAGGGAGTGGGAAGTAGAGAGGGTGTGGGAATTTGGATTGGTATTTTTAAGGTAATAAAATAATAATAAAAAATTGATTTCTAAAGGCAGACTATTTTTCAGAGGAGATACTGAATAGTGTACCACATATAAGGGGGAAGGTGGGAAACAATAACACTTTCTTGGACACTATAGTAACTCCTGAGATTTTTTTCCTACTGTAGGAATGCCTTCTATGAGACCAAAGAGAACATGCATGGAAATTATCTCTACAGGACAAAAGTAAGAAAAATCTACATATTTCCTATTGTTTCATCACACGGACTTTATACTTATTTAAAATTTGCAAAATCAGAGTCCATGTACTTAAGTTAATTTTCATCAAATTCCAATCCAGATAGTAGGTAGAAACATCTGGAATTCCACAGTGATCTGCCCTGCCTATTTAGGAGGAGAAAAGTGAAAGTAGAAAAAAGACAAACAGCACACAGAAAAACACAGGAACATGCACAGATACACAGACACAAACACACATAGAAACACACAAACAAACACAGACACAGAAGCATAAACACATAGAAAAACACAAACACAGGCACACACACTGAGAAGACAAATACAGACACACTCATATACACACAAGCACAAGAAAACTCAGAAAAACAGACTCATACACAGACAACACATGCACATACACAGACACATATATGCACATACAAACAGAGACACAAAAAACAACACAGAGATAAACACACACATTCATGAACCGACACGTATGAGAGAGGGAGAGAGAGAGTAAGAAAGATAGGAAAAGAGAGAGAGAATGAGAGAGAATACATGTGGTACATTAAACCCAAGGAAAAGAATGCACACGCAAGGCAACTGTCTCACAAGTACCACCAACAGCTCAATTTAGTTTATCTCTGAGTACAATAAATACTAGAAAAAAAAAATGGATTGATTAATTTATATTTTCTTTGCTACCAAGGAAAGCGTACTATTAGAGTCCAGAAAATAAAAGCAAAATTTTATGTGTACTAAAATAAAATATTATATATAAGTTTTCTGATAAATTGTTTATATTTCATTATTAAATGAAAGAAAAATGTCAGGCAGATACAGGTGGTTTTCAGTTAGTTCAAGATCATTCTGGTCTACAGAGTGAGTTCCATGACAACCAGAGCAACACAAAGAAACCTTATCACAAAAACAAATAAACAAGCAAAACAACATAACAAAAACAAAGAAAAAAATTAATTAGATAAAAAAATCGTATCTCTGTAGTACCTTAGCAATTTTCCTATTGTTATGATAAGATTACCTAACCAAAAGCAAGGCAATTTAGAGAATAAAAAGTTGATTTTAAAATCATAATTTCATGAGATTAGTTCATAAATCATAGCTGGGAAACTTGCAGCAGGCAGAAAGGTGGGCAGGTACAGGAGCTGTAGCTTAGAACTCAAGTTTGACCCACAGGAATGAAGCAGAGACAGCTAAGTGGAAATGGTGTGAGGTTTTGAATCCTCAAATCCTTCAACAGCACCACACATGGTCCTCTTTCCCAAACAGTTCCCCCACCTGGTAAACAAGCATTCAAATATTTGGGCCTATGAGGCTATGGGGGAGAGGCATTCTCTTTCAAACCACTACAAGGAGGAATATCAAGAATGCATTCAGTTTATGATCTAAAACAAATTTTTCCTTATAAAACTCCATATGTTCAATTTATATATCTACTACAAATAACTATAAAAAGAAACATGTCTTGCTACATGATGTTCTCCTTATAATATATTCATTGGTTTCTGGAGAGAAAAGCTTCCCAAGGAAAGCTGGTAGCCAAGATATAAATACTAAACAAATATTAAACATGCACTTATAATAAACTGTGTAACTTGAGAGTGAGTCTCTGGAGGCCTAAGAATAATTTTTTTATTAGTCAGATAAAATAACAAGAAATTAAAATATAGATATTATGTATATGTTTTAAATCTCTCTATAATAACAATACTATGAAAAGTTACTATATTTCTTCTATTTAAATAGCTTCTATGGTAAGAAACAATTAAAATTATTGCTTTTTTGTTTAAAAAAAAGCAGAATTCTATATGTATTGAGTTACTTGTACAAGTTGGCTGGCGTCCCTCTCCTTCTCCTAAGTGGTATACTCTTCAATTTCTGATATGAGGAAAGACTTGTGGGGAACAGAATTATGACAGCTGTCAAGTTCTTTGTCCAAATTTAATCAGGAATCAACCATAGAGAAATGTCCTAATCCATCAACACCTGCTTGGGATAAGCAGTCAACTCACTAGAGACAGGGCCAAATATAGTGATTTAATTAATTGAAAGGTTTGGCCGATCATCCCTATGGCTCATAGCCAGTTATGAGTATAAGCAGCACAGAGCAGAATCTTCATAATAGTATAGTCACACTCTATTTTAGTAGACATTTACTTTATTAATTCTGGGCAATTTAAAAATATTTGCAAGAAATAAAATATACAGCAGCACATCTTTTTAAAAAAGTGATATTTGCTACTTATTACAATAACATAGTAATTCATTAATTTTGTCTTTATATTTACGATATTTGTTGTAATAATATTGAGCTTCATGTTCTACAATTTTGAGAAGGAAAATAACAAATTGAACCTACATATTTAAAATGAGTATCAATATATTGATAACTATCGGTATAATAATAAGCAAACTGAAACCAACACCCCTAAACCAGAGGACAGGAGCTATCTTCAGAAACATACTTAAGGTATCAACAGACACCAAAACATTTTACTTTAGTGAAAGGCAATGACTGTCTTTCCAAATATCACATACAGCCAGAGTTACACTTTTTTTTTTATTGCTCTGTCCCTCTGAGAACACCTGCTATGTTCCATTCTGAAGCAGATGGGATGAAGATTATTGTGTGGCTTACCTAGAAAATGATACCTTTCACTCCATGCT
Source organism: Microtus ochrogaster (assembly GCF_000317375.1). Taxonomy (NCBI): domain Eukaryota; kingdom Metazoa; phylum Chordata; class Mammalia; order Rodentia; family Cricetidae; genus Microtus; species Microtus ochrogaster. The sequence goes on along the minus strand of NC_022021.1, from coordinate 34,278,030 downwards.
TACTCTCTCAAATTTAAGCTTCAAGTCTTTCTTAATGGAAAGACAATTTAATTCTACAAAATCTTCCAGTGAGATAGGATGAATTTTTTATAAGATTTATACAGAAAACTTGGTATAGATATATAGAGACATTTGACTTTTTGAGAAAAGAAAGCAATATTATTTTCTGTAGTTGGATGTTTCTCTCTCAATAAGCCATCAGTCCCAAATTAGCAACATAGAGACTTAGTATTACTTATAAGTGGTTGGCCAATAGCTCATTCTTATTACTAGATAACTCTTAAACTTTAATTAACCCATCATTCCTATTTATGTTCTGCCATGTGGCTCATGATTTGTTACCTCATTTTGTATGTATCCTGCTTCCTCAGTGACTGGCTGGCATCTCCTTTGCCTCTGCCCTTCTTCATCCTTGTTTCCTCCATGTCTGCCTGTCCCACCTATAAATTCTGCCTGGTATTGTTCTGTCAGTCTTTTGTTAACCAATGACAGTAATACACAATCACAATTTACAGCAGGATTATTACATAGCATTTTGCTACTGGTTTATTTAAAAATATTAAATAT
>NC_022021.1:34274392-34276191 GCF_000317375.1 Microtus ochrogaster | reverse complement strand
ACTCTTAGAACTCCTACAAAAACACTAAGTTAATAGCCTTAACATGCCTACAGAGGACCTGGTCCAGAACCATTCATGCCTATTTCTTGCTGTTTCAGTCTCCCTGGACTCCTGTGAGCGCTGCTTAGTTGATTCAGTGGGCCATGTTCTCCCAATGTCCCCTATTACCGCTGACTACTATAATTTTCCTTACCTCCTGCTGCAGGGTTCCCCACATAAGGGGAAGGATCCTGATGGATCTCCAATTTGGACTTTTTGCATAATGTCTGGCTGTGGGTCTCTCTAACATCTGCTGTCAGAGCAAGCCTCTCTGATGACAACTACACAAGTTGCCAATTTATGAGTATAGCAGAATACCATTAGGAATCATTTCACTGACTTTTCTACATGAATCCAGTTTACCAAACTATAGAACAACTGCTTTTCTAAGAACAAAGTGAAACCATCAGTTTTTCTTTTACAAAATATGGCAACTGCATATTGCCCAATTTGCAAGATTCATGATACAATCTGATTGAAGATAAAAAAAGACAAAAAAAACCAATATTTTTCTGTGATTAGATGGTTAGAAATCAGCAGTTGTTGGGCTCACAGTTCACGAGCTTCAGGCAAGGGGGCTGGAGTTTAAAACACACAGACACGCACACACACAGAGACAGCAACACGGGTCATCCTTGAATTCCCCTAGAATGTCCTCTTTATTGTGTTCAGGGGCAGATTATAAAGAGATAGCCACATCCCAGCCAAACCCACCAGAAACCAGTCTCCTGCCATCAGGAACTCCTGAAGGTCTCTTGCTCAGAACAGCTGTAGACACTCAGATCAGGCGATTACAAGAAATTCAGGATCTGGGGTTTCACTGGTCCCAACAGGTATTTCTTAACTATTTTGCCTCATTATTTTCTAAAGGAGATTAAAAGAAAGTGTCGAGTTGGATGTGTGGGCAAGTCAAGAAACTCTGGAAAGTAATGGGGGAGGGGAACTATGATTAGAATATATCATGTCAAAATATCGTCAATAAAAAGTAAATAGTAATGCCTTATAATATGTTAAAATTTTAAGCATAATTATCCTCTATGAAGATGAAAATTCAAACTACTTAGAGTCTCTTGTTTCTCTGATCTGGGCGGCTACTAAGAAAGCAAATGATAGAAGATATTAGAGAGGTGGTTGAAATTGGGAAACACCTATTTACTATAATAGCAGTGTAATCAAAATGAAATCAAGTACGTAGTTTCTTTAAAAAATAAAAATGTGGTGCTTCCATATGACTCAGATATACTACTTCTGGACATAGACCAGAAGACTGTTTTATTATAGAGATTTCTTTGCCAACCATGTTCATTGCCAACTCTGTCCTCAATAACCAGGAAATTTGAGTCTAGCTGTACATCAACAGATGAATTTATAATAAAAATACACACATATGGATTATAAAAGATTTTATACTATTAAAGAAAACTAATCCATGAATGTTGAATGTTAATTGTGGAACTGGAAATAATACTGACGTCACTTGCCTTACCTTGAAGTGAACCGTATGAACTACAAGGCCAACATGCCAGGTAAGATCTTCCTACTAGTATAATTGCAGATCATCTTCTATGGGTTAGCAGTCAGCTCTTGTATTGGTTCTGTGGCCATCTCAGTGGGAGACAATATCTTCCTGGTTTTGTAATTCTTACGCAAAAGCCTTGGCTGGGAGGATCATCCGTCTTAGAAGAGAGCCTATTATGGTTGTTTGGCTAAATTCACACAGTGATCAACTGCTTTCAAAACATTTATATTTGTACCATAGA
>NC_022021.1:34270634-34273715 GCF_000317375.1 Microtus ochrogaster | reverse complement strand
ATTGAAGAAAGAAATTGAAGAGGATACTTACATTTCTTTGCATTGAAAGGTGAAGACTGAGGGAATGACAGCTATTTACTGTGCTCAGAACAAGTGAGTTTAGTGCTCAGGTCTAAACCGGGCAATTATTATATCTCATGTAAAGTTCAGGAAACGTGAGGAAGAGGTAGTGGAAAAATGTAATATCTAGAAAACATAAAGAAAGGATTAAGAAATTATATTTTCATGGCATAGCACAGTCGTTGCAAACATGGTCTCATTCATAACAGCTACGGTTACCTTCATTGTGCCTTGTGGAATCAATTTGCCCAGGCACAGCAGCCAGTCATGAATCACATAGTGGTTCATGCTGTCCTACTTTTTTCTACTCTTATTAGCCATTGACAGATTCTGCAGTCGGGAAAAATTCTTTCTCCGTTTTGTTTTGTTTTTTTTTTCCACTGTCGCTCACAAGCTGGAGTTGATGTTTTCAAACTCATTGGCACACAGATGGTCCTGGCTAAAGCCAAAGAGAAAATACAGGAATGTAGGCCAGACATCTGTAGGGGGAAACAAAGAACAACAGATGAAGTAGGGAAGTAAGAGTGGTTAGCAGGTGTGAGCAAAGAAAATGAAGTATGCATATAGGAAACTGTCAGAAAAGGATGAATATATTGAAAGCAAATAATCTGAATTACAAATTCTATTATGGAATCAAACTTACAGTGGGAATCATCTTAAAACTGTTTGCCATGTTCATTTTGTCTTCTATACAAAATCTCATGCATGGTGATGTAAAACAACTTACCTTTAAATATACTTATAAACAATCATTTAATCTAATTACTCATTAAACAACTAAGTCTATTCTAGTATGTCTTAACCGTTTTTTTTAAGGACAGTATTTTGGAAGTGTGTGCGTGTAGTCACACATAGACTTATGTCCCAATTGAATCACATTGCCTGAAAAAAATACCTACCCCTTTGGACTTGCCACTTACATATTTTATTAGAATCAGTTTCTTTCATGGACCAGTTCATTAAAAGTGAACCTGCCACAGAGTGTCCTTACAGTTGGATTTATGAACCATCATCAAGTTGAAAGGCAGGAGAGTGTAGCAGTCTTTAAAATGATAGATGATTTTGCCAGGAAGCTTGAACCTCTTCAAAGTTCATGAAACCAAAAAGTGTCTTAAAATAATTAATTTTTATAAGCTCATCTTCTCCATTATTACTTTAAATTGATTTTTATGGGAATTCGCCTGCCAGTCCTTCTTATATGCCCTTTCACACCTGGTCCTCTTCAGATTGTTTTTCATATATTTAAGTTATGTCATGTTTTAATATCCTGAGAGGAAAAAACCAAATTCATAATAATAAAGAAACATTTCAGTGTATATTTTTAAATGAATGAGGTTTAGGCAAAACCCACAAACTTCTATTACAGAATAATAAAACTTTCCACCATGTGTTGAGTAGATTTCTCTCCAACTATGAAAAACTTATCTCTGCCAGGAAGATTTTATAAATAATCTGTGATGAAATTTTATTGAATACCAGCATGGGAGCCAGACAGTGTACCAAAAAGTTGACTGATGCTAACATTGAAATAAAATATTGACAATTTCAAAAACTTTTTGTCTACAAATTTTGTCACTGTCTATATAAACAAAGAGGACTAGCTACAATTTCAACCCATTAAAAAGTTTTAATCATTTTGTTTAACTGTATCCATGGACAGTAGAGAATATAGCAAAGGATGAAGATTAACATATAGGACAATTCAACGGACAGTGGGAGATGTAGAGAGTGGCCAAGAGTTAATGGGAGGGCCCTGCATCTCCTCTCCAAACACACTGCTCTATATGTGCATCCATCTGTTAAAGAGGACCCCAAGTCTTCTTTAAGCCCAGTGTTTAAGAATTCTAAGTTTTTCACAAGCATATATTCCAACTCCAAATTACTGGTCTTCTTTAGGGCATTTAATACTTAAATATTCTTTATGTTGCTTATATCCATCCCTGACTACACCCTCTTTTTCCCTCTACTATCTTGAATGTTCTTGTGCTGTTTCCCAAGAGTCTCTCTCTGTAGTCATCTATTGTCAGCACGTTATAATTCAGAATCTGCTTATAAAAACAAATTGTATTATATTTGTGGATTTGAGTTTAGATTATTTTCTTAATTAATATGATGAATTTCAATGTCATCCATCTTCTTTAAAAATATTCCATTTATCTTCATTAGTGAAAAAAATGTGTGATGTCTGTATGGTATTTTTTAATTGATCTGTCTCCTAATGAGTTTCTAGAGTCATGGGAAAAATTAACAGTCAGGAATAGCCATAAAGTATGTGTCCATGTATAGATGTCAACATGTGATAACTTAGATTCTTTTGGGAAAATTCTCAAAATAGGAGTAATTGAATCATAGTGTATATGTAATTTCAATTTATGAAAATAGTAACTATTGTATAATGGGTGTTAATGTTTTTCATTTCCATAAGCAGTAAAAATTTGCACCCTCTTTCCACACCATACATGTTGAAATTTATTTTTTGACAACAAACTTTGTCAAAAAATATTGACAAGAAACTATCTGCTGAGAAAATTATATTCTCAATGTAATTTTGATTTTAGTTTCCTTCATGGCTATGTATCTTGAACTTGTTGTTTCTATAATTGCTGGTTGCTGAACATCCTATGAGAATTGTATGTACAATTAATTATTTGACACATTATTTTTATTTTTATAGGGACGTCACTATCTTATTTTTTATTTGTTTGCCTATTGACCACCTATTATCTGAACAGAATTCTAAAATATTTTGTCATTTTTTAGACTTTTATTCATTTCAAAATTAAATATTTTTGTATAAAGCTTTTTTATACAAAGTAGTCTTATTTTTCTGTTACTATATTAATTTCTGAACTATTGGAGACATACATATAAATATTTCAATGTTTATATAGTGAAACAGTTTTTTAATGTTCCCTAATACTTTCACGTTTTCAAGTCATGAATTTAGGTTCATGATATATTTTTTGTACATTCTAAGACATATATATATATATATATATATATATATATATATATATATAT
>NC_022021.1:34254023-34270534 GCF_000317375.1 Microtus ochrogaster | reverse complement strand
TACCATTCATTTTATGATTACCATTGTTTAAAAACGTCTCTACTCTATTTTATATCTGACTAATAAATGAAAAGCACATCAAGATTTCTGTACCTTTTTAACATATTCTTTCTTTGTTTCTTTTCATTAGACGAAGTGTGTGCTTTTGATAGCACCATTCACTAGTCAGGAGATCTTAAACAATATAAAAGCGAGAGAACATTAGCTGCAAGCAGGAAAGGGTAGATTTATTTACTTACTTACTTATTTATTTATTTATTTATTTATTTATTTATTTATTTATTTATTTATTTTGCCTCTGTATGCAGATGTCATGTAGCAAGCTGCTTTAATATCTTCTGCGACTTTCCCAAAATGATGGACTGTAACTTAAATTCTAAATCAAATAAAACTTCTCCTCTGCTGCTCTTGATATTTTATCATAGAGAAAAATTTAAATTGGGAGAACAGCCAAGAAATTTTGTGTTATATGAATTTTATTCTTTTTTCACGTTGTCCAGATTTGTGTGTGATTGCATATATAATGCAGTTTTAAAGTACTTTGCACAAAATACACCATATATATCTATTGATATGAATATACAACATCTTACACTTTCAGTTTTTTTTGATATACTTATATTTAGATCAAGCTGTATATAACACCAAAGTAGAATTTAATTATGTAATACCATTTTACTATGAATATATTAGTATATTGCAAAGCTGTTCATACCTTTCATTTTAAAGAGTATACCTTTAGAATTTGATTATCTTTTGGTATGGAAGAATCAAACTATTATTTTTTTTCTTCCTGAAACAGTTACAATTATTCTAATGAAGAGTATCTTAAAAATACATGCACAGCATGGCTTTATTAAATTAATTGCCTTTTGGATACTTAGTTACAGATTTCATACCTCTTGACTGAAGAAAAAAATTGAAATGGCAAACGTGGTATAATGAAATTTATAGCATAATTAGTTGTTAGTAATATTATGTATTTTGTGTTATGCCATTGTTAAAATATTTACAATTTACATAATTGGAAATAATAATTTAATAACATTAAGATAAAGAAGCTTAGTTTTCTCCCACGTATAAAAAAGTCCTAGCCTGAAATAGCCATAATGGTCACCATTAAAAAAAGAGTTTTAGAGATCCGTCCTATGTGCGATGTGGGGTTGGTGAGGATCTTTCCCATTCAGTAGCTGATGTTTTGCATTGTTGACTGTGTCCTTTGCCTTCCAGAAGCTTATCAATTTTAGGGGGTTCATTTATTAATTGTTGCTCTCAATGTCTGTGCTTCTGGTGTTATATTTAAGAAGTGGTCTCCTGTGCCCATTCATTCAAAGCTACTTCCCAAGCTACTGGGAAACTTGTGAATTATAGTCAGTTGTTAGAAGTCCAAATGACAAAATACTGCTTAAAACTAGTCTCTGAAATACTGGAAAATCTTATGAGGCTGAGGCCACAGATTAGAGGATCAGTGAGAGATAGGTAGGGAGGTCAGGATTGTCTCAAATATTATTACACAAAATTCGACTTAGAACGTGCTATGAGAAGAAAGACTTCAAGTGGTTTTGGTCAAGAAAGAGTGGAAGTTACTTTCTTAATAAAGTTAGGCCATAATTTGTCCTTCCTCTCACAAACCAGGTGTTTGTGAGATTATAAGCATTTTTATGACATATGCCTGTGGCAGCACTATCTGAGTATTTTAGGAAATACCTAAGTACTTAGAAACTAGTGTCATTATTTAATATTATATATCTTGAGAAAATTAGACAAGTATACATGGCCAAAGAGATAAAACAATATTTTATCTTGAAATATATTTACTAATATATTCTATAATTGAAATATAGAATGCTTGAAATATAGAATATATTTAATAATAGTTGTCTAAAAGTTAAAATATTTTAAATACTCATTTTACTCATTTTGTTATCTTGTGTGTATTGCACAATATAACCTAAATCTGAAGTAAAGCCAAAAACAGCAGAAAGATATCATGCTTTGTGTAATCATCTACATGGAAATTTAAATAAGGAAGATTTACATAGCAGATGATAATTAAAGATTTTGTCATCTAGTTTATTAAAACATAGAAAGAATTTAGAGAAATTATATAATTGAAGGTGGATAATATATTTTAGGGATGTTTTCAAAGCTAGATAGATTCTAAACCCGAATGTAAAGAGCTTTATAAAACATAGTTGCCAGCTGTTTACAGATTCTCTAAATTAAAGAAAATGAGTTTTAAAAGCTAAATTCCAGATGGAGAAACATCATAATTCCTGAAGTGTTAATGAAATTTGGATAGAGAAGTTAGACAAAGAGAAAAAATATTGGTATAAGACTGATAATCATTTTGTCAAACCAGCATCTGGAATAACAATTTACTTCTCTTCCCAAATTTGAGCTCACTTTCTTTGTCACTATGCTTATTACATTATGAAATACTAGAAGATGTTCACGTCTCATACAAATCATATTTAACAAATGCCATTTTTATACATAACAATTCAAATATTTTATCATATGCATAACTGAAATACACGAGTGATTTCTTGAATACGCTTCCCTGCATAAAAATTATTAATACAAATATTCACCCACTAACATATTTACAAATGATTCATAGAAAAATGTACACTGAGAATTTGTTTCATTTTGTGATACAATATATTTAATGTCATTTATCTTTATATACAAATATTTCAGAACTAAAAATTTGATTTACATAAAACCATAAATTAGATATTGATATCAGTATATAAATGCAAAGGCTTAAATTATTTTACAATCAGCATTAAAAATTCTTTTTTAGATATAGAAATATGTTAAGAATCAATAGAAAAATATGTATTTATGGGACTTCTTAAAGTCTCAAGAGTAGATGGAAATATGACAGTTTCTTGGATTCCATATATTTTACCAATTCAATGTGTGAAAAGATATTCCCAGAATGAAAATGTTGTAAATGAGGAATGATCTTATCAAGGAGTAGAATACTTTTCAGTTTTTGAAATGACAGCATGTGGTATTGAATTTGATACTCTTTCCTGTTCGAAATTGACTATGTATCTTCATTTAGGTAAACTTACTAAGTACAAACTTTACAATTATTTAGATCTACTGAAATGCTTAATTTAAAACCTAGTTGCCTAATTTGGAGGACATCCAGAAATTTAAGTGTTAATTAATAATATATTAAAAGTAAGTGTCACACATTTGTTGTTTATAGTCTTGCCAGGTTTGTGATGAAAAAAAAAAAGGCAGATCCCACGTTTAAGTGAATTTCAACAAGCACTGAATACAGGAACACATGGGCCTGATAATATTATGAATAATGATTGGTGTTTTGTGATATAGTTAAGTAGTGCTTTACAGTAAATAGTCAAAGACAATTTCCTATGTTGTGAGATACCTATGTGTAACATTCACTGATGGAACTATTTAGATTTGCATGAACAAGAAGTTTCTGAAGTTTGATTCATTGCTAACAGTTCTTCCTAATGATCTTAAACTGATGATTAAATGTAAGAATGATTAAAAGTCTTTTAACTCTCAGATGAGGGGAGGGGCACATTCACATTACAGAATATGTTACTTAACCTGAATAAAATAAATTATTTACTTTATTCTGTCTAGATAAAACCAATGACATTTCTTAGTCTATCAAAGGCAAGTTTTGCATTTACTCTGGAACAAAACAGAAGATGATATGGAAAAACTGATTTGACTTTTGTTTCTCTAAAAATTATGCACATACCATAATATTATTTTTTCTAGTCATAAGTTTATGAAATTATCTGTATTTAAATGCATTCTAAGACACACTTGCTTTCCTTAAGATACAGGCAGCACTTATTACTTGATATGTATAGTACAATTTTATGTTTCTCCCAATAGCATCACTTTCTTGGCCATATTCCTACATGGGCCTCAATGACATAGTTGGCATTAACAAAATACAGTGAAGAGGTATTTTATAATTACTGATCTGACTTTATAATTACTTATATCAAACACCATGTAACTAGTCGCTTTTTAAATGATTTTAGGGAAAAAGATTGTCTGTGTTAATGAACACAACACAGAAAGGTGATGAGATAGATAGCCTCTGATTAACAGAAGGCAAACATCTCAGGTCCTTATTCCAACACCTTCCCGAAAGGAACACTTGCTATAAAGCACAACAGCTGCTCAATTTGATTTTGTATTACTGGTTAATATCTTGATTAAAAAGAGCAAGAAGAGGGCAAATAGTATAACCTTGTTTGTTCCATTTATTGATGTGGGATGCCACTCTGTAAACTGTGAATACCATTGGTTAATAAAGAACTGCTTTATTGGCTTTGGGGGAGCCTAGGCAGTTTGGATGCTCACCTTACTAAACCTGGATAGAGGTGGGCGGTCCTTGGACTTCCCACAGGTCAGGGAACCCTGATTGCTCTTTGAGCTGATGAGGGAGAGGAACTTGATAGGGGGAGCGGGAGGGAAATGGGAGGCGGTGGCTGGGAGGAGGCAGAAATCCTTAATAAATAAATAAATTTAAAAAAATAAATAACTGCTTTGGACCTATAACAGGGCAGAACTTAGCTAGATGGGAAAAAACTCAAAGAAAGAATGCAGAGTCAGTGAGAAGCCATGTAGCCCAGCTAGGGACAGATGCTGGAACCTTGCCTGTAGGCCACAAGCCTTGTGGTAAAATATAAAATAATGGAGATGAGCTAATTCTAGATGTAAGAGCTAGCTAGTAAATACACTTAGTTAATTGGTCAAGCATTGATTTAATTAATAGAGTTTCAGTGTGATTATTTAAGGGCTTATCAGACAGGAACAAACCAAGTGGCCCTCTTTCAATAAACTGGCACCCAACATAGTCGACTAAATCCACACAAAACATTAGAGGGCTTGGAAAGGAATTCTAGACATTAAAAAAATAACGTTTAGCCACATTCATTTTCCTGAATGGGCTTTGCTTGCTGGTGGCATGTTGCAGCTCATTTAAGAGAGGTTTGCCTGATTCAGCTGTAGCAGGAAAAAAGAGGTTGTTTTGAAATACCAGCTTTTTGGGCCACACTTCCAGCACAAACTCTGACTCTTTTTGGATATCTGGCTATGGAACATTTAAATGGGCTTTGTGCTGTTAGCATAGCTCTTAGAGGCAGCAAAGAGCTCTCATCTGAGAGTTAAAAGAGCTCTGCCATGCTGGACTGGGCAGGGCAAGCAAGCAGTTGTCGTATTTCCCCTAGCATTGACACTGCTTAATTTCATAAGAAGGGCTTAGCCTTTTTAGAAGCACTTCTGGTCAGAAAAGGATTACAGATACACAATAAAGACTAATCCAGATTTAAAAAAGAATCTCTAAATGGGTCACAGTGTTGGGTAAATGTACGTATGCTTGGGAGAGAGAAGAGAAAGAACATAAGAGAGTTGAAAAACAAGTAAATTGTTTTTAAAAAAATAAAACAAAGTCTTTAAAAAGACAGGATATAGTCATAGATTCAAAGGATCTATAGCAGGGCAGAACTTAGTCAAGCGTGGAAAACTAAAAGACAGGAGGCGGAGTCAGGGAGAAGAAGCCTTGTAGCCCTGCCAGAGATAGACAACAGAACTTTGCTGGTAGGCCACAAGCCTCATGCTAAAATATAAAATAATGTAGATGGATTAATTCTAGATGTAAGAATTAGCTAGCAATACACTTAAGTAATTGGCCAAGCAGTGATTTAATTAATACAGTTTTGCATGATTATTTCGGGTCTGAGCAGTCAGGAATGAATCAAGTGGCCCACCTTCAACAATTCATTGTTTGTGTGTTTTGGTTTTGGTTTGATTTGGTTTGGTTTGGTTTGGTTTGGTTTGGTTTGGTTTGGTTTTCCAAACAAGGTATCTATGTGTACTCCTGGAACTCACTCTGTAGATCAAGCTGCCATTGAACTCACATACATCCACCTGCCCTTGATTCCCTAGTGCTAGGATTAGAGGCCTGCCTCTTTTCAAATTTTTAAATATGATGTATATTGGGTAAAGTGTTCGTACCAATTTTTTCAAACAAAAGTAATAATCATAATAATCTAATACATTTGCCAAATTCAGTTGGTGAGTAATTTACAATGATATCTTAAAACAGAATTTTGAAATGTTTCTTCTGTGATTAAGAAAAATGTGAACTCAGTATTAAATAAAGTTTCTGCTAGTCTCATATCTCAAAGTTTTTGTAGCAAATTACATGAGTTTCAAGGCCTTAGAGTAAACACTTTCAATAAAAGTTCATAAGTGTTAAAAACATGTAACCAAAAGTAATGGAGTGAGACCACTCTGAACAGAAAACCTTGCCCTTAAATGTTGTGGGTTTAACTCTCAGATACTAAATTTAATTTGTAGCTGTTTCCTTTGGGTTGGGCAGAATTTAGCAGCTATGATTAATGACATGGAACACTTTAGAGAATCAGAACTATTACTATTAACATTCTCACACAGAGGGAAGGAAAAGTTTGTAAATTGAACCAGGTTTATACCTTAACTCTTAAAACCCTTCAGTCTCTGAAGTTCTTTTTTTTTTCTTTTTTCTTTTTTCTTTCTTTCTTTCTTCTTTTTTTTCTTTTTTGTTTTTCATGACAGAATTTCTCTGTAGCTTTGGTGCTTATCCTGGAACTAGCTCTTGTACACCAGGCTGGCCTTGAACTCACAGAGATCCACCTGCCTCTGCCTCCTAAGTGCTGGGATTAAATGCGTGCACAACCACCACCCAGCTCTCTGAAGTTTTATTATAATCAGTAAACTAAGAATGATTTCAAAGTAGTATTATTGTGGTTATTATTGTTTTAATAATTTCAGGATTTAACCTTAAGAGATTCACTTGTTCACCAAGCTGGACTTGTATAAAATTATTCTGCTAAAGTTCTTTTTCATAATCTTAACCAAAGCTATGCAAACTATGTTTACATTTCAAATAAGTATAATCTCACAGAATCAGCAATAATATTAAACCTGTGAGGCTTTTGGTGTTTAAGTTGGTACCTAGGTCTGCATGTACAAAAACATAAGCAATTAAAGGAGTTACTATGAGAGGGGATTCATGTATATACAGCACTGGTTTATATTTCTATTACATAGAAGTATTTATGTCAATCACAGAAAAAAATGAACTCAGATTATGCAATAAGGATACAAGGTCTTCTCTCAAGTTGGGAAAACAATCATGTTTCAACATGTACAATCATCACTCAGACCACTGGCAGCTCTAATTAATCCTTCGTTTTTCACGCCCTCCAGATATTCAAAATCAATTCTTAAGCCAAGAGGCATTTCAGATCATGTGAATTTAAAAGTTACATATCAAAATGATCCAATAAAACTCTTCCTATCACCACCTAAAAAAACAAAAGACAAAAGAGACTTAAGAACAATTTTGACTGTTATAGTTTAGGATAAATATCTATTTTTTTTTTACATTTCTTAACTAACAACAGGAGAACTATCTTTCCATAAATAAATTTTCTTGTTCTAGCACCACTGGAATATGATGTTTTCCTCGTTCTTCCTTTTAGTGAGTTCCTGATGATTGAACACCTGTGGGAATTTACTAATGCATTTACATAATAGATAAAAGAACTTTAAGTGTCATGTCAATTAATTTCATGAAATTTTTAGTTTTCAACTTTTAGCTATGTTGCCTCTTTAGATCATTAGCAAATAACAAAAAGTTGAAGATAGTTTAAAGAATTGTAGACTTCCGTGGAAAAGTGATGCTTTTCCTCCCTGTGCTAACAGGGTTTCACTGAACTCTCTTTTTACTTACTGCTTATTCTTATCACACAGTTCCCATCTGCATTAGCAGATTGTTTTCTTCCCCTTAGGTTTACAGATAGTTTTAATAATAGGCTCCAAGATCCCCACAGCAGCACACAGGAAAAAACAAAGACAGAAGGGGGACGTAATCTTCCCTGGGAAACAAAGCCCTGTTCCCTGTTTACCTTCTCAAGTCACAATACTATGACAGACAGGATGAAGTAGAGTGCCGGAGAGGAGGGACTGCTTTCAGCAAGCATTTTTGATATTCACATTCATCATTTAATTTTATTATTTTCTCTAGATATGTACAGGTGGTATGCATACAAATAAATTGGAATTAATTCCATCTGTCTTTATTAGGGGCTTAACTTAACTTGTAAGTGTACTCAATAAGCATCCAAATGATCCCTGGAATTCTCAAGTTTTCTTAAATACATTCTTGTAAGAAGTATTCTTCTGAATTTTCCCCATAGTTAGGGAAATCAATAAACTAGATAGTGTAAAATAAATAAATTGATATTAAACCACCTAATCTTCTGTGACTTAGCACAATAAAGTAAAAATGACCTTCTCCCACATATAGCAGGTGGACATGACTACATGCGGTCATGTGGTAGTTTGGATATTTGTCTTAGGTTTTATTATTGCTGTGAAAAGAATCAATGACTAGGACAACTCTTATAGGAAAAATGTTTAATTGGAATGGCCTGCCTACAGTTTCAGAGGTTCGGTTCATTATCATTATAACAAGGAGCATGGCAGCATGCAGGCAGATGTGGTGCTGGAGTTGAGAGTGCTACCTCTTGCAGGTAATAGGAAATCAACTGATATTCACTCCGAGGGAAGTATGAGAAAAAGGAACCTCAACGCCCACGGCCACAGTGACACACTTCTTTCAACAAAGCCACACCTTTTAATAATGTCATTCCTTGTGAGCACCGTTTTCTTACAAACCACCACAAACACTACATCGCTCCACAATTGTAGCTTTACAACACCCTAGCAATTTAAAGTAACGCCATATTCACAGGGAAAAATTAAGAAGAAAGTTTCATAGTATACTGTCAATGGTGTACTTTTCATATGTGCTCATGATTTGTGTAAATAAATTGTCCAATCACCTACTGCAAATTATCAAAGAAACACCATCTGTAGCTGAGAAGTCATACAAGAATGACAATTATTTAATAAGAAATAGATAAACATATTCTTGTTGGAAAGGTAAATGCATCTCTCATTAAAGTGGTCAGGAAGGTTATATAATAAGAAAGAACTTTTAGAGACAGTTTACCTGCAAAATGTCATGCAAAAACATAGTACACATAGTCTAGGTGACAATAGTTTGGAAGCAATCCAGTGAAGCCATTTCGGCTAAGCAGTGATTACATAATTGAGGACAATGACTTCTCCTAGAATTTGTTCATGGCCTGTTTATTCAGGAGTAAGAGTAAGGACCCATGAGCCTCTCAATCATCTGTGACAGATCATTCAAAGGGACAGTATATTGTGGCCCCAGATCATGTAACCCAGCTGAGTTAATCATTGCAATGACTGTGGGTGCTATTCCCCAAAGTTCATGTTTTGCAACCCTCATCCTTATTATCCAGCTGTCATATTCTTCCTGGCACCCCTCTGAGATATTTTCTGAACCCCTTTTAGATTGCTTTGGTTATTCAATATTCTTTGTATTTAATTGTGCTGTGTCTTATTTCCTTTCTGTCCTTCCTCTAGCTGACCCTTTAGTTTCATTGAATACTCTTAAACATGTTAGACTACCAGGGTAGAATTTCTCTGTTTCTCATCTGTAAAGTATTTTAATTCTTTTTATGCATCAGGAGTCAACTTTCTTGGTTCTATTGTTTATAGAGCTGTAGTGCTTTAGATAACAATATGACAAACTTACTGTTTCTATTGATAATATTGTTTTATGGATGATTTATTATTTGTGTAGCTATTGATGATACAGGTATGATTCATTAATACACAGATAAACATAGTTTATTAAACTATCCCTATTTGTAAATACTATTTATTTAAAAAAAGGATTAAGAATATTCATAATATAATGTGTTAGCATTAGTGGATCATTCACATGCGAAATTTTGTTCTATATGTATGGGGTTTTTGTGAGTATCTGTATACCACATTGCTTACAAAGTGATGTAGTTTTAAGGATGAGGATGTAGTTTTAAGAAAAGAATGGAAAGATGATAAATTAGTCCTTCACCCACTTCCTTCACTATGACAATGTGCAAGACTATGTGGGCAAATTATATTTAATTCTTTAATTTATATTAGACTTCTTATTCACTGCTACTTCCCAGTGTCTCTGGGATAACTTTAAAAAGTTCTGCTTAACGATTACAATGAAATTGGATTTTAAATTTCTTAGTTTTCTATTAAGTGGAAGCTGTAATGCAGAAAGTCTCACAAACAGATTATCAAATAACAAATTTTTGGTGGAAAAGATTGAAAGAAAAGGAATTAAACCAAGAAGCAGGCTTTACAGTAAAGCATGAAATTGTAGTTTATTTGTAAGGCCGTGATCAAGTAGTGGCAAAGCACTTGTTTTCTGACACTTTAGTAAATTGCTTCTCTTGATAGTTTAAAAATAAGCCAAATCCCTTTACTGCTCAGTAGAAAAACTATGGTAATACTTGAAGTAGGACATTTTAGTAATTTTAAATGAGTTTTAGGTGCTAACAAAAATAACAATTCTAAAACACTTACTTTATTTACACATTAAGTAGTCCCTTTTGACTTTCTACAACAAACAAGCAAATAAACCAAAAACAACCACTGATACAAATAATTGGTTTACCTGAAACAAAAATTTAAATTTCTGGCAGCTGCTACTAAAACAATGCCTAACTTAAGATTTCTCCTTTGCTTCTGCATTTTTAGTTTAGTGCTGCAGAGATCTGTGTCAGAATAATTCAGACTGCCATAAGTAGTTAAAAAAAAAACATTTCTTATCAAGAGAAAACCAAAGTGTCTACTAAGAGTTAAGTCCCCTTTTCTATTTTAAAACATTGTGTCTTTATTAACTAAAAGCATAGTGAGAATGCATAATATCTACAAGCACAACAGTGGAGAAGGAAAAGAGGACATCGATCCAGTACTTTGGCTAAAATGGGTCTTTTAAAAACATATATAATAAATAGGTCTGCAGCTTAAGTACGCACATTAAAAATAGAATAGTGGGAATTATACATAATGCTTTTTTTGGCAAAGGTGAAAACTCATGGATTGGTTGAATTAGCACCTTTATAAAATGTAATTCAACGCAATTTAAATCAAGATTACTATATTATCTTTTACAGAAATACAAAATAGCATCTGCAAATTCATATTTGAATTTGACCTCAGAAGACCTCAGATAGCAAAAGCAACCTTGAGCAAAACTAAATAAGCAAACATCAAATTCAATGTTGGAGCAATGATGACTATATTCAAACAATGTTACAGAGTTGTATAAATAAAAAAGTGTGATGGTGATATAAAAATAGACATATAGATCATTGAAGCAAAATAGAAAACCCTAATGATGGTTCATATCTAAGAGTTATCTGCTATTAGACAAAGCTCATTGTCATAAGATGCTTCATACTCTACCAACACAAAGTTTTGTCTATTTAAACATAGTGATAAAATTTATACTAAAGCGGAATTGGAGGATATTATTAAGTGCTCATCTAAATGTATATATGGATAGATATATATATAAATATACAAATTAACATATGCTTTAATATTTAATAAACACTAAATTGAATCCAGATAATATGTAAAAGAAAGTCACAACATATTTTAATTGATATTCAAGCTGTAGTTAATATGTTAAGATTATGTGTGAAAAGACATTCGAGACCTAAAATAGGTGAGATATATGTCATTTACTAATGCATTTATGTTCTTTGGGAAGGATTCTTTTTCAATATTCCTATTAAATGACATTTTACCATAACATAAGAATATTTATTTTGAAATTCTTTGAAGTGTAAAGGTTTATTTCTGTTTAACCCAAATGGTTTTCTTATGGTAAAATGACTAAAACTGAGCATTTCAAAGTTTACAGGAAGTGAATAAGAAGATAATATAAGACCAGTTTATCAATGTGTGGAACTCATGTTAAAGCTAGAGTGCTTGAGCATAAAATCCTTACATACTCCAATACAATATGTACTTTATTTCTTAAGATGCTTTCTAATCTGTAAACAGTAAGATTTTTTTTAAAAGAATCTATTTTGGGTTAAGTAACAATACTTACCTATCTTAGTATATATTTGGCCTTTAAACTTTAAAATTGTTTGAAATTACATATAGATGTATAGTTAGCAGCTTTAAATTTGTAAGCAACAGTAAGGAAAAGATGTTATCATTAATAACGTCTCAAGTTTATTTGTTGTATCTCTATCTGATAGCTCTTTTTTTAATAAATATGTACATATATTTATACATAAATGAGAAGTGATATCTTTTTGAATGAGCAATTGAAGGAGGGAGAAGATGAGCAAGGAAGTCAGGACCAGGAGGGGTGCACCCACCCACTGAGACAGTGGGGCTGATCTATTGGGAGCTCACCAAGGCCAGCTGGACTATGATTGAAAAAGCATGGGATAAAACCGGACTCTCTGAACATGGCGAACAATGAGGGCTGATGAGAAGCCAAGGACAATGGCACGGGGTTTTGATCCTACTTCATGTTATGGCTTTGTGGGAGCCTAGCCAGTTTGGATGTTCACCTTCCTAGACATGGACGGAGGGGGGCGGACCTTGGACTTTCTACAGGGCAGGGAACCCTGACTGCTTTTTGGACTGGAGAGGGAGGGGGAGAGGAGTGGAGGGAGGAGGAGAAAGGTGGGAGGAGGTGGAGGGAAATGGGAGGCTGGGAGGAGGGGGAAACTTTTTTTTCTTTTCTCAATAAAAAAAATAAAATTAAAAAAATTTAAAAGGAATATTTTTATTCAAGCTTACTGCACATGCATTATTATAATACAGTAGTTATTGAATTCACAATATTCTTTGTGGGTGATTAGAATATCCCCAAGCAGCTGCAAATGTTCTTTTTAAGATGCAGTTTAAAGTCAATTACTTTATTAAAAGTCAAGTTGTGCAATGTAATTCCCTCCTTACAGAAAGACATTTAAGGAGGCTAGATGGAGTCTCTGTGTGACCATTCCTTAACTTCTGATCCATAATTTTTAATGCTTTTCATAAGATTTTCAGTCAAGTAACTAATCCATCAGTGTGTAGCATACTGTGAAAATGAGAAACCGAAAGGACCTTTCAGATATGAGGGCCCTGCATACAAATGTGTTTTGGAGTTTAACAAAGGTAACCAGGGGAATCTGTGACCGTGTCATGAAAGGGAAGATTTATCACTACAGGGAAGACATAAAATACTGTAACTTGGATATCATGGCATGTCTAATTGCTCAATGATGGTTCAGAGAGGACAATCTTAATTTTTCTGACCCAAGATGTTTAGCTCCTATTTATTTGTTTATCAATTGATTTATTAATATTTCATCTATTACATCTTGACAGCAGTTTAACCTCTTGCTGTTCCTCCCATTCCTCCTCTGTACACCTTCGTCTCCCCTAGATTTTCATTCCCCTTCAGAAAAAGCAGGCCTCCAAAAATATTAATCACACATAGCACAACAAGTTACAATAAGACTAATCATATACCCTCATTTCAAGGATGAACAACAGAGCCCAGTAGGAGGAAAAAGGTTCCACAAGCAGGCAATTGAGTCAAAGACATTACCAACACCTGCTGCTAGGAGTCCTACAAGAACAACAAGCTATACAACCATAGCATATATGCAGAGGAGGTAGCTCAGACCCATGCATAGTCTCTGGTTTTTGTTTCAGTCTTTGTAGAGTCCCAATGTTCATTGATTCTGTGGGCCTTGCTCTCCTGGTATCCTCGGCTACTCTTGACTCCTACATTATTTCATCCCCATCTGATATAGGGTTCCCTAAGCTCTGCGTAATGTTTGGTTGTGGGTCTCTGCATCTCTTCCCATCATTTGCTGGATGAGGCCTCTCTGGTGACAACTATGCTAGGCTCTGTTCTACAAATGTACCAGGGTATCATTAGAAGTCACTTATATCATTTAATTGACTTATTTTTTTCCCCAGAAGAGTTCGGATCTATAATAGGTCTCTGGGCTATCCAGACTCTCGTTCCTGGCTATCCAGGCAGTCATACCTGGGTTCTCTCTAGTGGATGGGCCTTAGTAGGGCCAGTCATTGTTCTGAATCACTGTTACCCAGAACATTTTATAGTTAGGGGAAATTGTAGGTTGAAGGTTTTGTCGCAAGGGTGATGTCCCTTTCCCAATACAGGAAACCATGTCTACTCATAGAAAATGGCTACTTCAAACTCTTTATCTACCATTTTACTGGGCGGCTTAGCTAGACTCACCATAAGATTCTAGACTGTGCTAGGTTTCTGCATTGCCCCGAATGCACCCACACCATTTCCAGTCATTTCTTCCAGTGCTTAATCGCTTAATCCCCCTTCATCCCTCTTGTTTCCATCCCCATTTGCCCCCATCCACCCACAAAATCTATTCTATTTCCCCTTCTCAGAGAGATCTATGCATCTCTCATTGATACCTCCTTGTTCCTAACCTCTCTTGGTTTATGTATGTATTGTAGTATGATTATCATTTACTGAACAGCTAATGTCCAATTATATATGAATACATACCATGTTTGTTTATCTGGGTCTGGGTGACCTCACTTTGACTTTTTCTAGTTCTATCCATTTGCCTGAAAATTTCATGATGTCATTTCACTTAGCTGAATAACTTTATTGTATATCACATTTTCTTTATCGGTTCTTCAGTGATGGTCATCTAAGTTATTTCCAGTTTCTGTGTGTTATGAAATGAAGACAGAAATAATTCTGGAAGATTATAGCATTCTTAGCTTTCCTTTTCATTGCTGCTTGTGAATAAATTAGTGAAGTCATCACAACCTTAGACTCAGTTTCCTGGAGAGTTATGACATTAATATATTAAATTTGCCATATTCTTATTACATATTCATAATACCATTTTTATAAAAAAACCTAACTCAATTTAATCATACTTTTGAGAATGTCTGTATTTTTCCCATGAGAAAAATAATAGAGACTAAGAATTTTGTAGCTATTGATATTGTTTACCCAAAAAATTTTAGAATGTTTCAGCCTCTTCCTTCTTTTCATACCATATATTATCAGTAGCTTTGATATTTTTTCTAGTTCAGTAACCCCATGTTTATATTTATCAATTGTAGAGTAAACCATTTATTTTATTAGTTATTTCTTATTATCTTCATTTAAAAAAATATCTATTGTCTTATTTTCCTTGAACTCTAGATAGTCAATAGAAATGCTCATCTGATTATTTATATACTGTATCATAAAGCAGATACAGAAATATGTTCCTGGAATATTTTGAGCATGCACCAGTCAAAGCATGATTTTTTTTCTTTTTTTCCTTTGTTTTCCCTATGTCTGTAGTCTGTGGCTATTGGTCTGCCTTTATAGTCTCTCTGCTGTTTGTGCCCATAGCCTGTGTGTGTTGTGTCTATGCATGTTCCGTGTCTCTGCCTCTCCGTAACAAAGAATTTTCCTGTGAGTTTATTGAATAGCACTAAAAAATATGATAAAGGAATTATGTGTTTTTATTACAGATATATTTGATAGATTTCACAAAGGAAGAAGTCACTTACCTCAGCTGACCCAGAATAACCCTCAAGATGTCCAATGTCTGTTATCAACCTAAGCCAACATTTTGCTTCAAATTATTTATGGAATATTTGCTTTGTTTATGTTTGCTTCAACCTGTTTGCAGCTTTCAGCAAATGATTACCCTAAACATACACACACATATGCATGATTTTAGGTCAGGAGCATTGAAGAGCACATAATTATGTTTAAATCTATGCATTTAGTTTAGGAGGTAAATCTTGATTATGTGAGAAATCTAAAGCATTGTTGAGGTTGATTACATTGCTCTCTTAATGGCAGGTTAAGCTTAAACATGCTGAGTACACAGCAGGATAGTTGGTTAAACACATTGTCTTAAATGATCTCAAGACATATAATTAAATTGGCTGTAAGGTCTGGAAAAGTTTAGTCTTTCTGAAATAGAGATATATTTCTAGATAAATGGTTTAACCAGAACATTTGTACTATTGTTACAGTGTTCAAAAGTGTTTAATTTACATGTCAGAACAGTCAGCTTCACTCCCTATATTGATGGTTGTCAGATATTAATTTTTATTTACTATGCTTGAGGTGTATTTATCTATTTATTTTATTTGCAGTGACAGCAGGATTTATTTGCTAATGCATAATGTCAAATACATGATAACATTACTATTTTTGCTTTTCTTTTCAAGTAAGGCTTATGGATATTTTCTTTAGGAGATTTTATAAATTTTAATGTGTGAGTGCAAACATACATTTGTATGACATGCCTGTTGGAACATACTGTTGACATTTTCTTTGTCTAAAACTTTTTCTCTAATATGTTAAGGCAGAATCTCTAACTGAACTCAAGCCTAGGCATTTCATCTTGACTGACTAGTTGGCTGGCTCTGGGATATCTGGATTATGCCTCTTGTGTTCTGTAATTACAAAATATTCCTATAATCACAGGGATGCCTTATGTGATATTCATCTGGCTCTGGGAATTTTAATGCTGGCCTTCCTGCTTGTAGGT
>NC_022021.1:34242335-34253423 GCF_000317375.1 Microtus ochrogaster | reverse complement strand
TCCGCCCAGCATTCTGCTCCTCCCACTTACGTTCTAACCTATCAGGTCAAGCAGCTTCTTTATTAAATCAACCAATGACCTTCCTCCATCATTATTGGTTTCAATATTTCTATCATCGTTGAATCTCATTGTGTGACAAGCTCTGTGAGACTAAAAGCAATGCTTGGCTTCTTCAATGTTTAGCCTCACTTGTCCAACACCACTGATCTAATTTTCTCTTTAGGATGGCCTATTGACACTGAAGAAACAGTAAATTAGTCTATTAAAAGCATGGTCAGAATATGAAAAATAACAATTTGAAGATATTTTTAAAAAATCAAGCTAGTCACATTTAAGAAGCCCAACTCTTAGTAAACAGGTAATTCATTGCAATACTAAACTTAAGTAACAGTATTTAATGCCTTACAGTATAAAAGAGAAAGACTTAGGTTTAATATTTTCTTTTTTCTTTCCTTTTCTTTATTAAAAATTTAAACCTAGGTTAGAATATGAGAAAATAGAAATTCTCAGGTTCCTCAACAAGATATAAATAAGAAGGAGTTAGGTAGTAAAGCAGATTTGAACATTCATATCTTGAGAAAAAATGGTTAATTTGGAAGTGTCTACTTCAGTATTGTTTAATCATACTTAAGGTGGCATGTAGATATTACTTTCATGCTTTAATATGTTAAATAAAAATGCAAATAAATTTGTCAGGTTTATTTACTTTGTTGTTCTTTGCTGCATAGAAAGAATGACTATAGATAATGGAAACATACACTTGAAAAAGCAGAGAAAATAAATATCAAGGTAGTACCATAAAAATCTAACATATAATAAGGTGACAATGTTTACTCGCACTTAAACATTAAACAAATACAATACAGTTATCAATTAATATGCTTACATAAGATTTGTGTACTTAAATATCAGTTTACAGTTTTATGAATTGAAAGGTAAGTGAGAACTTATATTGTAACTTCATGCTAAATGCTCACAATCTATGTGAGTTACATTTATAGCATACCATGATGCTTTCACTGAAACTTTAATATCTATCTAGTTTTAGAATCCAGCATATTTGAAAGAAGAGTTTTCATTCTATTTTAATATTGTAAGCATTAGAAATTATCAACTTTCAGCACTCACAATAATGTGAAAACATAGTTAATATATATATGTCCTAGATAATACAGTAAAACACTTGAAAAGA
Source organism: Microtus ochrogaster (assembly GCF_000317375.1). Classification (NCBI taxonomy): domain Eukaryota; kingdom Metazoa; phylum Chordata; class Mammalia; order Rodentia; family Cricetidae; genus Microtus; species Microtus ochrogaster. The sequence goes on along the minus strand of NC_022021.1, from coordinate 34,252,231 downwards.
GAAAAATCATACAATACAGAAGTATTTTTTATATGGATACTTATATGTTTTCAACTTATTCATTCTTTATGTGTAAAGTTAAAATTAGAATACCTTAATTATTTATTGTGGATGTATATTTATTCCATTTTCTTGATCTGTGAAATGTGCTTGAATTCAAGGAATAGATAATTGTGTTAACTTTTATAGGAATTGTTCCCATAAAGAGATAAATATGTAGACATACAGATTTATAGATATTGTTAGAGACATCATAGCTGATATTGATACCTATCATTTAAAACAAAATTTTGTATGAAGTTTTATATATTTTTATGAAAATTAAACATTTATAAATTTATTTATGTAAAATGATTCAATATCCTTTCCAGGAAAGTCATATTTATTTATTTTTGACTGGATGTTGTTGGACAATTTCTGAGCCTGTGCTGCGTTTGGGGAAATGCTTCCACACATGGATGGATGGTAATGAATATTTTATTACAGAATGGCTTCTAGAATGATCAGAGAATATAATAAAATTTGAATTTTATTTCATAATATCATTTGTTTTGGTACATTTGAGCCATCTAATCTAAGTTTTATTTTATGCCAGTTAAGTAACAGCTTCCACTAAACTGCGTAATCTATTTTGTAAAAGGCATGCAGGTCTGCTGAACTAGTAAATGTTATGATAGATGGGGTTTGAGATGAGAAGAAGATACAGACTTTGTGAATAACAAATGTGTGTGTTCTTGTTTTATAATTTCATGAATGACAGTCAAGGGACACTGTACCAAAGTTTTATATATAAAACACAAGATATTCACTTGTAAAATGAAACACGTTATGAGTAATGCCAATGAGAAGAACCACTAGAGCTAAAACTGCTCTTGGTGGTGGAATTCACTTGAATGAAATTATAGGAAATAAGATTAACGAACAATCTTCCGAATGGGAAAATCTCCAAACATGATACACCATTCAAATATATTAGAAAGAGCAATCAGGAAACACATGTAATAGGCTATTGATTGTTTAGAATTAATTTTGTATTCAGCTACATGACTGAAGGTGGCTTTCAATGAATAGGATTTCATTGGCAGAATTTTTGAGTCAGTATGTATATTACCATATTGTTTGCAAATAGGGAAAGTTTGATTTTTTTCCTTACCATATGGTATCCCCTTGATCTCGTTTTGTTTCCTTATTCCTTTCCCTAGAACCTCAAGTGCCGCAACTCAATACGCCATGCTTTTGACTCCCACAGAAGGCCTCACCCCTTCTGAATAGAGACAGAAGAGGAGTAGATGTTGGGATAGAAGGGGGAGGGAAAGGGAGGAGAGGAGAGACAGGGAAGTGTGGTTGTTATGTAAAATTAATGAGTGTGTAAAATAAAATAAAAAGGAAAGAAAATGTGGTACATTTACAGAATGTATTATTACTCAACAGTTTAAAAAATGGCAAAATTGTATGCAAATGGATAGGGCTTTCAAAAATTTATACTGAGTGAAGTATCCTAGACCCAGAAAATAAATAGTGTGTGTATTTTCTTTTATGTGAATATTAGTTAACAATCAAGTTGCAATCCATATAACCATAGAGAGTAAGTATGGAGTAAGAAACTAGAAGATACAGAAAGGTCTTTTTAGCAAAGGGATATAGAGATCTAATTATTAATGATGAGGGGGCTAGATTTGGGAATCAACTGGGAGAGAGAAGCAGAGGCAGATGAGAGGTAAATTGAGGAGAGACAGCTAAAATAATGTGCATTTGTGTGGGAGTATGGAAGGCTAATACAGTAGAAACTCCACTAACTATAAATATATATATGAAGGTGATTTAAATGGAATCACCAAATAATAAAGGAAATGAGTGCTTACTGGCTGTCTTTTGTCACCAAGTGATGCTTCCAGTACCAGGAGTGTGTTACATTTAATTGAATTATTAGCAAAAACAAAACACACATTGTTGCCAAGACAATGGATTGTTTTCCATATTTTGTTAAAGTATTTTCTTAATTAGAATAGTATAATTGACTATTTTAACAAATTAAACCTAAATCCTTTTTGCCTGTTTCAATATGGAAATTATTGGTTTCAGAATTGATTGTGATATAAAGGCTTTCCAATATTATTGTTTTTAGTTTTATAATAGTTTATTCTTAACATATAAAAATTATTTGGATGCACAAAGTGCTTTTGTGTTTTATGTATGTGTTGAATAATTATGAGATTGACAGCTTGCATGTTCTCCTATGTCTTTTCATTTCTTTGTGGCAGATAATTTCAGACCCTTCTCTTTAAGCTGTCTGATGCATGTAGTACTTATTGATAATTTTTTTAACAGAACAATGTCAATGAATATACCAATTAACACCTTTTCCCTTTTGATTACTCTTTCATGTATGGTAGCCGTCAGTGAACTTGTGATTTCACAGTTAATTTGTCTTTTCAGACCCCATGTGTGAGTTCCTACTGTGTATTGCTGCGTACATATTCAGTCACATACTTCACAAACTATATAGCTTCTGATTCCAATGCTGGTCTCTGACAGAAGAATTGCCACATTCATTCTCACACAAGCAGTTTTTCAAGGAATAAAATGACAGGGAATATTGAAGTTGATTTTTTTTCTTTTTTGGTTATTGCCTGTTTGTTTTGTTTTTAATGGGGCTGCTATGTCCTTTTGTGGTGCCAGACCTCAAATCTCAGGCCTGGTTCTTATTAAATTTGTCTGGCCTTTGAACTAAATATCCCTGCAAAGAAGCCTATGCAATAGTCATATTAATATTCCATTTTACATGAATGTTCAGGTACTCTGCTTGTTTTCGACCATTTGCATAATGTTATCCCTGAATGTTACTCTAATCTCATAAATGGAAGGAAGAAACAATACTTGTGGACTGACTTATAAACAAAGTAAGTTTCTATTTTATGTATTCCTGAAAATACTTTCAGTTGCTGAGTTGTATCTCATTGATTTTTATATTTTATACCAGTGCAATTTATGTAGAAGCACATTTTCTTTGTGGTTTGCTTTATGAATGCTTGAATATCATGGTCTATCATAACTGTTCTGATCTTCCTCTTTATCATTTATTATAATTGGTTGAATCTTTTGTCACAGGGTTCCGTTACATAGGACTTAGGTATGTCACTTCCACTATATGTTCATATTGTTGGTGATTATTCAAAGAATGAACATGATGCTTTAAGCCAGACTAATGAGCATCCTCTTTCAGATATTTTTATTTTATATAATACTATGTAAACAACAGGAAGAAAGCTCATTTTCATGAAAAGTTGAATAAAAATAGACACAGTTTTTCTACCTATGTAATGATCTGAGGTAATAAAATCTAAAGAGCAAGGAAATAAAAAGGAGAGCTGAATAGAAGATGGGTATTTTTTTAAAATTCTTTATCTCCTAATAATCCTCAACCAAATAAGTGGTAGATCTTTACAGATCTTCTCACAAGCAAGTAATCTCAGAGGGGCTCCAACAGTCTGATAAAATCTCATGACCAAAAGTAACTTGTAGAGAAAATGGTTTATTTCAATTTGTAGTTCACCATCATGAAGGAAACTGAAGGCAAGCATCCTAAACTGGAACTGGAGTCAGGAATAGAAGCAGAGGCTGTGGAGAAAAGTGACTTATTCATTGCTCACTCTGACTTGCTCAATTTGCTTGCTTACAAAAATCAGATCACCGACCCTTTTATACCAATCATTAGCCAAGAAAATGTCCCTTGGGCTTACTTGTAGTCTGTCTCATGACAATTTCTTACTTGAGATCCCTCTCATCAGATGTATTCAGCTGGTGTCAGACTAAACAGCAGGACAGTGAATACCACTTTTTTAAATTCCTAAGCCATGCTGAATATATTTAAAATGTAAATGATGAATGACAAAAAATTATACTTAACTAGAAACGTGTAGATGAATTTCTGGGTGACATATTTGGATGAATTCGAGGTTTCTTGGCTAAGCACCTCTCCTTATTCAAGTTCTGATCAAAGAATTAAAACATAGTAGAGTCCATAAGGCTGATGTGGATAATAATGGAAAACTGTGTTTTTCTGCTTCCTAACTAGGTTTGCAAATCACAACCCAGCAATAGAAAGTCTTATATAGGCCATAGCTATACTAAATACTTTCCTGGGAATGTCTCCCTTTGTCAATGTTGTTCAGTCTGTTAACATTGCTGCACAATACAATGAAAAGGGGAAAAACAAAGTGGCAAGCCTCATTCCAAATAAACACACAAGAAATCCCCCAGCCATTTTAAAATATACCTCTAACACAATTCAGTTCTACCTCTGGGAAGATGAAAGAGTACAAGAGAAAGATGCGTCCAGAAACATTGCAATGGTGGATGCCGGTTCAATATATAGGTTATTTAAAGATTGGTAATGAGGGTTTCCACCTGAATCACCCTAAAAATAAAAATAATAAACATTTCCATCAAAACTTATAATTATTGAAGAAAGTCTAATTATTTAAACAAAGAAGAAACAAAAAAATATATAACTATTATATTCGCTTTGCAGTAAAATTCTACATTTTCAGTGTACTTTAACTTGTTTCATAAGCATGACTTTGAATCCTAATTGTGTAATAATTTCAGACATGAACTTTAGAATGAGAAGTAAAATTCCAATAGAAAAGTCAATGTTACCTTCTGTTCTCTGTCCGGTTTATGGTAAGCAAGTACTATTTCAGGAATATTGGAATAGTATTCTTATCTTTAATTTTAGGCAATCATTAACCATCTGATTTCTTTTCCCACTAAAAGAAATTGGGGTCCCTATTCTAGTATTCTTATTTTCCATTGTGTTCAGAAATATCCAAAGATACATAAACTGTAGGTTTATAGTATCTTTTTTAAATGGATAAGATCAAGTTTTTTTCTGCAGATCAAATTTCATTCTATAATAAAGCCCTAACATATGACAGCTAACTCCAAGATGCGTAGTATGATCCTAATTTCAGTCAGACCTGGATAAAACTTTCACTTTCTGTATGTCACCTACATTTTATAAATAGCAACAATGATTTTATATGTGCTTCAATATAATTATTTATGAAGGACCTTCTAAATGCAAAATTAAGTCACCAAGATCTAGTAAATCCCATATATTTCTCCTTCACGTTGCAACTTTTAGAAAACATCACTCAAAGCTCTGATCTCACATATACTTTTGAAATGTTTCCTTATTTTATGACAGTTCGTACATAGATGATGGAGTTTGCTCACTCTCCCCTCATTTCTCTCTCACTCACATTCTTTTAGGTCCACTGTCATTCTTCATAAGTACCCTAACCCCATAATTTTTTTCCTATTGCTTTCTGAGTTTAGTTATGATCACTCGCATGAGCAGGAATGAAGGTTTTTTGACTTAAGTATGAACATTTCCTAATAACTGCACCCTTGAATAAAATGTCATCTGCTACTGCAGTGATCTTTAATTGTTTACAGACACTGGAAACTATGTAACGTCATGAGCCTCTTCTATCCATGATGGTATACTGACTCTTCTAATCAGTTAATACCCAATATGATGGTGAGTTATGATGTCAATAGCCATGACATTTTGAATATTCCCCAATCCCAGCTCTTCCATGTTGTTGAACCATCTTCAACAATGTTCGCCCGATCTTTAGAAGAGGAGATGAAGTGTCTCATTTAGAACTTAGCACTCAACAACCATTTATTGTTCACGCAAATCTCGATTTTTCTGCTTAACACAATAATCTCCATTGAATCCACTTACCTGAAAGTAAAGAAATGTATCTATTTTATGCTTATTTTATTGAACCTCAATCCTGGATACCTAGGCTGAGTTTATAGGTTGGCTTTTGAAAATAATACCATAGTGTTGAAGATTTGTCTCTACTGCATGGCAACTTTAATTTACTTGCAAATTGACATTGGAGTTGGAGCGTTAAATAATATACAATTTGTAGTTTTATTGTTTCAAAACTTCATACTGATTTCCATATATAGATGGGCTAATGTCTTGATTTTGTTGTTTTCGCTAATGGTTTTTATTAATATTTTTCTCACTATATGCTACCATATGAAAAGGAGGGTGTGCCTTAAATTCGTTAAGTATTACCAGTTTTACTGAATAAAAATAAGAGCGAAGAATGAACCACTAACTTCATCAAACATAAAACAGTAGAAATACCATTTTGTTTAATAGCTCCATAAATTATTTTTAACTTTCTCTTTGAAATAACAGTGTACTTACTCTTTAGTATAAAGGTAGTGTTTGTGGTCAAGAGGCACTTTGGGATATACTGTACTGCATAACTAGCCAGGGTCAAGACAAGTCTGTAACACATCAAGTACTTATTTGTCCTTGTTTGTTTGTGTATTTCAGAGCCTGACATCAGCCTACATTCCATTCCTCCTTGCAGTCCCTCCCCCATCTCCCTTCTGCCCTCCTCCCACACTTTACTCCATTATAATCAGAAAGCCAGGTCTCCCATGAGTTTCTAAGCACCTCCCCGTATATTAAGGCTGGACAAGGCAACCTAGTAGAAGAATACGGTCCCAAAACTCAGTAAAGTAATCAGAGAGAGCCCTTTCTCCCACTGTTAGTAGTTCAATAGTAGACAAAGCTACTCAACTGCCCCCTGTATATAGAAGGCCTAGGTCAGGTCCACGCAGACTCCCTGGTTGGAAGTTCAGTCTGTATGAGCTCCTATGAGCCCAGGTTAGTTATTATGTGGATTTTCTTGTGATGTTCTTGAACACCCTGCTTCTTACAATCCCTCCTCCCTCTCTTCAGCAGCATTCCCTGAGCTTGGTGTAATATTTGGTTGTGGGAATTTACATCTGGTTCCACTAGTTGCTGGATTAAACCTCTCTTATGACTTCTGGGCTAGGGCTCAATCTTGCTTTACACTTGAGTAGGCAGTCAATTTTGAAGAAGGTTCTATGACCTGCTGAGAAGGTATATTCTTTTGTGCTTGGGTGAAATGTCCTGTAACTATGTGGTAGATCCATTTGAATCACAATGTTTGTTGATTACAATATTTCTCTGTTTAGTTTCCATGCTAGATGACTTGTTCTTTGATGATAGTGGGGTATTGAGGTTTCCCACTATTAATGTGTGGAGTTCTATATGTGATTTAAGATTCAGAAATTTCTTTTTACAAATTTGAATGCCTCTGTGTTTGGACTAATGAGTCCTGGCCTTCAGCTGCTTTTCCCTCCTTAGCACCTTCTAATATAAGTTACTAGAAGCTGCGCCTAGTTAGAGGATCAGATGGGGGGGGGTTATCACCTGTTGACCATTGACTATTGACTGCAGTGTATTTAAATCTACATGGTGTTAATAAAGGGGGGCTTTTGGTACCAGTGTTTAAAGGTCTGCGTGTCGGTCTGTCTCTGCGTCTGTATTCTCAACCTCCAGCCCCTTGCCCGAAGCTTGAGAAATGGGGTCCAGCGCATAGGGCGCACACCTGGGCCACGGTGCGCGGCACCTTTGCATTTGAGGCATGGATATTCAGAATTGAGACATCATCTTGGAATTTTTTGCTTTTGATGGGTATGGAAAGTTCCTCTCCATCTCTTTTGTTGAATTTTTGTTTGAATTCTATTTTACTATATGTAGAATAGCTATACCTGTTTGCTTCTTAGGCCCATTTATTAGAAAATGGTTTTCTAACCCTTTACTACTCTTAGATAATATCTATCTTTAATTTTGGGATATGCTTCTTGTATGCAGCAGAAGGATGGATTCTAGTTTGGTATCTATTATGTCAGTCTATATCTTTTGTTGGTGAATTGAATCCAATGAGATATTAATGATAAATGATTTTAATTTCTGTTATTGTGTTGTTGTTAGTGGTAAAGGTAGTGTGTGTGTGTCTGCTTGTGTGCATGTGTACATGTATGTGTATATCTTTTCTTTTGATTTTGTTGGTGTGAGATTATCTATTGTCTGTGTTTTCACACATATAGCTAAATTCCTTAGGTTGAAGTTTTCCATGCAGAACCTTTTGATGGGTTATATTTGTGGATAGATATGGCTTAAATTTGACATTATATAAAGTATCTTGTTTTCTCCATAAATGGTGATTGAAAGTTTTGCAAGGTGTATTAATTTTAGATGGTATCAGTGGTATCTTAGAGTCTACAAGACATCTGCCCCAGTCCTTCTAACTTTTATAATCTCATTTGATAAGTCACGTATCATTTTTATGTGTCAGACTTAATATGTTACTTGGTCCTTTTCTCTTGTAGCTTTTAATATTCCTTCTTTGTTCTGTATATTTAGTATTTTGATTATCATAAAAGGAATGGCTTTTCTTTCAGATCCAGACTGTTTGGTTTCTGTAAACTTTTTGTACCTGTATAAGCAGGCATTTATGTTAGGCATATATATATAATTTTGTTAAATACATTTTTTTCTGGGGGTTTGAGCTGGAATTTTTTTCTTATTTTATTCCTATTATTTTTTGGTTTAGTCTTTTCATGGTGTTCAAGATTTGCTGTATGTAATATCTTAGGGGCTTTTGATAGTTAACATTTTCTTTGACCAAAGAATGTCTTTCTTCTTTTACATCTACAATTTCTGAGATTCTTTCTTCCATCTCTAGTATTCTATTGGTGATGCTTGCATCTGTAGTTAATGTTTACTTACCTAGATTGTCCGTTTGTAGCGTTCAATCAATTTTTGTTTTTATATTCTTTATTGAGTCTATTTCTATTTTTAGGTCTTGAACAAATTTCTTTACCTTTTTTTACTTTTGATATTTTTAGCATTCTGTGAGAGATTTGTTGACTTTCTTCAATTTTTTACTTGTCTTTCCCTCAGCCAATAATGTAATATTTCATGTCTTCTTGAATCCTAACATTGGTTTTAAGATAATGTTTTTGTTTTTCTGCTGTGTTGGAATATTCAATAGCTTGCTGTTGTAGGATGGCTGGGCCTAGACACATTGCCCTGGCTGATCTGTTCTTACATTTATGCTTAGACAGCTGAATTTGGAGTAATTATACATCTAGGTGCTAATTTCTGGATTTGTCTTTGTTGGCTGTGTGTTTTGCTATTTATTTTTTGTTTCCTCTCTGGTCTTCTTGAATCCATGAACTGTTGTTGAGTGGGAGGTCTCTACCCACATTGGTGCCTGGACTTCTGATTACCAGGATGGCATCTGGTTCTGCAGGGGCTACTGCCCAAGCTTAGGCTTAAATGGTCTTTGCAATTTATGTGCATGCCTTCCGATCTGGCAGGGGGATAACTGCGGTATAGATATTGACCTAACTTCTGTTGGGACTGGAGAATTATTCTCAGGATGCCTTTGATGGCATGGAAGGTTTTAACCATATGTGTCAACCTAGATATAGTTGTGGGGACAGTAGAGATAGTTGAAGTTGGGTTGTGCAAACACAGACTGGATGGAGACAGTATTACCTAGAAATCAGGATGCTGACATGGCCTCTGGTGGGACAGGAGGCTCTTGCTAGAGGTGCAGGCCAGGACAAGGAGAATAGAGGTGGCTAGGGTTATGTTGGGTAATCACAGGTGGAGTTGGGGTTTGTATTACCTGGAGTTCAGAATGCTGGCCTTCAAGTAGTTCTTAATACAAAGAGTAAATTCTTCAGAGTTTCTTTTATGGAAGAACTTCATTTCAAAGAAAAATCTCTGAAATAAAAAAGCAAATGAGTACTTAGCTATTATTTGTTGTTACACAACAGAGTCTGTCACCCCTTGTTTCATCTAAAAGTTGCCCCAGTATTAAATGCCTCACACCTTCTGTTGTTCTTAATCATCACCTTTCACTTTACCAACTATCACTGGAAGTAGCAAAGCAATTCCGTACATAAGAATAACAATTGAAATAGTAATATCCTAAACACATACTGCTCAAGTAAGTATTGAAATATGTGTAGAGCCA
>NC_022021.1:34240451-34241192 GCF_000317375.1 Microtus ochrogaster | reverse complement strand
ACAGCATGGGAGGATTGTTAAAAAACCTATCACAGGATACAGACGTTACTGTGTTGTTCTTGGAGATGGAACTCAAGAAATCATGTTTGGCATTAAATGCTTTTATCTACTGAGCATTTCACCAGATAAGACATTACTTTTAAAGTATCATGGAAATCATAAATCAACTGTTTGTATACATAAGTTTTGATTCTAAGCAAATGTCCCGGATTTAGGAGATAATGTTGATACCTTCCATAAATGAATTAAATATGTTTCTTAACAGAGAACAGAAAAGGAAGTTGTGCAATTAACTGTACATCATCATGTAAACCATTTATTCAACTTAGATACAACACTTAATTGACTATTTTGCTTCTGCTTAAAGTAAAATGTCAATGAAATCAATATCATAATTAGATAAAGAGTTATAGTTTTTATGCTCTAATTTTTTCTCACTATTAGAACATATAACTCTTAAATTCTTAAAACATCACAAATACTATTATAACAAATAAGCACACATATTGCAAAGCTACTAATAAATTCTGCCAGGCAGTGGTGGGGTACACCTTTAATCCCAGCACTTCGGAGGCAGAGGCAGGCAGATCTCTTTGAGTTCAAAGATATCCTGGTCCTCAAGAGTTAATTTCAGGATAGCTAGGACTGTTACACAGAGAAACCCTCTCTCTAAAAACAGCATATATACATATACATACATACATATATATGTATATATATGTATGTATATATATGTATATG
>NC_022021.1:34238359-34239356 GCF_000317375.1 Microtus ochrogaster | reverse complement strand
CCGTATTGATTTTTCTTGACATAAAGGTCTATTATAAAGCTACAGTAATGAAAACAGATTGATATTTGTTGCAGGGAGCCTGCTTGTTCTTCTTTGCCGCGCGACTAACTTAGCCCTGAAATAACTACACAGAAACTCTATTAATTAAAATACTGTTTGGCCCATTAGCTCTAGCTTATTATTGGCTAACTCATATTAATTTAACCCATTTGTATTAATCTGCGTATCACCACATGGCAGTAGCTTACTGAGTAAATTTTGTAGCGTCTGTCTCTGGCAGATCCATGGTGTCTCTCTCACTCCACCCTTCTTTCTTCCATCATTCAGTTCCATCTCCCTGCCTACTTAAGTTTTGTCCTATCAACAGGCCAAGGCAGGTTTTTTTTCATTCACCAACCAAGAAAAACAACACACAAACAGATGGATCCCACCACACACCATTTTCCCTTTTCTGTTTAAACAAAAAAGGAAGGCTTTATCATAGTAAAATTACAAATAACAGGTATCTAGCAAGAATTACAGTTACAACATTTATATCTACTTTATCTTTTATCATAACTAAGGAAAACTATAACTATAAATTTTTCAACTCCATCAAAGAATCCAGAAGGATATGATATTACCTAAGTAAACAGGAAGTGCATCCAGGTATTGGCATAAAAACAGACAGATTGACCAATGGAATATAATTGAAAACACAGATATTAATCCAAATATCTATGAAGCCCTGATTTTTGACAGTTGACCTAAAATCATACAATGGAAAATAGAAAGTGTCTTCAACAAATGGTGCTGGCATAACTTGATGAAACATGTGGAAGAATGAAAGTAGATCTACATCTATCTTAGTACACAAAATTCAAGTTCAAATGGATTAAAGACCTCAATATAAATATAACCACACTTAAGCTCATAGAAGAGAAAGTGAGAAGTGGCCTTCAATGCATGGGCACAGGAGACTATTTCCTATATATGACACCAGTAGCATGGACACAGA
>NC_022021.1:34236599-34238018 GCF_000317375.1 Microtus ochrogaster | reverse complement strand
CATACATCCCCCCAATCTACCTCCATCCACTTATTTTTAATAAAAATAAAATAAAATTAACTATAAAAAAGCAAAAATTCTAAAATAAAAGCAACACATAACACATACACAAAAAGACATTTCACATTAATTAATAACCTTCAAAACTATAGTGGAATTATGAAAATAAACTAAATAAAATTTTCACAGTGATGCTGTTTTATGTTTGTGGCCCACAACAACATAATCTATGAAGTTTAGTATTATACCATGATTTTTCAGTGCAGAAGAAAAAAAAGGAGTATTTTTCCTATAAGGTTTCATAAGGAAGCATTAAGTATGAGGTTATTCATGGATATTTTGATTAGTGCAACTTATTTCTTGTTTCTGAAAATATTTTTGACTGAATATATCAATTAACAATGGGGACACATCTCTCAATATAGAAGGAATTGATCTCACTAATCTAGTCCTCCCACAGGTATAACACAAAATTGACAAAGATTAGATACAAGTATAAGAAAGTGATTCATCAAATAATCAAAAGTCAATTTTCTGTTTACTCATTTTCATTCTAAACTTTAACTTTACACAATATGTTTAATTTTAAGTTTTGATAATTACACATCTTGCATACTTCTTGCAGTTTTATTTCTTAAAATAGAATCTTTAACCCCAAAAAAATGCAAAAAAAATTGAATTGTTACCTGAAACAATAGTATAAAAATCACAGAGGTTATTAAGACAATTTTTATTTCCATGCCTTTCTGACTTTTTCTTAACAAACACATAAAGAGTTTATCTGAAAATTCTTCCAATATTTTAGACAACTCTAATTATGTAGAAGAGATACTCCATTAAGTACATAGTAACCTGAACTTTGTATTTTGACATGATTGTGTATGGGAGGTCCATGTCATTATCAACATATATTTCTTCTATTATAAATTGTAATGTACAAATCATCACATTAAATTTCCCAGTTAGTATAAAGATAAATGTAGTATGCATATTCTTATTTTGTTTTGTCACAATGGAAAATAATTTTATATCTTGGTCAAAACTGTATTGAAATTCTCATTTGACTTTATTGAATTTATAACACTCAAATTTTATTATAAATTTTAGCTCCTCAATCTTATCAGATAGCAAAAGAAATATATTTTTAATATAAATCCTGCTTGAAGCTCTACAAATCTTTGACAGCTTGATTGAGTATGCTTTTTTAATCACTACATACCTCGATAAATGGCTTTTATCATCTTCTTCAATTTTGTGATAAGAAGATAGTTTTGCAAAAACATACAGTAAAGAAATAATGGCTTGGGTCTTCTCTCCTTATATACTCTGTTTTATCTGATGTCTGTTCTTTTGCCTTTGCAGATTTCTAGATTCATCACTAAAAAGCAATCCCAGGTATTTTTAATCATTTCTTTAAAA
>NC_022021.1:34215421-34235872 GCF_000317375.1 Microtus ochrogaster | reverse complement strand
GCTGGCAAGTAGGGCAGAGAAAGACTCATTGCATAGGCATTCAAATTAGAGGGTCAAATATCCAAACATAGGACCTGAGAAAGTTAAGAAAATTTCCGGGGACAAAGAGTTAGATGTGACTACCTCTACCTATAATCCTGCATGCAGACTAGTGTTCTGCAGTATACAGAGAACTGCCTACGGGCTGGAATCTGCTGCCAGTGTCATATACCAGTTCCCTGCATTAAGCTGAGCCTGGCATCAGCTGACAAAACAGTTTAAGATTTGTCTAATATAGTCAAAGAAGTCTGAAGTTGCTTAGTAAAGTCAGGTCCAAATATTGAAACCTTTTAAAAAGTTACTGAATTTTTAAAAACTTGCTTAGACACCAAAGAAGGCAAAGAAAATTGGTATCGAGTCATAGAGATTAGTTTAAAATAATTCAGTCTTTAAAGAAAATAATTAATATAAAAAGAATAAGCCACATAAATAAGGGAAATATAAAGAAAGTCTCGATCCTGTATGGTGTTGCATGGTGCTTCTGTACTGACTTGAATCTTTTAAATGTTTACATACAAAAAACTATACTGCTAAGTGACATGGGATTATGTAAACTGGTAAATTTAAGATATATATATTTTTTTTTCAAGAATTTTTTTAACTTCAGAGTGAATTTCATAAAATATGTTGCATTGGGGAGAGGTTATGCCTTTGTTTTCACAGGAAACTAAAGTCTTATGATTCTGTTCAAAATTAATAAATATGTGATTTTTCAGGAAAGACTTCTGCAGACATGAGGGGACAATTCGAGAAAGGATACAAGACAGAAGATGTATAAGCTGACCCTTTTCACGGAAATAGCTCTGAGACTGGTTAAGACATGATTAATTTTGTTGACTAAAGAGTCCTCATGACTTATTGCAGGTCATTTTTTTTCATTAGAAATAGATAAAGTTTTTGGTTATCCCATCCTAATAGGCTAATAAAGTTGAGAGATACTCAAACTTAGAACAAAAATCATCTCTGACTTGGGAACACTGTGCATTCAATAGTTGTCTTAATGCAGATAAATATGGCGCCTTGAGAAGTTTGTGTGTATTCAAAAAGGACCACACACCAATGAAAACAAGGCCCAGGTGGTTCAGGATCTCTAAATTCCTCTGTAACAGTTTTCTCAAAAATTTGCAATAATTACAACTTCAAAATTGATAGCTGAAATGATCCAGACTTCCAGAGTATCCAGCTGGAACTTTACATTATCAGTGTACATTCCCATTGTATATAATTTGACCAAGAAATGATGCAGCTAGCTCTCTCAGAATGTGATCATGATCCTGATTTTTCAGGGTCCTACAACGATGCCAATGCAAAAGATAACAGGAAGTAGTTTAGAGAACAAGATGCTCACATTCCCAAGATGTGGAATAAGTGTTTTTTTTTTTTTTTATCATTTGGTGGGGATATGGATGTTTATCATGGCTTAAGGGGTTAGGTTACAAGTTGTTATTGGTCATGGTCAGAAAGTAAGATGTATAAAGAAGATACAGTTTGAGGATTTCTTTCTGAAGGGGAAAGGTGGATATAGTATAGAAATAATGGTATAAAAGTGTGAATTGTTGAGTCTACTTTTAAACAATCACTACTCTAAAACATTTAACATTCATAGTGATTATTATACATTCATATATATTTATTTTTGTTATACATTACTGTATATATGTCTGTACTCTTCTTTAAAGTATTGTACATATTAAGCTCATTTATAAATGTAATTTATAATTAAGAAATATAGGTTAGTAGTTAGTAATATGTAATTATCAAACTAGTAGCAAAGTATTTTTTTAGGTTAAACAGATATATTTTGATAGATGGTCTTCAAACACTTCAGAGACCTATAGAATAAGACCTTTAAGAAGTTTCAGTAACATGGCTTTTTGTGACAGTGAGACACATCTGCCCCTAGCAGCAGCAATTTAGTTCAAAAAAGGATGGCAAGCATTGAAGAGCCTGCATATGAGTTTTTCTTTCTTTGTACCATAGTTAGATACTGGACAAAAAAAAAATGTCCTTACATCTACTGCCAGCAAAATAACTGTCCAAATTGGAAAGGCGGGACCCAAAAGAAAGTGACTGATTAAATTTTACCAAAACAGTGTAAGTCAATCCTTCAAAATTCCTGCTTCACAGAAAAGTCTATCAAATATTCTAGACTTCTAGGCTGTAGATCAATACTACAAACTTACAGAAGAAATTTTGGTAACTGTCTAGAAAGGCAGTTCTGTCTGTAGCTTTTATATTTTTGGAAGTGATTTCCTCTTCATTTCCTGCTTACTCAAGAATTTTTATATACTTCTCAGGTCTTTGATGGGGGTTGAAGACTAGATATTTATAGTTATTGTTTTTCTTGTTATCAAATTCAGAAATGAAAATTGCATAACAGATATAAAGTGTATAAGATAGAAAAGCATGAAACCTTAAATTGTTTATTTAAGTAAACATTTTGAGGTTAAAAAATAGTTTTGTGCTGGTAATACAGTTTAGAATAGAAAGTGAGTTAGGTATAAAACTTTGGAATCACCAAGACAGGATACACAATATAGTACTTTTTTCAAATTTGCAAAGTATAAATTGATTGCACTTCATAAATATAATTTCCTGTTTACTCAAGAAATATTGTATCCCTTCTCAGGTCTTCAATGGGATTAAAGACTAGATTGTCATAATTACTTTTTTCTCATGAGTTAGCCAAGCCATTTCTAATATAAGCTTTAGACTCTTTAGGATAAGGTAATTATTAAAGCATTTATTGTATTTTTTGCTTAATATTGGATTTTTGATACATGGTATCTATTCTTATTGTATATGGTTTTGTATTGGGTTTGGAACTCTCTTATTTAAACAAAAGGGAGAGGAGCTGTAGGAACTCCTACAGCTAATGGCATTTGAGATGGTCAACCACTTTGATCATGGTTTGGGTACTATAAAACCAGTTGTAGAAATGGGTGCTCTCTCTTGGCTGCACAAGCGGGAACAAGAACCGAATCCAGTAGCCAGGAGAGAGAGCCTATGGTGGAAGCATGGCAGTATTTGCCAAACTGTCACAAAATTCACTTGGGATAGCAGAAAAGGAAGAACAACTTTGTAGGTACTTTGAGGGTCTGAAATCCACCTGCCTCTGCCTCCCAAGTGATAAAGTTAAAGACATGTACTACCATTACCTGACAATACCTGGTTTTTATATTCTCTAAAGTAAGCAGATGAATAAATTTAAAAAGTTGCTCACACATATTTTAAAAAAATGCATAATTCCTAAAACACAATAAATTATAAAAAAAGCAAATTGTACTTCATTAATTTTTAAATCTCTTGATAGCAGTGTAAATAATCATAGAGAAAATAAGTAATCTCAAAGTAGGTAAGCATTTGTCTATCATTTTTATGACATTGGATTCATATGGGTGTGCTCTTCCCTGAGTAAGACCATTTCTTACTCCCTCAACTTTCGTTACTTGGTTGTAGTTCTTTATGTAGGGTTGAGACATTATGATACTTCCCTCAAATACTGTGACATATCTATTATGTAACTCATGTGTAGGCAGTCTTCATGAACATGTAATTAATTGACTAAGTCATATTAATGGAATGAGATGGGGAGACTGTAAAAAGATAGAGATAGAGGGAGTAGATGTCTGTAGTGGAACAGAATTTGCTAGACGTGAGAACTCATTGCACACATGCAATCACAACAATTGATGCTGAATGCATGAGACTTGCCTAAGACCAAGCCAGCACAAATTCTAGTATTCATGGGGCCGGGGATCATGTAGACCATCTCCTATCTGGCAAGGAGATGGATAGATGACTACCAGGAGAAGGAGAGTCAGTTTTCTTGACTGATACAGACCCTGGCGGGATACTCATAGCTCCAGTACGTAGCTTTTAACCCATGTACATACAGTGTGGATTAGTAAAAAATAGAGCTGTAGAGTACTGCAGTTGGGAGGGTAAGGTAACAGAAGAAAGCAGTTGATTAATAATTTTGTAATTTAAGTGGGATTTTAAAAGCTGCATTTTTCATGTGTATGAGTGGTTTTCTTGTAAGTATGTATGTGCACTGCTTGTTTAGTTTCCATGGAGATCAGAAGAGAGGAACAGGTACTGTAGAACTATAATATAGATGATTGAGTATTACCATGTCAGTAATAGGGATAGAACCCAGGACCACTGCAAGAGCAATAAGTATTTTTCTAACCACTCAACCATTCCCACATCCATAATTTGTTTTTTAAATTAAATCTGTATTTTAATAACCATACATGCATTTAGAGTGTTTGGACCCAATTTGCTACTTCTCAGGCTTCATCGCACAATTCTCTGACCTCACTCAAGCAGCAGCCAGAGGACACACATACTTTACGTTTTAAGTCTTTGATAATTGGCAATAAAAGAAAGTCATTGCAATAGAATTTTGGAAAAAGTAGATAGCAAAATACAATAAGGCATGCAAGGTGGATTGTATCTAAATTCCTGGCACTTAGACAAGCATGAACTAAATACGTAGTCCCTTTCTTAAAATAATCTAATTTAAAACAAAGCAAAAGTAGCAAATGTTTCAATGGAAGTTACTTACTGTATTGCATTTGTTTAAAATGTTTATTAAGCATCCTTATAAGATGTATAAAATTTAATATTTCTTGACTATAATCATATTGCTATTATAAAAATTTAATTTAGGAGCCTGAAATCTAATATACTCTGTTTACTGTTATCACAACACTAATGACAGATGACATATATAACAGTGGTCCCATGAAAACATAAACGAGCTGGAAATGTCCTAGGATGTAATGTCCTTATAACAACCTTAATCTTATACTATAATGTATTAATTACATGCTCAAATTGACACTGTTTTACATAAACTTAATTTATACCCTGGCTTGTATGTGTATTTGTATGAATGTTTGAGTTTGTTAGTGTGTGTACACATATAACAATTTAATATAATTGATATATACATATGGTCATTGCATTTTTATGTTCAACTTTTAGATACTGTTTTTGTTAGTCTACTGATAAAAAGCATCTGTAATAGATGACATCACGCTATACTTGTAACAATCTCACATATTTGTTACAGTTCCTGTGTCTTAATGGTTTCAAACAGTCTGCCTAAATGCTTAACTTCTATGTACTGTAAACTATGTGGTGCTTAGATTAGTCAATTGTGCAACAAGTTATTAGACTCCTTCTCAGAAATCATCCCCATTGTAAACATCCCCATGGTTACATATTTGTTTCTTGATTACTCTGTTTTTTCCCCACAACATTTATGTGAAAACCTTAAATCCAATCAAATGTACTCAAACCTGTAATGAAAAACAACATCCTATGCCAATTCAAAAGCTTCCTAAGGGGAAAAAACAATCCCTGAGAAATTATATGGACAAAGATGTATGAAGACTTTATTCTTCCAGTTATTATTTCTGTCACAACCATAATAGCTGGGATCAAAAAGAAAAAAAAGTCGAGAAACTATATCCTTTTCTATGTGACCTAATTTATGTGACCTAATTAGTCAACAAAAGCAGTATATTATTTATTTTCCCTTGAGCAAAATACTCTGTAAATATTTTATATATTTCATATGTCCCCAAATGTAAGCCTATGTCCTGAGGCAAAATCTTCATTGTAAACATTTCCACAAATCAATTTCAATAAATCATATCTTCTTTTCTTACCATACTGAAAAAAAATAGTGACATGAATAGCTTTATTTTCTTCCCATTGGATTTTGTGAGCAAAGTCAATTGTGTGGGGAGGATGACATGAAATATCCTTTACTATTTTTCTAGAATTAGAACCACTGTTCACCTTCTACTTCATAACTCCATGCAGCTCGTTTAGAGCCAAGCTCTTTTGAATAATAATTTGCAATAAATGTTTTGTCTTTAACATTCTATGTATGCTTTTCTATATAAAAATATCTCCTTGGCATACAGGTTAGTCACCATATGTGCAAGAATTCAGGAGTGGAGTGAATCTCATACGAGATAGGAAAGTAGAATTTGTAAATCCCAGGTATCCAACTTTTATTTGCCATAATAGTTGTGATTATTGTGTTGCTGTTGTGATGCCTTAAGTATTGAAAACACAGAAAGACTGAAAGTAAAGGCAATGTATAAAATGTTTGCTGGGGGATGTTCACATTTGAGATATTTATTTCTCATAGGATATAATCAACAAAGTATGTTTTATTTTAACACAGCATGCTCTCATTATGGTTCTCATTGTTGCTTTAAATCCACAGAAACAGAAACAAACAATTTCCAGAAATTTCTTCTCTGAACTATACACACACACTACACCAAGGTATCCTGAACTTTTTTATAGACACCCCCTCACAAGTATATTAAAATTTTTAAAAAATATTTTTAGATATAATCTATGTTTTAAAGGTGAATAGCAAGCAAGAATTATCTGATTTATGATAAAAAATCAAGTTAATTTTATGATCTGGGGGTATGGCTTGCAATTTATATATGTTTCATTATTGAAATGTTTATGTATACAAATCTTAATTCTCAATTCAAAGGAATGACAGTTCATTCTGAAATCAAATTTGAATGACTCTGTCCAGAAAACATATGTTTTTTAAGCTACTCCAAATTCTACGCTCTGTTTTGGAAGAAGTTTCAGGAATTTGTGTAGTAATTTAACCAAAAGTTACAAATCAAGTTACTTGACAAGTACAGAGGAGGAAGTACCACAGAAGTGGGCAACAGTAAAGCATCAAAATCTCAGATGTCGGCATCAGCTACAGTCTGATGACATTCTTTGCTTTGTGTTTGTGGGAGGCCATTGGTCTTGTGAGTGAATACATCCCCAAATGTTTTTTTTTATCTGTTAGTCATGAGTTATTAGCTATTCTATATAGGTGGACAAATTGGATAGTTAGGGGTGATGAGTTGGGGTTGGGCTGTGCACCTGCAAGGTTCCAATCTCTCAATCATTGAAATTCTTTTCAGCTAATCTGCCTTGTAGAAGGTTTCAGCTGCAAGGTGTAGCTGTCATTTATTTCTTTTAGTCACAGTTTTAATAGGCTCCCAGACATGATTTTAGGCATTAAGTATTAGGATTGGTACCGAAAGTTTATTATTGAATACCATTTTAAAATCTTTGGTTCTCAGTCTCTCATATATATTCTCATGAATATAAGACAAAGCAGTTAGATGTTTGAAACAGCTGCAGAGCCCATCCTTTTTGAAATAATGTCCATTGGTGTCTAAAGATGACAAAAATTTAAACATGTGTTAGCAGTGGGATTTGAAGAACTTTCAGAACACAACTCTATCAAACCCTGCACTAGGAGGTTAATGAAACACTAATACCACTTAGACAGCAAAGTCATATCGGGAAAACTTGTCCTAAGTGCAGAGGCACCTTAACAGGACTCTACTTTCTTGAGGATTCACTTTTTTTTTTTCCTTGAAAAAACTGGAAGTGTACAGTGGAGCCTTTAAATCTGCTTAGAAAGTTTTTTTTTTTTTTTTAGAAAGCTCACATGTACACATAGAGAAAGCAGGTCTCAAAGAAGAAAACAAAACAAAAAGAAACAAAACAAATAAACAACACCCCCAAACCAAAAAAAAAAAAAAAAGAATAGAAAGGCCACATGCAAAGCTTTTATTCTTTGAGATAGAAACCTGCCGTCTTCAAACTTTTCTTAGATGATCTGGGAAGTGTCCTCATGAAATGCAAACCTTCACAGAGAAACTCTGCCACCACTACTCCGGAGGGAAAAGGAACACACCTTCAGTGGCTGCAAGTTCACTCTGGCTCCAGGGCTTTATGGAGTAGAATGAGGGATATTCACTTTGCCATCAAATAAAGCACCATTTACACAGCATAGAAATCCATCCCAGGACTCTAATGTCTAACTGTTCACTCCAGCCTTACAAGTCTTCTAACCTATAGTTTAGTGAGGTTGAGTTTTGTTACCTGTTTGTCTATCTGGTTTCTTCTCTATTGCAATGGATGTGTCTTTAAAAAAAAATCCCAGCTCCTTTAACTATGTATCATTTATTGTAAATAGATATAATTACAGGACAAAAAAGTATGCTTGGCTATATAACTTCCTAATAGGTATAAACTAATCACAGTTTGTTATAAAAAGTATCAACATGACTACGTTTTAAAATCTAATTTTTCTACAATAAATACATACAGGATAGAATTTCCTTATTCATGATATCTACAACTTATATTAATTATATCGATTTCTTCAGGTTTAGATACAAAATTATAGGCTGACATTTCTTTGAAATCAACCCAAAATATCATCTTTGTTAAACACCTTACTCACTGATTCAGTTGGATAATATAGGGAACTTAACTTACCTTATTACCTTATGATTCATAAGGATCTAAGAGTTGAACAATCCCCAAACATGCTCTTTTTGAATAGTTTCTAATAGTAGCTTCACCTCATCATAGAAGAAAAACTCGTGATTGTAATTTCTCCTACTATTTGTTGTCTTAATAGAGGCAACACCTCTCTGCCCAAGAACAAAAGTATAGAAGTTTTTATGATGCAAAGCATTGAACATGACACCAGTGCAGATACAGAGATCAGACACAATTAAATGTGCATTGTTATGTTGATTACAATATGACAGGTTTTAAAAGAAACAAATATACACATATGAGCATATACTGAAAAATACCATTTTCTAATAAGATATCACTATATATAAAGTTTATTTTAAACTTTCTTAAGATTATTTTGCAATAATTGTTTATTATCAAATATATTCAGTTAAAAACAACACATTGAAAGAATTTTAAATTGGAAGGTGAAGCATTTGTGAAAAAAAATTACCAAAATTCAGAAAAAGAAAAATTTTCATTTAATTCATAATTCAATTCAGAAAAAAAGATCTAATATAACCATTATTGATATGGATTTTTATAAATCCATAAAGTTATGGATTTTTATAAATGTCAGCTGTGGGGATTATTAAAGGCAATGTAATATTCTGTGTTGGGCTTAGTACAAACTAGATGTTAAATATTAATATAAATTATTAATAATTTTACATGTATTAGAAAAAATAAATCCTACTGTGATTCCATTTCTTAAGTATTATACAATATTTATAGTCCTATACTTGAAAGTGTCAGTTATTATGTTTATACAGACCTTGGATATGATTGTAAAAATTATCTTCTCTCTTAGGGTTCATGAAAAACTGTTTATAGCATATTTAGCAAAAGACATTTTAGAATTGCTGATTAAGTATTTATCTAGTGTTAAGACTGTGTACAAGAAAGTTTACAATATATACTTACTCATGAAATATTTAAATTTTTATTAGATTTTCTATAGATTCATGCTTGGAAATTATGAAATTTCTCAAGTTGTTAATGGTATTGGAATATAATAATCTGTAAAATTTTACTAAGTAAACATTAAATAGAGATTCCATATGTTACTCTAGTGCAAAGATTCAAATAAACTACAGATACGTTTAGAATTTTGCTCTTCTTAATATATTAAGATTTACAAGTATAATTAAGGAGAAGTTAAATGTAGCAATTTTACTTTTAAGTATCATGTCATAAAAACAATAAATTATGCCGGCAATGGTGGCGCATGCCTTTAATCCCAGCACTCGGGAGGCAGAGGCAGGCGGATCTCTGTGAGTTCGAGACCAGCCTGGTCTACAAAGCTAGTTCCAGGACAGGCTCCAAAGCCACAGAGAAACCCTGTCTCGAAAAACCAGAAAAAAAAATTATGTCAAAAATTGTGATATTTTATACCTTCTAATTTGGAACCAAATTCATTAGAATGCAAATCTTTTGTACTTTATCATATTATATAAAACAACATTATCAGTGCACTGGCGATATGCTGCCATTGATTATATATACATATATGTGTATGTGTGGAAAACTATAATATATCTAAAATATATATAATACACGTCTTAGGGTTTCTATTGCTGAAAGAGGCACCATAATTACACCAACTCTTACAAAGGAAAACATTTAATTTTGGTAGCTCACTTATAGTTTAGAGGTTTGGTCCATTATTATCATGGTGGAATATGGTGCCCTGAAGACAAACATGGTGCTTTAAAAAAAAGCTAAGAGTCCTAAATCTTTCAGAAAACATGCAGTTGTCAAACACACTAGGTGGTATTTTGAGTATGAGACACCTCAATGCTCACCTCCATAGTAACATATTTCCTCAACAAGGCCACATTGACTACAACAGTCACACCTTCTAATAATGTGACTCCCATTGGGACCCATTTTCTTTCAAACTATAACAATACCTAATAATTATATATGTACAATATATACATATCACAACTGTTATAATATGGTTTAGAATATAATACATGGATTTTTATGGAAAATGTATTTTTATTTATGTTCATGCTTCAGTGTCTATGTGGATGTAAGCCACACTTGTGCATGTGTCCATGGAGATGGGAGAAATGTGTAGAAATCACACGAATCTGTAGTTACAGTTGGTTGTGAGCCACCTGACATGGATTTGGGGGATTCAATAGTGTCCACTTGAAGAGAAACATAAATACTTACCTGCTGAGCTTGTCTCAAGCTCACTCTGACTTTTTCCCTGAGTCTTTTCTATCGAAACTATAACCAATTAGAAAGAAAAGTTATATTTTCAATTGTCTTTGCTTTTAAGAATACCCTTATAGAAAGAGTAATTCACCAAGACAAATTTATAAAATTCTCCCTCCAAGTTTTTTTAAGTCTTTCTTTTCCCACTGTCATTTTTTTCTAGTACAAGTACAAGAAGAAATAAAATGATTAGATATAGATGCAGGTAATGCTTGCCTACAAGGTAGTATTTTCATTGTTTGGAAAAAGCAACCTGTGGTTGATATTTAAATATATGTCTGAGTTCTAAAGGATGAACAAATATCATAGGTACTAAGCATAAAGGTTGCTGGGCTGTGGTGGAACATGTCTTTAATCCCAGCACTAGGGAGGCAGAAGCAGGCACACCTTCATGAGCAAGAGGCCAGCCTGGTCTACAGAGGGAGTAGACTCCAGTCCTACAGAGCTGTTCTAGGACACCAAGACCTAGGCAGATTAGAACCTGTCTCAAAAAGAATCAAATATATAGACAAACAAACAAATAAATAAAGACATAAATGTAGTTTAAATGTGTGTCTATTTTAGCAATCCTTCAGTTTAAGATGCTTTCAATGACAAGAAAAGTCTTTTAAGAGATTGCATTCGACTCGACCTAATTTAAGTGATTGAGAGCAATTTAACCTCGCAATGATTGATTGTGACGCAGTTAGAAAGAAAGTTGATGAATGAAGAGGCTTTTCATACACAATTATCCTGTCCAAGGTTCTCAAACGTAGCTGCAAAGAAGGTTGCTAGGTTAACCTCCAGAGAAAACAGGTAAAACACTGTTGCACTTTTAACATTTATAAATAAGACTAAAGGACTTTTCTGTTTTCAGGGTCAGGCAAGTAAAAACAATGATTCAGTCTAATGCTGAGGAAATTGAATAAATGTGCACCTGTAGAAGTTACTCTCTCTCTCTCTACCAAAGCCAACAGCTATAAAGAATACAAATATCACTGTATGAGTCCAGACAGCCTCTCTCAGTGGCCCTACAGTGTTATTTTTAAGACAAAAGTGGCTTGAATCCATTTCCCTTTTCTTTTATAGATGTAATAGTTACATTTAATAACTATAGTATTTAATACATATTTTTCTTTATTAAGAAATGGTCTTTTTCTTTAAGTGAGTAAAATGGGAAAATGTTATGTGTATGTGTGTGTTTGTGTGTCTGTGTGTTTGTGCTAGAATATTTAGCTCTTTGCCCTCACTAAAGCAGAAATTCCATGTCAGTGTTGTAAGGACATTAAATAGTTTTCATGATAAATTAGTATAAAGACAGCAGGAAACAGTCACATTCACCAGAACTGTTAGTCCTCACTCTGGAATTTAGATGAAAAACAAGCCTTAAGCAACTCTCTAGAAAGTCTTGCAGATTATTCTATAGGTAAAGGGAAAACTATATCCTAGAGGAATAGCTCATCAAAGCTGTGAGTGTCTTTCTCTCCAGCACTCAGAAATCTGATTGAGAACATAGTCCCCATATATGCAGAACAATCAGGAGGGATCTTAGCCAACATTTCCATTACCTATTTACAGTAAGTGCCCGCTGTCTCTTGATAATCATTTTGTATATCTCTTAAAGCTACAAATATGTTACCTCTGAGCTGTAATTTCATTTTAGATGCTGTAAAACAACAGCATATGATGGCAATATCTCTTTAGAACAAAACACAATAGACAGAACTAGAAATGAAATGGAAACTCAAAAAAAAAAAAAAACCACACCACGGTTCTTGAAGACAGCTGTATGCCTTACATAAAAAAAAAAAAAAAGATGAAGGGGAACACAGCAAAACTAGTTAACTTTTGTTGTTTAATTTGATTAGAGCCTCCATTCCAAATGATTGACAAGGAAGTTCTGAATCCACAGGGGAACAACATGATTCTCCTCCTGTCCTCTTCCCTTTATACTCTGTTATGTCCATCATTCCTGTTTTGCAACAGCCTGTGTTCCTAAGAAGGGGGAAAATACAATCAGCATGCATAAATAACCCTAATGGTACAATAATAGCATGCAGACTTTGTAGGTATCCAACAGCTTCCTAATTTGACTTAGAGAAGCTCAACAAGAAAGAAAACATTTCTACTGAAAACCTAACTAAGAACCGAGGACTAGTGAAGTCATAAACTTTGGAGGAGAACTTGCAACCACCACTTTATTAAGCCTACATAATCCCTAACTACATTACAAGTATTTGATGTGGGAGGATCTTCTGTTTTGTGTTGATTTCATTGGTTAATAAAGAAACTGCCTTGGCCATTTGATAGGCCAGCCCTTAGGTGGGTGGAGTAGACAGAACATAATTCTGAGAGAGAGAGGGAAGTGAGTCAGAGGCTATGGAGCCAGCCACCAGGTCAGATATGCTGAATCTTTCCTGGTAAGCCACCACTTCGTGATGCTACACAGATTATTAGAAATGGGTTAATCAAGATGTGAGAATTAGCTGATAAGAGGCTAGAACTAACAGGCCAGGCAGTGTTTAAAAGAATACAGTTGTGTGTTGTTATTTCGGGGCATAAGCTAGTCAGGTCGCCAAGAGCTGAGCAGCAGGAATGCAGCCAGCTGTTCCTTCTACAAGTATTTATTCTTTTTTATTTATTGGTTAACTCTTTATTTATTTATTTATTTATTTTTAATTGAGAAAAAAAATTTCCGCCTCCTCCCAGCCTCCCACTCCTCCTGCCCTCCCCCCACTCCTCTTCCCCTCCCTCTCAAGTCTGAAGAGCAGTCAGGGTTCCTTGCCCTGTGGAAAGTCCAAAGTCCTCCCCCCTCCATCCTGGCTTAGGAAGGTGAACATCCAAACTGGCTAGGCCCCCACAAAGCCAGAACAAGAAGGAGGATCAAAACCCAGTGCCACTGTCCTTGGCTTCTCAGCAGCCCTCATTGTCCGCCATATTCAGAGAGTCCGGGTTTATCCCCTGCTTTTCCAGTCACAATCCAGCTGGCCTTGGTGAGCTCCCAATAGATCAGCCCCACTGTCTCCGTGGGTGGGTGCACCCCTCTTGGTCCTGACTTCCTTGCTCATCTTCTCCCTCCTTCTGTTCCTCATTGGGACTTTGGGAGCTCAGTCCAGTGTTCCAGTGTGGGTCTCATAGGTAAGTACAGTCCTAAGCCCTCATCAAGGTAACATCATTTTCCAAGAGACAATGATTGTTACAGAAAACCACAACTCATCAACATGTAGTGTGATGGATCCCAGTTCAAACTGAAGAATCTGTAATACAATTCCTGTTCCTAAGATTTGGAAATCATTGTGCAAGAGAGTGACAGAAAGGTTGAAAGAGCCAGGGAAACAGGATATTTGTTGTGATTTGTGTCTCCTAGACACATCAGAGACACTATATCCATGAAGTCTCACCAACAAGGCTGCCTAAACATAATCTAAACAAAGATAAAACCAATAAAATTCCTGAAGGCATCTAAGAAATACTGGTAGTGTGAGAAATAGTTTTCCCCAGAGATAAAAAAAAGTGTGTGTGTTTTTGTGTTTCATAGTGTCCCATAACTTCCTGATATGTTAACAAATTTATTTAAATAAATTCTGAAGAGGCTAATTTCAGAAAAAAATGTTGGATGATTTCTTTTGATAATGCTTTTCTTTCAGAGAATTTTTTTATATATATCCCACTCTTTAACGTTTTTGCCTGGTTATCTAGGACTTTGTACTTATGATAAGTAGAATTTATGGACTTACTGGATACATGTCTTGAGAATACAAAATGTATTAGTGGTTAGGAAAAGCCCTCGCTAAAGATACAAGGAGTCAGAGATGCTTACCTCAACTGCCTTCCTGTCTCACTTGGACCTGCCTCGTTATACCAACCACCTTATATCTAATATTAAGAGTGATGGCTTAAAGGTTCCTTCTCTGCTGTACTTACTTGTATAGTTTGATAACTTGTACTCTTAAAACTATTATGCTACTAGTATATAGGTAAGAACCTTGTTTAGTTCACAAAAATCTAATTTGAGTTTCAAATTTTCTGTGTTGTCAATAGACTTTCAGTTACTTGAAACTTTCAATAACTTATATGCTCCAGAAAGAGAATGTATGTTGAAAACTTCCATGAACATGTTCACTGGAAGGATAATTCTGTTTAGAGAGTAAGGATAGATGATGAGACAGATATTGAAATTTATCTTTTCAGGTGTTGCTGCACAGGAACCAAGATATCTCATAAGGAACTCTGAGGCTAGGACAGAACCCTGAGGCTGGGATCAGATTTCAAGATTACACAAATCAAGGTAAGAAATCTGGAGAACTATACCTGTATTTTTTTTTCTATAGTTTCATAATGAGAAAAGTCTTTAGCCAGCACCGGGCTTAAGTATGGTAAGTTATCCCCTTCTTTCTGAACAATATGTAATGAAACATCACTCCAGCTCACAGTTGCTTCAGCTAAAGCTACTGCTGTGATAAATGCTGTAGCTCAACACGGAGGATTATATCAAATTATATTTCAAGAATTCTCCTTAGGAGTCAACTAAGCAAAGTCATAGTTGACAGCGTTTCTAAAAAACAGCTGTTCTTCTAAATACCTGCTAAGTTTCATGGCTCTGTTTATTTGGGAAACAAGAACAGCATAAGAAATTTAATAAACATTAAAGGAGTTTTAAAATTTAAATCTCTATAAAAATCTCCTTATTATTGATTTCACCCTCTTCTAGGAAAATTCCTAAAACCCAATTCACATACTTAACTCTTAGAATAATTATGGTAAACTAAGATTGTATATTCATATATTAGAAATTATAATATCAGCTGTTTTTACATTCTGAAAAGGAAACATTAAATCTTTAATATTCATGAACTTATGACATAAATTTCTATTTATGACAATGTTGCTTTTCAATCAAGGAAGTATACAAAATTATTGACACCACAATTGTGATAAGTGACCCATCCTGAACCTGAGCTAAGTATTCTGTTTAACTAGCATGCCCTTTAACCTGCTAATGCATAAATTCTTGTTTTCAAATGTCAGTTTTGCAGGTCATACAAGTTTAAGCATTTCAGATAATCTGTGAACTGTAAATTTTACATGGACAACAGGGATTTGATGACATTAATTTCCATTCTGTGAAATAAGCCATGTATATTTTAGTGCTTGACATTTAAAAGTAAATACTTACATCCAATTGTAAAAACTATTCAATTTTAGACAGAAACTTATTCTCTAACCTACTCAATTAATTAAAAACACTTGTTAGTCTCTCACAGATGAGTTCTTAGTTCATCCACAAATTTCTGTTCAGTTTTGGTCATAACAGTTTTTCATGAATAAATTATATTTTAATTCATAGTTACTCTCTTGACCTCATAGAAATTTACCTTAGTTATAATAGATTATGTTTACTCTTCAACTTCAGTTTTAATTTATTTTTATCTCCCTTACTTGAAACTCATTAATTTCATTAATTTAAAGTGTTGCCTTTTAGTTTTGGCTTGGGTTTTTATTTCTTATATTTTCCGAAACAATAACAACTTCTTTAAGAATTCATTTCTTTAACACTTTACTTGCATCTCGCAGATGCACTTCTCCAGGAAGTAACCTTTTTTGTCTTCAATAATTATAATAGTAGTTCTGACTGAATCCAAAGAAGCATAATGATAAAGCATAAGTTGGGCAAGTGTTCAGGATGGAAAACCCCATTCATTGAGCAGACAACAGAAGTGTAAAATATATTTAAATCTAATAGTTTTACTTATGCCAACCATGGAAATAGCTCAAAATAAGTAAAACAGAAAATCTTTTAAGGAATTGTCCTTATGCATGGCTGAATCACTGCATTGATTAACGGAGCTTTTGTCAGAACTACAATTGATACAGAAGTCTCCATGACTTTCAACCAAAAGCATTTTGTTGGGACATCTATGTGTTCAGCAATTGTGTGTTCAAGTTTGGACTAAGACTATGGTTGTAATTATGAGAGCCAATAATTTTATGTCAAAATATTTGATGAAATTCTTATTTTTTCCTGTATAACTTCAGCTTCTCGCATGTTAATTGACTATGCCTAAAATTTACTATGACATGCACTTTCCAATCTTCATATTCAACTGTTTCCATTATCTGCATCTCAATTTATTATTCCTGTGGAGATGCCTGATTAGTCTTTTATAAATTACAGGATTCTTCGAAAAAGTTTTTTTTCAATGGCTTTTTGTCTGAGAGAATGTATGGTGCCTGGTCTGGTCCCCAATATGCGTCTTTTCTTATTTTTATATTTCATTTTTAAAGTGATCTTATTTTACATTTCAATCTGAGTTCCCATTCCCTCTAGTAATGATTCTAATATGTCTCATTCATAACTCTGTTTACCTCCTTCCATATTTTCTTCTATGAGAAGATTTGGACCATGCCAGTCATGTGCTCTGTACAACTTCATTTTATGATAGTTATGAGTCTTTGATTATTTGTAGAAAACTTTGGAATCATTTGTTTTGATATTTTGTGAAAAATAGTGTTTTTACTCTATTTAATGACAAACAGTAATTTTGTTTTTTTTTCCACTGCTTTATCCTCCGATAGTTTGTGTTATATGGAAAATATTGCAATGTTTGCTTAACTTTTCTCAAAAGAGTCACTGATTTGTCCTTGGTAAA
Organism: Microtus ochrogaster; assembly: GCF_000317375.1. Taxonomy (NCBI): domain Eukaryota; kingdom Metazoa; phylum Chordata; class Mammalia; order Rodentia; family Cricetidae; genus Microtus; species Microtus ochrogaster. Next base: position 34,218,608 of record NC_022021.1, on the reverse strand, counting down.
CTTAAATTAACTTTTCCCAATGTTGCTATCATGACATTACACTTGGAATTTTCAATTAAAAAGAAATGGCCTAAATAGCATAATTAATGATGTTGTTCTTTTGAAAAACTACAACTCCCAGACTCCCCCTGGACTATGGTTGCCTGTGCGCGCACCTGCGCGCAGGTATGGGATATTCTTCCCAGATTCCCTTGTGCCCCCCGTTAAAAGGCAGGGCCACACGAGGCCCCCTCCTCTCGTCCTGCCTTTTCCTCATGTGTCCCACATCCTTCGTCCTTCTGTGTTTCCCTCCCCCATTAAAGTGGACCCACATGGGAGCCGCCGTGTCGTGTCTGTGTTTGTTCCGCCGTGCGTGTCTGTCCTGTGCCCCGTGTTTAAGAAGAACACCCCCTGCCCTTTTATTATTTTTTAAGAAGAACAAATGACATTTTAGAAATTGTATCAATTAGGCCAAATTATAGTATTTGCAACCCTGATTTATAGAAATAACTCCATAACATTACAAAAGTTTAGAAATATGGTATTTAAAGATATATCTGTTATACTGAATATAACTGAAAAGTATTAACATCTATATCCAAAGCATAACCAGTCTATGTACCTAGATTCCTTGGTCCTAGGGAAGAAAACGGCCTAGTTCTTCCTAAGACATTAGGGCTTTGTCCGGGTTTTATGCCACACTTAGGTAAAGTGTGGCTGTCAAACATCCAATGAAAAAAGAAATGTACAACAACAGTGTATCTGGGGCCAAGCAAATAGAATTTAGAATTCATACTATCATCCTGGACTTGAGTGTGTTCTCTGAGCCAAATGTTTGGCTCTTTTTGAGGTTTGTGAATGACAGGAAAAAATACCGAAGCTGGGCAAAGTGATTTATGCCTTTAATTCCATTAATTAAGAGGCAGAGGCAGGTGGAGTTCTAGGACAAGATCCTACTTGAACTCTCTGAGTTCTAGGACAAGGATCAAGTAGAACTGTGCACTTTTTGCTCCGTGTATACTCACTTCCCCCTGTGAGCAAGCACATAAGTGTGCTGATATATACATATGTGATTATAGCACAAACATTTGTCAAGAAATATAGTATGCATACAGTAAACAAATATAAACTTAAATAATGTCTAAAGAAGGATGAGGTGAAGAAAAGTTGCCACATATGGAGGGAATAAAAAGTGGTATGTGTACCTGAGTAGAATGAATATATTTAATCTCTCTTTTTACTTATCTTTATTTTTGAGCATGGCATATACACACAGGCATGCAGGCACACACAAACACACACACGGACCAAAAATTCTTCAATATGTAGTTCCGATCTAAATTAGCCTTAGATTCTTCAGTCTATTAAATTATATTGCATATCCAACCTAAGTAGTCCTTTTCGGGAACGGAAGACAGGAAAAGATTTTCTTTTTTACTTTACATTTAGCTCAGTGGAAATTGTTTGTTTAACTTAAATAAATGAAATTGGAAAGAATAGGATGTATAAAAGAGCCAAATGACTCAAGTGAGCATGTCTGTGGTACTTCTTTTTTCAGCTTTGCTGCTTATGTTGCACAGCCTTGCTATGTTTTAGAACTTTTATGTTTCCTGAATGTTGTCATAGGAGAGTCTGTAAACAAAACAAAGTATCTGAAATATTATAAATGTGCTAAACATTTTAAATTACACCATCTAGAGGGAAATGAAAGTCCCTTTCCCTACGACTTTAATGGTGATTGGATCACCAAGTCTTGGAGAAATGAACGCTCTAAATCTTCCTCTGAGATTCTTTGCTGTTCTTCATAGAGTTTGAGTCTAAATCACAGCTCACACACCTGTGATTTTAAGAGTCTGTTGAGAGGGTATTAAGCCTTGCTGTACCGTGTTGTCCTCGGAGCTTTGTTTTCTTAGTGTGTGTTATTTAGAGTTCGTGCAAATGCTGAACAGCTTAGAAAACATAAGCACACTTCAATCTGTAGCAAGCATTCTTTGGGTAGCTATTTTAGTATAATGGAATGCATTCATTTTTCCTTTCTTTCTTTGAAGGAAAACAAAGTATATTTGGCATGGAGCTTTGCTATTTTATTCTAAATAGAGAAATATAGCAGGAGTTTTACCACCTGATATTTTGATCCAGTGATTCTACTGTTGATTCAGAAAGTAAGAGAGAAACACGGAGTTGGAGGGGTTGTTAAAAATATTTTTTAACAAAGTCCAACGCTTTTCTGAGGCTGTTTGTCCCATTTCCTGTTCCTGGTGTGAAAACCAACAAGACAACAATAAAACAAGCTTGAGACTGCAGCTGAATACCAAAAGATATCGTGCTTTGAAATTTCAAAAACTGTTTTTTTTCTAAACTAAGAAATTGAGAATTGATGACATAAAGTATTAGATGTAAATAGAAAATGCCTATTAAAAAACAAGGGATAGACAATTTCCAGAGACAATTTGGAAGTATTTATAATACCACAAACTTTGTTTACTCTAAATGTATATGTAATAAAGACCAAATTTGGTATCGCCACGTTACAGGAAGCCCACCAGTGAGTATTACTCAGATACAAATTAAAACCGCTGAAAGTATTTGTTCCAGCTGGCTGGGACAACATTCATGTATTGAGGGAAAAAAAACACAATACTGTGTGTTTAGGGTAAGGAATTTTTAAAGACAGAAAAGACACCTCTTGGTATCTCACTAGGAGCTGTAGGGGGAGGTTATTGCAAGTAGTTTAACAAAAACTAAGATAATCTCTTAGTTGGAGGAATTTTGCACCAATTTGACAGAAGTTTAAGAAAGCTGAAACAAATTAGCTGGGGCATCTTGAACTCTGTTTTCAAATAGAATAGATTTGGCCAATTTTTCACAGTTATCTCCTGTGAAATCAAATTATAGTTAAATCTAAAATGGTCTGAGCCAGAAAGAAAAATGGAAGATCCTCTGACTGCCTTGTCCTGTCAATATTTTGTCATATTTTTAGAAAAAAAATCATATTCCAAGCAAATAATGAATGGCATTCCAAGATCAGAAAACCTACATTATTTCATATCCAAAAATATTAATAATAATTATACAAATACAACTTTAAGCTATTTTAACATTAGATAATAATACAAAGATTTCATGTTAGCAATTTAAATAAATTCAACAATAAAATAATTTTATTTATCATTTATGATGCAAATTTATTCTGCATTTATCTTTTCAT
>NC_022021.1:34212376-34215321 GCF_000317375.1 Microtus ochrogaster | reverse complement strand
GGCTTTGGAGCCTGTCCTGGAACTAGCTCTGTAGACCAGGCTGGTCTCGAACTCACAGAGATCGCCTGCCTCTGCCTCCCGAGTGCTGGGATTAAAGGCGTGCGCCACCACCGCCCGGCTAAAATAATTTTATTTATCATTTATGATGCAAATTTATTCTGCATTTATCTTTTCATAATTATTTCTAAATAATTTTAAGAACATTCTATAAATAAAAATATATTGAAATAAAAAGTATAAATAAATACCTTGTACATCTAATTAACATTGGTTAACTATATACAGCCCAAATTTCTTTATTTTCTAAAATCTAAAGATGAACAATATGAATCACTAAAATATATTGAATAATGTTTGAAATATGTTCTACCCTAGAGCTCTTTAATACAATATGAAAAAATTCTTAGTATGAAGTACATCAATGTATTTGTAATGCGTTTTGTCTGACAAGACAATAATTTTGTAGATGGTCAAACTACTGTAACTGGTAATACCTCCCTGGGATTGGGATCTTAGCATGTGACATTTCAGTTGCAATCACTTTAGTATGAGGGGACAAATATTGTCTACTTCATCATCTCCTGTATTCTTGGTCTGGCATGAGATGCTCAGGAGAATTGAATAAAGTAAAATTGTCCTAACAGTAAAGTCTCATTTTTCTCTAGATGCTCCTTTTAAGTCCTTTTATTATGCTTAAGTGTTATTGATGCTATAGAAAAGCTTTGGATGAAGTAAAGGTAGAAACAATCCAATACAGTGGTCAGCCTCCATTGAATAACCACATGTTAAATAGTAGGAATCTGGTAGGTTCAAACTTTGAGCAAACAGATGGATAACTTTTAATAAAAAAATTTGGAAAACATGAACTCTAATTACTGTACACTGATGAGAAGTCAGCTTGACTATATATCTTCTGTGCCATAAACTACATGATACTCATGAGAGCTTACATTAGAAATTTGAGATTAGGTACATGATGAAAACAATAAAATGCATTAACAGAAATCATAGTAAATTCATTAATTTTCTATTTATGTATTTATTTATTTATTTATTTATATGATAGACCTCAAGTACTACACAATATTTTAGAATGATTTCCCATCCCTGAAACACAAAATACTGAATAATTACACAGTTATGTGTACCAGCAAAGGTTCATCAATGTCCTATGTCATAATTACTAAAGAAGCAACATTACAACAAATAAGGATATGCCAGTATATTTTGTGTGGGAGTGCAATCTAGAAATGTCCCTTATCTTGTTTGAATTATTTTCAAAGACACTATTAAGACCTAGACTAAGTCTTGAAGGTAAATAAAATTGTTTGTGGCCCTTTGTACAGGAGACACTTGCAAGGTACATTCTAGCTTAAAAAAATTGAGAAAATCATATAAATCTAGTAAAAACCCATGGCTAATGCAAGTTTGATGACTATCTCTAAAGAAAATCAGATTTGATTAGCTGACAATAAGAGTGGAGAATGCAGGAGGAAAATCCAATGGGGAAGAAAAGTGCATCCAATTTCTCCCAAAATTGATGACTTGGAAAATAAGCATCACTTTATATATATATATACATATATACATATATATATATATATATAATATTGGAATCATTGCAAGAATATATATTTTAAAAGAATAAATATTTTTTGTGTTTAAATGTCGATAGGATTTGATTCATCTTGTTCTATTCCTGGGTATCAATTATATTTTTAGAAGTGGAAAATCTAGTTAAGTGTAGACCTTAGGATCATATTTTCCAAATATCTACTTCAGATAAGGAAAAAAAATATCTGAGAATGAAGAAAACATCAAATTCTGTACATTCATGTCTCATATATTCCAAGATTATTTACAATGTGCATTTAAATATTGACATGTTTATTATTACATTAATATCTAAAAAGTATAACAGATTACAAAACACTATAAATTATTTTGCAAAAAAAATAAAAATATATTTTTCTATAAATTATAAACAAAAGAAACTGATTTCTCAAATATAAGCAGACCCAGGAATTCCAAATGAAGGCACAAGTCTGAAATCTCCTGAGAGACTGTCTTGAGACCAATAGATGGCAACTTTCTAGTGCCTTCTTGTGCTGCAGAAGAAAAAATACGCTTTTTTTAGTATAAACACCTTGGTACACTAAATAAAGACTGAGACCTTGTGATTTAATCACCTCTGAAAGCCACACTTTCTGTTGTCATTCTGAAGGTGATTATCAGGGACCTAAACAAGATCTGAAGGATAATAATATCAACAGCCACTCTAAAGCAAGGAAAGGAATTTCAAAGGACTCCATCCCTGGATGAGAATCTATAACCAACAAGCAACTACTAAGAGTTTTTCTGAGGCATGAGCCCCTTAATTGCTTATCCTATATCAAGTGTTCAGCCCTGAATCATATATAAACAACAAAAAACTGACTCAGTCCATTGTACTTATATATCTGTGCATTTGTATATATTTAATAATAATAACTAATGAAATATATATAAAGAACTTAAGGGAGTGAGACAGATATGGGATGGGTTGCTGGGAAGAGAATGAAGTTAAAGATGATGTAATTAGACTTTAATTTCCAAAAATCACCCGAGATTCCTTCTCAGTGAAGCCAAGAAATGCGTTGGCAAAGCTGATGATCTTACCCTCAATTTCCTCGAATCTTTTATTCGCTAGTGAAAGTTGCCATTTATTACCATTAACTCTTCTCAAAAATAATTCGTAAATCATTTTTTCTTCCAAGAAATAAAATTATCAATGGTAAATAAATTTACTTGTAAAAGTAATGTTACTTCTGAGGAAAAAAAAATGAATAACAGATATGAATACATGTGCTATAATTGCACATATTTCAGTGTGAACCCAGGTAATATTTCCAGTACAATAGACACTTGTCACTTTGTATTTTTATTGTATGTATATATGTGTATGT
>NC_022021.1:34207105-34211481 GCF_000317375.1 Microtus ochrogaster | reverse complement strand
TTACAGAGATCTTCCTGCCTCTGCCTCCCGAGTGCTGGGATTAAAGGCATGTGAACCGCTGCCCAGCTCTCTTAACTCTTTCTACATGTGAGTACTTCAGGAACATTTCCTAGTATAAAATCTCCACATGAATTTTGTAAACTGTCTTTAGCATTAGTTACCCTTCATATTCTTTCTTGTACTGTCTTCACATCCACCTCTCAATTTAAACATTCCATTTCCCCCTTTATCCATTTATAACACTATATTCTGTCTCTCCTTCAAAGATCACCATCTTCTCTATGGCCTTACATAGCCTAGTTATCTAAACTCTGTAGAACTGATAAATATAACATATATACCTAACACTTAAAAACCAACATTTGAAGGCTGGAAAAATAGCTTCGCAGTCATAAGTACTGACTGTTCTTCTCAACAAACAGGGTTTAATTTCTAGTATCCACATGGCAGTTTCACAAATATGGTAGTACATTTTCATTTGGACTGTCAACCCACAAATAATAACACAGAGAAATATTAATTATAGACACTGGGCCTCAGTTTAAGCTTGTTCCTGACCAGTTCATATATTTATTGTATTGTATAGCTGTCCCACAACATTTCTCTCTCTCCATCCCATGTGAAAGACTGGCATGTAATAATAAGTCATGAAGACTCTATAGCCAACAATATTTATCATGTCTCATAGAGTCTCAGATCTGTTCATATCGTAGAGGAATCAGATATATGCTACCTGTCCTGTAGTATTTCTTGACTTCTTTTTTCATGTCTATAATCTTGGTCATAGTCTGTACCCAAGATTTTCAGGCGGTCTGATCTTTTTAAATCTGATTTTATTAATTTTGGAAAAATCCATAGCTTTTTTGTTTCATGTGGGATAAAGACACAAACTGTCCCCCAATAGAACAAATAGTTTCATAATTGTTACTATAAGTGAAAATCTTCAAATTCAAAATCTCCCAAACAATACAAGATTAAGTCAATGGATATTTTTTCATATAAATGATTTTACTTATTTTATAAATATAACATGAAATAGCCACGTACCCATACTAATAATTGTATGAAGCAGAAATTTTGTTAAGTTTCTTACTTAATCTACTGACATAAAACTAAATAGATTTAATTCTCTATGTAGTAAGATGCCACATATAACTACAAGATTCATATGAATTCCATTAAAATCTGTTTTAAGATAAACATTTTGTGATTTGTAGAAGCAAAATTTTATTTCCTTTACTTGTATCATCTAAAAACATGAGTTATTCATTTTATTTAATTTTAAAATGAATTCTATTTAATGTATTCTAACACATAACAGGAATTAGAAATATTACCTATATTTTTATTTTAAAGTAGTAATTTATTTGCTCATTAAATATTTTTGTATATTTTCAATATGTGTTGATAATATGTTCCCCAATTTACTTTTCAACTCTCCTTTTCCACCTCATTTTCCTCCCAACTTCATATTCTTTGTTTTATATATATATGAATATGTATATATTCATATTTCCAGTTAGTACTACACAGATACACAGCTTTGAACAAATAATTGTTACTGAAATACAGTGAATAAAGATCTATTTTTCAGTCTTCATACTATATTACACCTGTGAAGAAGGATGATGAGTAAGATGAATCTCATAATTGAAGATCAGTAATTATAGACATCTTCCAGACAGGAAATCAATGATTAAGATGGAAGATATGTCTTTCAAAGAGAGAAGAGTGATTCTGCTAGGATCCTGAGTTAACTTGGAGGGAAAACAAAAGATACCCTTTCATCTTTCCTGAGTTAAATAAATACTGTCTGGTAAAAATTATCAAAATGATTATTGTGATAATTCAGAAGTTAATGTGTGTGTGTGTGTTTGTGTGCATGTCTCTCTGAGAGAGGGGGGATTTAGAACAATGGATTTAATAAAAATACCTATTATATTCTAAGAGACTGAAACTCCTTCTAAACCTCAAAGTCAGAATTGATAGTACTTCTTGAGGTCACCTAAGACTTGAGGCTGTGTATTCAGCTTGTTTATTTACACTGCCATTAATACAGAAATGTAACAAACTACCTCATTTGCCTTGGATTTTACATTTCTGATATAACCTATTGTGTAACTGTATTGATAAATTTTGTCTTACTCCATTCCTATGACCCAGGGGGTAATATATGCATGTTTCTGGGCATCTTACAATAATCATTTTCTGAAGTCAGCAAATATTTGTTTAAAGCAACCTTATAAAAAGAATGTTCACCATAAAAATATTTAACATGAAATCTGAATGGAATACACAGATACTGTTTGGTAAAGAATAGTTTTTATAATACTGTTTGTTGTCTGGCTCAATTGGAGCCAGTGACTTTATACCAGGTAAAACTCTGTGACAAGTTTCTTCAAAGTATCTCTGTCTCTTCCCCATGTGAAACTTTATTTGATGGTCAATAAAAGAGAGCAGAACCCCGTTTTAAGGACACACACAGGGGTTATACACTGAAACAAGGACAGAGTCACAAGAGAGCCTTCAGGCAGGCACCAATTCAAAATTATAACAGGCAGATAAGAATGACTGAAGACACTGAGACAGTAAAATAGAGAATGCAAATCTAGACTCCCTCAGTAAAGTGATACGAAGAGACAGAGCTTTGTTTCTTGCTTTAATGCAATGCCAACATATTACTAGTGACTCTGAGAATGTTGCTAATGAATTCAGATTCATGCATACACCTACACATAAACACACATAAATACACAGCACATGCATGCATGCACATACAAACTTGTAAACAAGGGAACTTGGGGGCAAAATACACCTGTTCCATAGTTATGTCAGGCTAAAAAGAAGCCAAAAGTTCTCTAGAATTGGGCTATGGAGCTCTCTTGTTCATTGAATGTGATTCCTGTTTTATAGTTCACATATTTTTACAGTCCTGAGGTGGTAAACTTTATGGCTCTTAAAACAAAATCTGATTTATTGAGCTCAGGCTGTAGTGCAGTTGTAGAGTACTTGCCTGGTGTGGGAAAGTCTCTGAACATGATCCCAGTATCAGTGTAATGAATTTGTAGCCATTTATGATTTTTTAGGATGATAAAAATAAGTCCCTTACAACTTTGTATAATTTACATTCTGTAATTCATTTCATCATATATTGAGTGTAGTCTCAATACTATTTTGAGATGAAGTATATTAGTACCAAAGAGATCATGTATTGACCCTAGAAATAATATATTACATGATTTTTATGATAATTTAATTCTCTATTTGACAATATTTCTGTTATAAATTCAGCCTCTTGGAATCTTTATGTCTTTTAGCCTTTACAAAAGAACTGGATCCTAAATTAAACTCTCCCAGAATTTAAATTACATCACTAATACTGATAAAATTAATACTGATCTTTACTACTTTTAAAATATTGCATTGAGTAATTGACATACAGATCCTGAATTGTGCATATTCACCATGATGCCAAAGGAGAAGGAAACAATTAATAACAACAACAAACAAAAACCAATCGCGGTCCTTCTATTGTAGGGGATAGAGGATAGTTTCTAGAATCAAACATGAGTATCCTTTGCCCAGGAACACAGATATCCATTACTCCAAATGCCATATTCCAAAGTAGAAACAGTTTCTTGACATCTTCTGAGTAATAGAAAAGACAAAGGCATAAATCATTCTGCTTTCAAATACATTAGTCGAATTCTTAAGCGGACAGGTTACAGCAACAGGGAGAAATCTTTGCTGTAGATCTCAGATGCTTACTTGCCAAATTTCAAAACTTTTGAGTAAGTGGAAATGATTGACTCTTAAAATATAATTGAAGAATCTTATCAATTAAGCACAAAATTATTAGGTCTTATATGGAAGTAGGCATTCATGGCTATTTAAAAGCAGTTAAGAGAGCCCAAGAAGATTTGGTTCTCAATCTTCAAGATTCAACGTCTCCATAGTGAGTAAGTCTTATCAATCAGCCTTTGCATAGTGTTTGAATCAGGTCTGAGTTCTTCCTATAAGATTTGGTTCAACTAGCATGCATTTTCAGATAGTAACACTTTGTCAAAAAGAAAGATTGAGTTCTGAACTCTACAGTATATACACACAATTCCACTTAATTTGGGTTTTGTTAAAATTGCTTTCTATTTGTTGTAAAAAGGGAAATATCAAATTTTCTAATATAATAAAAGTTGGTTTATGATGGTGTATTGTTATTTATATTGCTATTAATAATATATATCACTTTTTAACAATGTTCAGGTTCTTTTTGTCAGAAATGATAATCTTTTGTACATTTCCAGATGCCTTTCTTTTGCCAATTGTTTTGCCTTTCCAAATTAGTTACTGCTTGCTATAGATATGAATACTTTGCATTG
>NC_022021.1:34202999-34204650 GCF_000317375.1 Microtus ochrogaster | reverse complement strand
CCTAGCCAGTTTGGATGTTCACCTTCCTAGACCAGGATGGAGGGGGGAGGACTTTGGACTTTCCACAGGGCAGGGAACTCTGACTGCTCTTCAGACTCGAGAGGGAGGGGGAGAAGAGTGGGGGGAGGGTGGAAGGAGTGGGAGGCTGGGAGGAGGCGGAAATTTTTTTTTTCTCAATAAAAAAAAATCTTTAAAAAAATAAAAAAAAAAGAAAATGCAAAAATTACCAAGAGTGAGCATGCAGGGTGTAGATGATCAGAGAGAAAGTCAAAGAAACACAATTGTTCAGGAAATTGAGAGAGTGATGATTTAACAGTGTACAGAAAAGGAAAAAAAAAAGTGTTGTTTCTCTAAAAATAGCATCATTTCGATTCAGTAAGTAAATTCCTCAAGGCTTCTAAATACATTACAGTCCACTCTAAATGTTGGGCAAGCCAGTTACTGCCATTGATCACCACTGACTTTGAGAATGTCCTTCAGGTGTCTCAGAAAGCGATTTGAAACATGTGCCACTTCTTGGTTCCCTTGTGTTTCTTTAAGCTGCTAGTGAACATCAATAATATGAATTCCATTTTAATTTTTCTGTAAGGGAGCTTATTTATAGGGCAATTTCGAGTGCTGTGTCTTGTCTCTATGAAATGATTGCCAACTCAGGCAGCCGTTAAAGTTTACAGCCTAGGCCTTTCTTCAAGGTGCACTATGGATATTACTTTCAAAAGTCATTTGTAATATGAAGTGAAAAGTGTATGTTAACTCTTAGCAAACATCCAGCTTAAACAAAGAAATTTTAGCCATTTTTATTGATGCTGTGTTTGGGTAAAATAGCAAAATGCAGTGTTAAAGCTTGTTTTTTATTGACTTTATAAATTAATGATTCCCCCAGTAGCATGGGAACATTACCTCACAGATTTAATTGAAGGAAATGATCATTTTATTTCATTTCAGCTTTCCTGCCATTGGTAACCCTCACCCACTCACTGTGATAAACTACAAATGCTGTCACAGTTTTATGAGCTTCTTGGGCAAGCATATATATATATATATATCCACTCAGCAGCCATTCTCCAAACTCCTACACAAAATTAAATAATGAGATTCCCAAGATATAACCTAGTTAGTAAAAGGTTCTATTCAGAGTGGAACCTGATCTTTCAAAGTTCACATCTGTTCATCGAAAAGCTGCAGGGAATATTTTGCTGTACTGAAATATCTCTAAACACAGACTCATTTCCTCACTCCTGCCAAGCTCTATCTTTACCCATTCCTCCTTGGTACTATTGCAATCTGTGAATGATAGGAATACGGGCATTCAGTTTGAGTGACAGAAGGAGTCCATTCTGGCCCACGGCTAAATGCAGAAATGAAGTATTCCATTATTGCGACGGAAAAGAATGTTTCATCAGTAATCCAATTTCATCATGACTCGTTAAGACATTTCTTTGATCTCTTTTATGACTTATTTTTTTAATTATAAACTTTTTTATTAAAAATTTCCACCTCTAGCCGGGCGATGGTGGTGCACGCCTTTAATCCCAGCACTCGGGAGACAGAGACAGGCGGATCTCTGTGAGTTCGAGACCAGCCTGGTCTACAGAGCTAGTTCCAGGACAGGCTCCAAAGCCACAGAGAAATCCTGTTTCGAAAAACCAAA
>NC_022021.1:34195141-34202899 GCF_000317375.1 Microtus ochrogaster | reverse complement strand
CCCTCTCCAGTCAGGGTGCCCTGCCCTGTAGGAAGTCCAAGGCCCTCCTGTCCTCCATCCAGGTCTAGGAAGGTGTGCATCCAAACAGAGTAGGCCCCCAAAAAGCCAGTACATGCAGTAGAATCAAAACCCAGTGCCATTATCATTGGCTTCTCAGTCAGCCCTCATTGTCAGCCACCTTCAGAGTCAGGTTCACGTATTTATTCTGTCCCAGTCCAGCTGGCCTTGGTGAGCTCCCATTAGATCAGTCCCACCCACCGTCTCCGTGGGTGGACGCACCCCTCGCGGTCCTGACTTCCTTGCTCATATTCTCCCTCCTTCTGCTCTTCATTTGGGCCTTGGAAGCTCAGTCCAGTGCTCCAATGTGGGTCTCTGTCTCTATCTCCATCCATCACCAGATGAAGGTTCTATAGTGATATGCAAGATATTCATCAGTATGGCTATGGGAAAAGGCCAGTTCAGGCATTCTCTCCTCTGCTGCCCAAGGACCTAGCTGGGGAAAATAACAAATCCAAGAAATTCTTAACATATTTTATGACATACAAAGACCCTTCCCAGAGAATGCTGTATTGTTTTAATTAACTGATGCAATGTTCATGAGTATATATCAAATATAATTATTATGGTTGTCTATATGATATACATACAAACATGGACTTCCATATTGTCCATTTTGAGATTTTGAATTTCAAGAAAAAGTACAAAATTTACTTTATATTGTAGTATTTAAAATATGACTAAATTGTGACATAATATTCTAATTGCTTCTGGACTAAAGGCCTCATTATTTTTTCAGCCACTTCCCATATAACGTTCGTTTCATCTTGAAATATATGCATTCTTCTAGGCATATTATCTAAAGTACTTATTCCAAAACGCATTGTCTAGATATTGGGAGAATGCCACATACAAAGCTATGGAATTTCACAGAATGCAATCAGCAAAAGTTTACGCAAAGTAAGACAAACGCTAAATTTCTCCTTTGAAAATTTAAGGTCAAATTGGACAAAAGAGTATCAGAATCTGCAAGTGTTTTCCATTACTTACTTCTATAATACCTAATAATTTTTGAATTTTGTTAATATGTTGGATCCCAGTTGACAAATAATATTATTTACTGTAATGAATTTATTCCAAGTTAACACATTGGGGCAATAATTCTTTTATTTATCTTCTTATTTACTTAGTACATTATATGCAGAGTACTTTATTTTTAAAAAGCAGACAAACGCAGTGCACATAAAAGAAACCCATAAAAGTAAATGTAAATAGGTTTTAGAGCACATAAAACAGAAATAAGTTAAATATTTATATTATTTGTATATAATAAAATATTTAAGGTATTTTAAGCAAAATCCATTGTGTGGTAATTACTCCAAAGTAATATTTCCCTACTGATTATATCCTCCTTTTTTATAATTTTAATTTAGTGTTTTCTAAGATCATTTGACTTGGTACACTTAAATTCTTTTTTCTTTATTTAATTTTTAAATACAACTTTAAAAAATTGATTTACATCATGTCTCCTTCTCTCTTTCCTCTCTCTAGTTCCTCCTAATTACATTGTCTCATTCCATTCTATGTTTCCCAAACTCTCAAGGTTATACTCTGTTTTCTTTGATTATTACATGAATGTACATGCATACATAAGCACACACACAGAGAAACACACACACATACATTACTATTACCCCACTTATTGGTGGCTTTTATATGGTTCATTTTTCATCATATATGAAAAGAAAATAATATATTTAATTAACATGGTGTGTAAATGATATGGAGAATTTTTATACAACTTTTGTAAATTTATAAAATGTTAATCAAATAGTAAGGTTTATGTTATTTTTTGAATTGTATTCTTAACTCCTATTTTCCCATGATTAAAAAAATATCAACTGGGCAAAATTATTTTTTGTGGAATTTCCAGAATTTTCTAACATTTAAGATGTAATAGATATCTTTGTCACTATAACATAGACTTTATGCTTACACTCTTAACCATGGTGCTTTTAAATTAATGTGATGTGGGAGTGTCATATATCAATCTGTTGATTTCATTGGTTGAGTAATAAACAAACTGCTTGGGCTCATAGCTTAGAACATAGGTGGGTGGAGTAAACAGAGCAGAATGCTGGGAGGAAGAGGAAGTGAGCTCAGACTCGACAGCTCTGCTGTCTGTAGCAGAGACGCCATGCTCCCGGCTCCTGGGCGGAAGCAGGTATAGCTCTGCTCTCTGAGACACAAGCGACGAAGCTCTGACCCAGGATGGACGTAGGCTAGAATCTTCCCAGTAAGCGCACCTTGGGGTGCGACACACATGATTGGAAATGGGTTAGTCCAGGTGCGAGAGTTAGCTGAGAAAAGGGCTAGAGCTAAAGAGCCAAGCAGTATTTAAATGAATACAGTTCGTGTTTTGTTATTTCGGGGCATAAGCTAACCAGGCAGCCGGGGTGCCTGGGACCCAGCCCTGCCGCTCCTATTACTACATTAATGCATGCATTTAAAAAAGTATTATAGAAATATTGTCTATATTCATAACCATCAGAGAAAAAAACATGTAGAATAGTCACTGGAAAAAAATTCTTTATGATTATGATAACATCCTGTGGATTTAAATTTAGGATCATGTGATCAAGAAATCATTTTCTGTAATGTTAGGTTACTCTTTTGTCACAATATATATTCTATTAAATTTAAACTTTTTAAGCAATAGTAGACAAAATGCTAGTCATAGGGTAAAGGACTAATTGTATCTGGAGGACAGTGACTGAGGGACAGAAAATGCATTCTAACAAGTTACCTGTAGCATCTACATTACAATCAGCTTGTGGAGCGTTTATGACATGGATTCTTGCTGTATACCTTTGAGTGTGATTCTCTATATAGGACAATAGTGTGAGCCACTATTCACTGTCAAGTGAAGGTACTTGCAGATTTACAAATAAGAACACTTAAAAAGATTCCAAAATATATTAGTTAGTAAGGTGGTTCCCCCAGAAGAATGATTTCCAGGAATCAAAGTTCCTACACTCACATCTAAAGCCAGGCATGCATCGCACACCTAACATCACAGTACTGGGTGGGTGGACTGCTAGGTTCCACATGAATTGTATATGTCTGTTCACATATTTATTCATATACATATCTACAATATGGTTCTACATTTAACTATTAAAAATTCTTCAATAATAAAATTAAAGAATCAAGCTTTTATATATTTTATAATTATTTTTGTGAATGTTAAATGCTGATTATTAAAAGTGTGTTACTATTTTTAAATACATACATACACATATACATTATATACTATATATATATATATTTAGAAAGAGAATCAAGTGGGTAGAAATAGAAGCAAACATAGGACTTAATTGCATTTTGAAATACATGGAATTTTATATGACTAAGAATACATGAATACATTTAATGATTCACCTATAGAATACATTAATGATTCACCTATAATCACCATAATAGAGTAAGTGAATCATCTCTTCTGCCACTTGATAATCTTGTTTTATTTGTCTATATGCGCAATCTAACTACCTGTCTTAGATTATACTTGTCTTCAGAGGTGTGACAAAAGCACCCTAAAAACAATGAATGAAAGCATTACTATGTGCACAATCACAGAGCCGTTTGTGATTGATATGTTTGTGCCTCTATGGTTCTCTGTTGAGAATTATGGTGGCAGGAGTAGGCAGCAGAGAAAATTACTTACATAATAGCATCTAAGAAAGAGAGAGAATGAGAGGTGCAAGGGGGCCAAGGAACTCTGCTTTTTCCAAGGAAGACTTTAGTTTCTTCTTTATCATATGTACCATGCTCCCCACAAACGCCATTCTATGAATTACACATCTATTGATTAGAACTGTGCCCAATTTTCCAGTTATCAATGAAGCTCCAAGCTTTCAACATTACATTTAATGATACAGTATGCTATTTATATATGTGGATATGTTTATATAAGCCAATAAATTGCAGAAGGGGATAGTTCTTCAACACATCAAGTCTCTTTAATACAAAAGTAAAGAACAGGAGGTTTTAAGATCAAGAATGAAGGTCTAATGACCTTCAGGTTTTTAATTTGCTTTACTTAGTAGGATATTAAATATTTCTATCTTTTGTGCAGGAGAAACTTTTCCAATGTGAATCCATTCATTTACAGGGGTTAGGGTCTCATTCTCCAATGTAGCCAAGTACATAGCAGTTCAGACTTTTTTGATGGTTACTTGTCAAAAGAATGACACCCAAGTTTTCAGGATGCTGAGAACCAAGATATCTTTAAAATCAGCAAATGTTCTTCACTTTTGGGCTTAGTTCACAATCCACATTTTAGCTAATCAAGTTATTGGAGAAAGAATTGCTCCCGTAGAGAACATGTCACAGGAACTTAATGGGTTATGTATACTCACATACACAATACATATCTTTTTAAAATAATGATGATGAGATCACAGGGCACAGGGAAGCTATTGGTGATAATAAGAATGCCAAGTATCTATCAATTAATGGATATTCAACAGTTTTCATACTTCTTTGTTGGGAGCAGTGAGACCCCAGATCCCGAATTTCTTGTAATCCCCTGATCTGAGTGCCTACAGCTGCTCTGAGCACGAGACCTTCAGGAGTTCCTGATGGCAGGAGAGTGGTTTCTGGTGGCTGGGGCATGGCTATCTCTATATAATCTGCCCCTGAACACAATAAATGGGGCATTCTTGGGGAATTCAAGGATGACCCGTGTTGTTTGTGTATGTCTGTGTATTTTAACATCCAGCCCCCTTGCCAAAAGCTTGGTAACTGGGTGCCAGCGCACAGACCACAGACATGGGGGGTGTGGTGCGTGGCAATTGGAGGTCTCCACCGAGATATTGGGACTTCTTAAAGTTTAGAATTTATGAAGATAACAGCAAAGGAAATAGATTTTAAAAATTTAAAAACACAAATCACCACAGTGAAAATAACAATTTTCAGGGTTTTTTTTTTCCTATTTGGAGCTATAACAACTGGAGATACACAAGCATAGGCAGGATTTGAATCAAGGTGAACTATGCAAATCTACTAATTCCTTCATTTATCACACTTGGAGATCATCTCCTATTTATAAGTGATAGGCATAACATTTTGATAACCATACTTAGGATGGCAACCATTTATGTTGTTCCTTACAACGAATGCTCCTAATGCATGATGGCTCTATTTTATACTCCTTGAATATTTTTGATTATAATTTGTACAAAATTAATGCCATATTAATTAATTCATAAAATGTAATGAATATAGATGACAATTTAAAATATAAATTATTCAGAAAATAGTTTATGGAGCTATTGAATATGAATTATCACATAGAACAGGGGAGAAAATAACAATCTGAGTAACTACAGTATGGCATTAGCAATACAGATAGGGTCATAGAGAAGTGGTGTCATAATCCTTTCAATGTATTCATGAAAGTGTCTTTAAGCTTCAATCAACATGGAATTTGACTTAATTAAAATGCCTTACATAGATTGGCTGGAATGACACACACTTGAATATATTAATTTATGATGTTTACAAATGTGCTTTATGATCATCAAGGTAGAAACTAAAACAGTATAAAAAAGTCAATATAATTAACTCTAAAGAGCATAGATCAGGTAACTGAAACCAAAACAGGTCAATAAAAGCAGTCAATTAAATTTAAAGGTGAATATATTTGTACTCCAGATTTTTTCATTTATCTCTTTCCACTGAAAGTGGGGGGTCTAAGGTCTCTTTTTATTATTTGCAATTGGCTCATATTCATATGTAAAGGCTATACATAGACAGTATAGACCAGGTGCATAGTATTGTTTCATAATTGATCTAGAAATGTCAGCTATCACAAAGAGACATCTCCACAGTTGCAGTGTATTAAACCAAGAAAAGAGATCAGAAAGAATGATCAGAAATCTGCATGAGTTTAGAGGAACACATTTAAGCTAAAACAAAAAGTTAACATATTTCAAGCATGTGAATTCTTTAGACTTGGCATGTATAGAGTTCATTTGGAAAATTGTGTTGGTCCCTACTTGTAATTTATGTTATCATGTCTTGTTTTTATGTAGACTCACGGCATTCTTAAACAAAATTTGGGATTAATGTCTGTAATGATTTTCTCTGTGGTGCTGATTCTGTCCATGTAATGTCACCATAAAATTCTTGAAATGCGAAGTACAAAGCAAAAATCTATTTCAGAAACATTGCAGTGGAAATATTACTCTCTAAAAAGGCAGACTACATGTACAATTAAGAATTTGGGGAAAAGAAAATGTATGCTAATGGTTGATATGGAAACAGACTAGTATATTCACTATGAAAATAGTTCATAGATCCTCAAAACATAAAGAACTATTGAAGGAGTGACTAACAAAATACCTAAGGATATATACAAATAAATTGATAAGTCTAATACATATACAGAAATATGTTTATTATAACAGTATTTGAAAAGACCATATAATATTCCTCTCCTCTTTTCTTTTTTTTTGTGCCTGTTTGCTTAAGCATTTTATTACAAGGACAAAGCAATATCATGGAAAAATATTTATAACTAACATATAAGAGATTTCACTTCGTTCATGATACGTAGGTCATGACAAAGCGAACCATGTATGTCAGGGAGACAGACAGAGACAGACAGAGAGAATACCCAAATTGGCAGGTTTCTTCCCTCTCAATTCTTTTACACACCCAATTCTAAATGCTACTTTTGTCTAGTATATACTACTCCTCTCTGAAAAACCATTCACAGAAACAGAAAAAAGTTCACTGGACCAATCTCCTAGGCATTTCTCAATGCCTAATGAAGTCGAAATTAATATTTATCATGCCCATGAACAAGAAACAGGAAGGACCTAAATATCCTGGTATCACATTTTCACTCAATATTATAGAAGTCTGTGGTAGAATAGCAGTAATGAAAGAAAGAGAAGTAGTCTCTCAGTTTCTATATTAAATATGAGTAATATGTTTATAAAACACTTCTTTATTGATGTATATTTGCAAAACTTCTAATTCTTTATAATATTTCAATGTTAAAATGAAATTAAGTTTATTTAAATTGTTTTATTAAAAATAAAATTTTCAGTGTCACTGTTGGCAAGCCTGGTGTGAGAAATTGTTATTCCTTCACTGGCCATGGTACTCTCCAAATATTTCAATGCTTTTGAGAGTTTGATTGTCACTGATAGTTCTTATTATTGCATCTACTAGATTTCAAATACCCAAGTTGCAGTTGTTTGAGAACATTTACAAACATGAAAATTTTAGAAAATACTCTGGTTCTACTCTTCCATAAAAAGAAAAATCGTATTAACTAAGTGCCTATGTAATATTTTGATTTACTTCCACCATTTGAATTTAGTGTGCAAATCACTTCACCTAAATACTTGCTGTTTTGTTGATGGCATGAACATTTGAGATAAACTCTACAAGATGCTTTGGACTATACAATTATCATGTATGGACTCATGATAAGTGAGCAAAATACACTCCATTATAAGAAAAAAAAAGAAAATAGCGGAATATTCTTTTAACAATGTTTTCCATTTTCCTAATGTTTTGTTTTCTTGTTTGTTTTTCTTTTTCCATTTTTATCAATTCTCTGGAATTCACATCATGCATTCTAATATCACTCATCTTTCAGTATCTCCTTATCCACCCCTCATTTTTAAAGTGTTTCCTGATGGAAAGCTGAAAAAGAATATTTGGTTTCTAGCCATAAATAAA
>NC_022021.1:34192850-34194541 GCF_000317375.1 Microtus ochrogaster | reverse complement strand
GTGTTGTCCTGTTCCTCTTGCAAGAAAAATAAGTGCAGAAGCCCAGTTTCCAACCTACAGTGCTGGACTGGACCTGGGGCTTTGGAGGGATTGCTGGGTATCCCCAGCATTAATGGGTCCTGAAACAACCTGAGTATGGGGACAATGGTGCAAGTGTCCCTTGAGGGGCATAAACACACCAATCCCACAATGCTTCACTGCACCCATATCTCAAGAAGGAATCTTGGTCTCAAGGCAAAGAGTGAGACACATGTTTCACAATTTGGGTACACCAAAAGCCTCGGCTATTAATAATCCCTGTGTCAAACTTTAAAACTAATTAAAAGAATCAAATTCTCAAGTAAAGAAAAAGAAAGCTGAAAAAGAATAAAAATGAGAGAAAAATAATCAATAAAAATTTTGAAAAGAAAAGAAAAACATTTTGATCCTCTGCCTTTTCTATCTCACCATTTCCTCTTCCTTCATCTAAGTGGCACTGGGAGCTCGTGTGTATCATGTAGTGTATCATGTAGTGTCTCAATTTTTCCAACCAGTTTTACTTGAAAATTTTCATTTTGTAATGAAGGGTTGGTCACTTTGAGCATGAGACTCTTAATCTCAGGATCATAGGTTCAAAACCCACGTTGGGCACCATTATTAAACAAACATTGCACTTTTGTTTGCTGGCTGTGAAAACCCAAATAATCACAGAGATACTCTATTAATTTCAACACTGTTTGGCTGATGCTTCAGGCTTTATTAGTTAGAAACTAGCTCTTACATCTGAACCCATTTCTATTAGTCTATGTATTGCAACGTGGCTGTGACATTACTTCATTTTCTACCTGTCTTGTTTCTTCCATGACTCTGCCTACTCTCTCTACATATCTCTGCTTGGATGTCCATCTTGGCTTTGCTCTGCTACTCATTAGCTGAAACAGCTTTCTTTATCAACCAATCACAGCAGCACCTATACAGAAGTACATCCCACATAATCTCAGTACACTGTTAATTCTGAACCCCCATCAATATTTCTCTTCTACATCCTGCTGTTGGCCTGAGTCACGAAGATTCTCTGATTATGGAACCACAGATTCAGTATCTATACACACTCTAGAAGATCATAACTATGGTAGATGTTCGGGTGTGCAAACTCCAAACTCTGATTGTGTGTATGGGCAACAGCTGAGCTGGTCAGTTCACTCCTCTCAGGTGGAGGGGGGTGATCCAGTTCTTCTAGGCTTTATAGCTTACAGGGTTAACACTTGAGTAAACAATTGAAGACTCCTTTCTTATAGCACCATCAGGCATTTTGAAGATTCAATGTAGATACACAATATGGAACAATTATTCCTCTCCTATTTCTCATAAGATAAAAAACAAAACTAATCCACTGCCAGGAGTGGGTTACTTCCATTTGAGTTGTTAATCATTCAGATGCTATAGACACTGTCAAAACAATACACATTATCGCTCTAGTTAGTCTCCATAACTTGATAGTATGAAATTGCTGAAGACACCTGTTTCTGAAATAAAGAGACACAGACAACCAAAGCTCTTCTAGATCTTCAAAGCCTATCTTAAAACTTTAAAGACATCACATACAACAGCCATGTAATCTTGGGAATATACCCAAGAGAGGCCCTATCATACAACAAAAGTATATGCTCAACTATGTTCATAGCAGCATTGTTTGTAATAGCCAGAACCTG
>NC_022021.1:34189759-34192125 GCF_000317375.1 Microtus ochrogaster | reverse complement strand
AGGTGGGGGGCGGTGGCGGGGAGGAGGCAGAAATCCTCAATAAATAAATAAATTTAAAAAAAAAAGTATATAACCTGAAGTAAACAGGCCAAAAGATGTGTCTATTCTTTAAAATTATTTTTATTTTTACCTCTGAGCAAAGCTTTATACATTTTTAATCAAAATATAAGCAGGAAAATTAGTAGAAAACATGATGGGATAAAAGCTATCAAGAGAAAAATAGTGTTGCAAAATACTGTGAGTTTTATAATTATAGTGAAACCAGTAGTTATGATTTGTTTAAACCTGTTATTTTAATTTAATTAAAAAACCAGAAGGCTTAGCAAGATATAGTCCCAGAAATCTAAGACATTTTGAGAAGGATATAAAACATAAAAAGTAGCTTAAATACATTCTATAAAATAACTAGCCTGCATTATGATTATGAATAATGTTGCTCTGAGCAATTTCTTTGAACATTTTCATTTAAAAATAAATTTGCACTATTAACCTTGAGAAGAGGATTAATTTTAAATTAATATTTTATAATCATTATACATTTAACTAAAACTTTAATTAGATAGGCTCTATTAGTTCATAGCCAAAGGATTTAGGAACAGCTCTCAAATATTACACATTTTTCGTATACAATGTTTTGAATAAAAGCTACTTCTGGAGTTGGTAAGTTTTACTATGCTTATTTGTAAAATTCAGTCTTTGCTTTAAAAAGGATAAAAATAGCAATTTATTGCTGAGAAGAAAATTATACAGGAATGGTGACCCATTAAAATGTTTAGATAAGATTCCAATAATTCATCTATTTATTTTCTTAAAGCCTGTTATTCTACAAGATCAGCAAGGAGGTAAAGTATAACCATTGCCTTGCTACCATAGATTTTGAATAAATGCGTAAGGAAAGAACTGATGATATTTTCAAGATAGTTTTGGAAATTTTGGATAAAACACATACACACAGATAAATTGGTAGATTATAGGCAGATAATTAATAGATGAAATATAGATAAAATAGCAGTCATGCTGCCTAGTGATAGGGAACCAAAATGCTAAAGTTCTGGTGAGCTGATCAGTAGTAATTTATTTTGATTTTATTTAACTTTTGTAAAATATATGTTGATCTTATTCTTTCTGCTCCTCAACTACTCCCAGACTTTCTCCAAAAACCTAACCACCAACATTTATGATTTTCTTTCTATCTTTCTCAATTGCAACCCAGAAAAATAAGCTATAATAAAAATAATTTTAAAATAGACAAAAAAATTAACAAAAGAAAAATAAAGGAAAAAAAAACCATAGAATCCATTTTCTGTTATTGACTTTCTCTTTAGGATGAGTCCTGCCCTGAAATGGAGTTCATATACGTGGTATCACTCCTTTGGAAAAAAAAGTATTTTACATTTCCTACAAGGTATCGGGTGCAAATAGCTCCTTGGAGAGGGGAGGGCATTTTGGTTTTATTTACCGTTCTCCATGTTAAGCTTTTGTCGGGTGTGAGTTTATAAAGGTCATCTTTGTGCTGTCACAGATGCTGTGAGCTCATGTGTATATAAGTCCTGGGAGGACTGGAAGTTTTTTTCCCTTGGAGTCATCCATACCTCTGACTCATACAGTTTTTCTAGGCTTTCTTCTGTGTAGCTTTCTGAGCCTTGAAGGAGGGGTTTAATAAAAACATCCTATTTTGCACTGGCTGCTCTAATGTTTCTTATATTTTTTCATATTTCCAATGTTTGCTTCTGTGTTGATTACCATCTACCTTAAGAAGGAGCTTTACTTATAAGGAGTGAGCAAAGCTGTGGTCCATGTGTATAGCAATATGCTTTAGGAACCATTTTATTATTGTATTTCTTTAGCAGAATAACAGAAGTCAGCTTTCCCCGAGGGCTCCTTACCTAACTATTCTCAGATTCTTGATGACCTTTCAGCAGGGGCAGGTATGGGAGTCGTCTCATGGGGAGGAGTATAAATTAAATTTAGAAAGTAGTTGTTTACTTCTGTAACCTATTTGACACTGTTATACCCATGTATCACAAAGGTAGAATAATTCTCGAGGTTTCAGAGTGAGAGCAAAGACTACTTGTCTCCTCTGGTAGTATGTTTGTCTGTAGGGGTCAGGTTTCCAGTTGAGCAACTGCTTTATTACTTCATGTTTGGTGACAGAAGTGCATTGTGACTTTAGAAATGAGGGCTTATTATTAAGATGTACAGGGTAACCAATAACCTTAAAAATACTCTGCTACTTTTTGAGCGGTTATTTGAGACCCCTTTTTACAATGACTCGAGTTATAACTCATGCCCCTTCCTAGAGGTTTGTTCAATGGCATAAGATGTCCGTCCAGTGAAGCCTTTTTTTCCTATTATATGGCGGCAAC
>NC_022021.1:34179981-34189452 GCF_000317375.1 Microtus ochrogaster | reverse complement strand
CCCTTCTTTGCCTGTTCCTCCAAGCTTTTTACCCTCTCATCTTCCTATTCTAATTTTCTGCCTATGTTTTTATAAAATATTTCCCATTATTGGGAGACCCAATCCTCCTTCATTGTCCCTCCTAACTACCAAAGACAATTTACAGCAAGCTCACACACAAAATCATCCTGAGGAGAGTGAAAAAGTAAGACATTTCAGTTAATACAAAGAACAAGACAAGGTTATCCACTTTTTCCATCCCTATAGAATAGTTTGTATTTTAGAGCAATCTGATCACTGAAAAGAGTTCAGTGCTTTTAGTTGTACCAGTAAGAATGTCCAAGATAAATAAAATATATGACAGTACATGAGGACAAGGATGTGGGGTAAGCAAAACACTCATCTATAACTATTAGAAGTGTAAAGTTGTACAGTGGTGTGGAAGGTTCCTCTAATATCTGAAAATCAATTTACCATTATATCAAGCTCTTAATCATTTACTGAAAGAATCCTACATCCCACCAGTAAGATAGAGCTCATACGTGTTCATTGATGCTCTATTAATAATATTAAGAAACAGAAAACAGCAAATTTGCCTAATAGAAAATAAATAATGAACATATGGTACATTTATGCAGCAAAATATTAACTAATATGAAATTATGTAAGATGAAGCCTACAGGCCAGTGAATGGTGCAAGGAGCAATTTTACTTAGTAAGGTAATTAAGACCCCAAAACACAAATATTGCTTGTTTTTATTAATGTGGATATTAGTTTTTTGCTCTCCTCTCTGTCTCCCTCTATCTATCTATCTATCTATCTATCTATCTATCTATCTATCTATCTATCTATATCATAACCAAAGAAATTATAAATTTAATGCTTCAATAAGGCATTTTGCTTTCCATATTACTTATAAGTCTCATTAAAACTTAAAATCTGAATATATTCTTGTAAAATGACAATTTTATTTGGATTTGGAGGCATATATAATTACAAAGAGAAAATCCAAAACATTAAAATGCAAAATATTTATTGTTGGAAATGTTCAATAATTAATCAGTTTGTAGATTTCCCAAGAGCAAAACCAGTATTAGAGGAAAGCAATTAGTTTGGATTTGATTGGTAAATATCTAAACAAGCATGATTTGGTTTGTTGTATTCATGCACATAAATATGCATGTATTGAAAAATATATCTGAGGTTAAAATATATGAATATGAAAAAATTGAAAAATTTTACTCCTTATAGATAAATGTTGTATAAAATATAGAAATAAAATCATAAATTATATAAATATGCAAGATATATGTAAAATATTTCAAATTTTAAGACTTTCCATAAGATAACGAACTGTTTTCCTTATCATAAGCTTGAATCCCTTCATATATGATAATCCAAGGCATAAAATACTCAATAATACTGAAAACATTAAATTTTAGCTTGATACATATGTATATAAATATGTATGCATATTTAGTTACATATGCTTATATATGTAAACACAAATACAATGGTAATATGTATATACGAAATGTTCAAGAAAATTTTCTCATATGACATACCACATTGCTAATTTCATAGGCAGAATAGAACCACATTCCTAGTTGTTAGTTAAAAAAGTTTATTGATCTAAACAATGAGGCCTTTGTCTTTTCCTGAGTTGGTGGTACATCTCCATAGTCTCAGAGATGGAGTGGCAGGAGGACAGAGCCTGAGGTTCTTTTAGAAAATATCAAGAGTTTAAGGACTCTCTGCACTCGACAGAAACATGTCATAATTTTTTATAATAGTATTTTAAAGTAAAGATCTGCTCTCACTGAATCTCAAGAAAAAAAATTAGAGAACTGCATCTTTTTCAGGATTTGTACAGACAAGATGGTTTCTGAGAATCCATTCTTGAAATATTCACATTATATTCAGAAGACAGTGGTTTTTTGTTTGTTTGTTTGTTTCTTGTTTCTGGAAAATGAACAAATTCATTTACAGACACTTCACAGAAGAAGAAACTAAAATGATCATTAAACGGAAAGAAAGGTTCAACATGATGATTCATTCATTGTTGGTCACAGAAAAGAAAAAGAAGATGATAACATCACTTTGTAGTTTTGCTTTGGTAAAGATTTACAAGCCCAGTAACATCAAATATTCGAGAGGGATAGAGGTCTACTGTATGTTTGTTTGGGGTCAAAATACAAATTGATGTGATCATTTTAGAAGCCATTAAGCACTTTTGGAAAAGTGGCTTCTCATATGTCTTATGAGTCAGAAATTCTGGTCTAGGCATCAAATAACTTATTTTGTACACCAAAAAGTCATGTAAGAAAAAAGGGAGTTTATGGGGGGTTGAAGAGAGAAAAAGAAAGGGGGAAAGATGTATTATAGTTTTAATATAAAATACATATTATTCCTATTAAATATTCTATTTCTACTTTTTCCAATTGTATGTATATATATATTTATGTAATAATTTAATTTTATATTCAAACCCCAGTTCTTCCTCCTACCCTTTCTCTTGTTCCCCCTTACCTCACCCCAAGCCTAACCCTCATGTACTCCTCTTTGAGAATACTTTCTCCAATGGGGAATCAACAAAACTTATCACTGTTCTGAACTTATAAGATGTCATTCAAGGAACTACATACTGCTAACCACTTGGCTTGACATTTCCATAAAATATATTTTTTCTAATTTTAGCACTTTTGTGAGAAATATTTATTCATTCCTAATGTAGTCAAATACTAATTAGGGAAAAGTAATTCTTTTTATTTAGTCTCTTAAATTTTAGTTTGCATTATTCAATTTCTTACATAATATTATTAAATTAATGATGATTATTGCGAACTGTAAAATCCATGTATAGATTTTACCACCACTCAACTGCTGTATGCTGAGTAATATCTCCTCACTGCAAGAAAATAAACGTGTTGTGCTTGGTTGTAACTAATCATCCTTGTTGGCCTCCATTCTACCATTAACACATTCTAAATCTTACAACTACGGCATCTATGATTTTTAAATTCTGTAGACTTTTTTCTCAGCATTTTCACAGTCTCTGAGCCTCAAAACTATTTATTCTTCAATTTTACCAGTTACTTGTATCATCTTAGTCCATATATCTGATAATTTGAGACATACACATACCAAAATTTTCCGATTATCAGATGTTTAAGTGGATAAAGTACTCACCACACAACATGATGACCTGAGTTGAACCCATAGGTCACACGTGAAGTTGGATGGAGAGGACCTACACCAAAGATTTGTCCACTGACCTCCACATTTATGTCATGGCATGCATATTCTCCTCACCCCATATATCATACACACAATAATACCAAATAAAATATTTACATTAAGGTAAATTTATCTGTTGGTATTATTGGTCACTGACTATTGAAACTAATGTCAACATGTTATAGTTATGATTTCCAAATCCAACATCTTTATAAATGTTGAGTTGAAATATACTCTGCAAGAAAAATGAATATAAACTTAAATGTGGAATCTCTGGGTTGTGGAATATAACAAATAGGAGGGAGGAGAATTAAAAGAAGAGAAATGAAGAGGCTGTGAATGAGAAAGATATAAAGATATGTACTGGTAGATACATATGAAAATGAGGCAATAACATATCTTATTTGTGTGTTAACTAAAAAATATAAATGAACAATATCTGTGTAGTTTTATCTGACAAGCTCTAATGCTTCACAAAAGAAATTGCATAATTTACTTTCAGGTATGTCTACAGATTCCAGCTAATGTAATATTGTTCTCTAAAACCCAAAAGTCTTAGCTTTCAAAATGTATCTGTCTATAAGAGTTGAACAAGGCACTCTGTAAACATCTTAGTATATGAGAGCAAATGAGTTTTACATGTTGTGTTAGTCACTGTCAAGCATGCTTCTGCAAACTGCTTAGCTCCAGTGGCTCAACAATGAGAGCTTTCATCAATCATATGCATAGCATTTCAGGGCCTCTGCATCTATACAGAAATTTTCTGTTTTATTATGTTTCTAGAATACAAATAGCTTAATGTGTTCCCAATCATGGTTCCTTCCATTGCTAGATGTCAGAATTGAATGGAGTGTGATATAGATTCTTATAGAAGTAGTGTTTATTAATATCCTTCATTTTTTTCTGGCATAGAATTATTGTCCAGTCTTAACTGGCTTAAGGGTAAATTAGCACTTGGTATGACTGGACATCACCTTAAAAATACATATATCTCTATTATGAAAAAGTATGCAGCATATGGGACTTTGGTAATATAAAATTTAATGTGATTCAGACACTCTAGATGATATGACTTCAATGATTACAAATCATTGAATTTATCTTGCAGAACTATTTTTCTTTTTTCTTGGCAATTTTTGTATACTTTGTACAAAGCTGAATGTGGTAGTCAGATCTCTGACTCCTGATTCCCTAATGCGTTGTTTCCAGACACAGAAAGTAAGTTTCCCAATATATATTATTACAGTAACACTGTATATACATAATCAATCATTCACAACAACATAATTATATGATACATGGATTTGTATGCATGCATAATGTCCAACATAAAATAATTATTTATGAGGCATATTTTCAAAAACATAAAGTAAAAGAGATATTTATAATTTTGATCACTTTTAATTAAAATGAAAAGAAAAGCCTTATTTTACTAATTTAAACAAACAACTACACCACCAACAAAAAAGTATATTAAATTGCCTCTGGGAAAGAACTTTATTTTTTAGATTAAAGAAAGTGCCATGAAAACTGAAAATGGGAAAGGTTGTGTATACATACGCTGCAACATATAGTAAAGAAAGCATTGCACATGCTATAAAAGGAAGCTTTATATCTTGTTACTTATGTCTCTTTAAGTCTGTTTCTTTTAACTTAATTCTGTGGTGTTGAAAATATCTTGATGAAGACTCATTTCTGTCAACAGGTTTATAATAAATTTTATTTTCATAAAACACATGAAACAATGTAAAATTTTGGAAGAAAATATAGTTAGCAAACAGAATTGAATGACTATTTAATAACAAAGAAAACTTTCTGTGTAGATTAAAGTTTATGTTTGTTTACATACATGAATTTTTATATTCTTTTATTATCATTATGGTTATTCCTGAAGTTACCTTACCATTACATTGTGGGTAATTATTTCTGGTATTCAAGGAGGTTTATTATATTCTTCATGCAAGTCATCTAAATGATTTTCAAAAACCCTTGTTTGAGCTATATTGTCACACGATATGAAATTTTTTTCAGATAAGAGAACTATAAATTCCTTTGGAGCTTATAGGCCTCTGGGTAATTATCAGGTAATTCAATACCAGAATAGGAGCTTTGAAGACAGTCTCTCTCTTCTGGTGGCGTCAGTCACGTGACAAAAGACTGAATGCTTTCAAAAGCAAGCATTCAGGTTCTATTAAGTGTAGAAAGTATTAACCTAACATTCTTTTCTTTTCTTAATGACTCTTATTTTTAGAGACATGTTAGGTATTTTGCAGTTTTATTTTTCCTCATTCTTTGAATGTGTCCTCTGAAATTTATTTATTGTTCGTTTTTTCACCTGCACTTAGTTTTTGAAACAGGATTCTGCTGTTTCAAAACAGCAACAAGACAGGCATCAAATCTCCACCTATTCTCCTGCTTCATGCTGTACAATTTTGTAGTTACAGGCAAGTTCCTCAATGCCTTACTAGTTATTCCTATTTTGATAAAATATTGTTGTTATGTAAGCTATGGATTGCTTTCAAAGCATGTGCCTTACATTTTGAGCAATTTCAGAGTGTCAGTGCATTAAATTTTCGGGTCATAAACATGTTAAGTGTATCTAAGATGCAGAAACAAATGATGATTATTCCATTTGGTTTATTCAGCAGGGTGAGTGACATTGTAAAATATGTAACTTCTAATTTGGTAAAATGTTATCGCTGATACATTGCTGGCAGCAACAGAAGTAAAAGCAATTAGAGATTGCTAAAACACCTTCAAGATAATTTCTCTAATTTATTCCAAAAGAGCAAGAAATACACTTAGTATTGCTTTTCTCTTACTTTAGAAATGTTTTTTATACCAAGTAGCATACTAAAAAAGCCTAGTAATGCAAGATTGCTGTGTGAGTTAGAAGCCAATTTTCTCATGTGGAATAATTGTCTTCTCTAGTTTAGGAACGGGCAAAGGGTACTCTCTAAAATATGTAACACAGCCAGAATTCTCAGATATATTAAAGTTTTGTAATTTTCTAAGCAGTCAAAGAAGAAAGGGAATTTTACCTCCTCTGCTTAGAAGGCTTGTCTTCAAATGTATCAAAATCACTCCCTCAGCGAGATGAACAGGAATCAGACGGAGAATGTGGAAGCTGGTGTACCCATGGGACCTCATTGCCGTGTTACCTCCTTGTAACAGATAACGCAGTTTGCTTTATACTGTTTTCCTTTACATAGTCTGCCAGGTATCCCTGATTGATTTCAACTCAAATTTTATATTATAATATGCTCACTGACATCCTCCCATGAATTACTAATGTGAGTTTTTTTGGTATTTGCATAACTCAAAGACCTGAAGCAGAAGAATGAAGAAGTTTGGATCAAAGAAAGATTTTTTTTAGATGTTTTACAAACTTTCTCAACTTGCTGCAGTATGTTGCTGTTAATTTATCTTTTATTCTCCAGCATAGGAGAAGTCACGATCCATTATTATCATATAACAGTCCTATAAATGTGACTCATTTGCTAAGTGGCATCCTTCATTATTATAATCAGACCTTCACATGAATATAACTTTTTTATATACTTTTATACCAAGTAGCATACTAAAAAAGCCAAAATTAGTTTAATTTTGTAAAGTTTTTTGTTGTTTGTTTGGATTTTTGCATTTGTATGTGTGAATCTGTTCGTAGTTTCTGTACTAGGATTAATAGATAATTATAGTTATTTTTTCTGCATTGGGAATAGTATGTTTATATTGATATATTCTTTGCTGTTACTGAGTTTTCATATCAATGTGAATCTTAATAACAAGTGAGGGGTTTTCATCATTACGTGACAATTCATTCTACAAAGAGTTTCTGTTTTACCAAAATAAAATGAGATATTAAAACAAAATAAAAGGACAAACTAGAAAGCGGAGCAGTATTTTCCCTCTCTGAGGCACCTAGTGTAATGGATAATATTATCAATTTGGATGAATCTAGAATCATCTGAGAGCCAAGTTTCTTAGCACCCCTGTGAGACACCATCTAGAATCAGCCCCTCAACGTGCTAGTGTGGTATCTTCTAGATTCCTGTAATTGAGGTATTAAGACATCATTTGATTGGAAGGGATTCTGAGCTGAATAAAAAAGAGAATGTATTAGGAGCACGAGCAGGATTACTTTTTGCTTCCATTATGTAGATTCGGCATGGCCAGCTGTTTCACACTCCTGCTACCATGACTCCTCCACTATTGCCAACTTAATGCTCTTCAAATATAATCAGAAATAAATATTTCATCACCTTGCTTCTTGCAGAGATATATTGTCAGAGCAATGAGACAAGTAGTTACCACATTGCCTCTGATAGGAAGAAAGTGTGTGTGTGTGTACACCTTTTCTTATTCATAAGCAAGGAAACATTTTAATCCATTAATTTATAAGTAGTACTACAAACTAAGACTTATCTTGGAAGGAATAAACATGAATAGAAAACAAACCCAATCTAAAATGACTTTTCATAGCCTATGTACAATAAATTGTTATAAATTAATTGTTTTGAGGAACTGCAGTCATTGTGAGAAAATAGTTCATGGTGGCATAGGCCCCAAAATGATTTTAAAGAGAATTCCTTTGTCATCTGGTAGTGAGGATGGAACTTAGTCGTGCCCCATGAACACAAGGCAAGACCTCTATAATTAAATTATGATTGCATGCAATACATGTTTAACAATTACTTCTAGAAAAAACTGAAATCATCTGAGAAATCTCAAGGTAAAGCACATCGTGACTCGCACGTTTCCATGACCATGAACTACATAAGGAAAGGTACTTACACAAGGCAGGTGATTATCTAGTGTGAAGATCTGGGGTTCAGTGACATCACAGTAGCTCTTCATTGCTGTGATCTTACATACAGAAGTTCAATGTCACAATCGTAGCTATTCACTGCTTGGCTGTGCCCCATACACATCCTAACACGTGGTGGATCATATAGCAAAGAAAGAATGAGAACAATCTTTGGGTTGAATCACTGGTTATCACAAAGCCCCACATATTAATTCTTCTGCATTCTTAAATAGCCATACTAAGACATCTTAAATTTTATGGATATTGGAAAGGGCTGTTGAGATATTATCCAAGTATTAGCAACATGTTATGTGTACTGAGTGGGGTGGGGTAACAAAAAGTGGGCTATGATTGGTTATTCTCGGTTATCAACTCAATGAGATTTATAATCACCCAAAAGATGGTTTTTGAGCATTCCTTTGGGAAAATTGCATTGATCAGGTTAACCGAGCCGGAAACACCTGTTGTACAGAGGCCACTAGTTAGTTCCTGTCTGCTTAGCCCTGAAATAATCACAATGTAACTGAATTAGTTAAATCACAGCTTGGCCCATTAGCTCTAGTTGGCTAACTGTTACATATTAATTTAACCCATTTCTATTAATCTGTGTATTGTCACGTGGCTGTGGCTTACCAGCTAAAGATCATGCGTCTCCGGCGAGGCTACATGGCTACTCTCTTGACTCCATATCCTATGTCCAGCATTCGGTTAATTTTTTCCTGCCTAGCTAAGTTCTAACTTGCTATATGCCCAAAGAAGTTTCTTTATTCATTAATGGTATTCACAGAATGTAGAGGGGAATCCCACATCAAATACCTACCTACTATGGGTGGAACTTATTCAGGGGTTGAGATCCCAAAGTTCTTAATGAGAGAGTTAGCTAAAAACATCAGTATTTAATGTTTTCTGGGTTTTTTTTTTATGTACTTGATGCTTTGACTTCCCTACTATGACAGAAAGCACTATGAACTGTGACAAAATGAACCATTTATCTCTTAAAGTTAATTTTATCAAGATATTTTATTATAGCAGCTGGAAAACCAAAACCAAACCCAACAAAAATGACATAGACTATCTTATAATCATAAGCATGGTATAATGGTATAAAACAGTAGGACATCAGGAGAACACAAACAATTTAACCATGTAAGCAGAGTTTCCATGGGCTCAGGGAAACTGAAACCACAAGCATGGTATTTGCATGGGTCACCACATCAGGACCTTTGAATATCCGTTATGGCTGTTAACGTGGTGTTTTGTGGAACTCCTAGTAGTGTGAGCTGGTATATTTCTGAAGCATTTGTCCACTCTTGGGTTAGCTTGTGATGCCTTAGTATGACAACTCTTAATTTGTCTTCGTATGTCTTTTCTGAGTGTGTGTGTGTTGTTTGGCTATAGTCTCTTTTCTGAGTGTGTGTGTGTTGTTTGGCTATAGTCTCTTTTCTGA
>NC_022021.1:34176725-34179881 GCF_000317375.1 Microtus ochrogaster | reverse complement strand
TCTTTTCTGAGTGTGTGTGTGTTGTTTGGCTATAGTCTCTTTTCTGAGTGTGTGTGTGTTGTTTGGCTATAGTCTCTTTTCTGAAAAGGGGTCAAAGTGTGCATGGATCTGGGCAGGAAGGACAGTGGAAGGGAACTTAGCAGAGTGGAGGGAGGAGATGTATTATATGATGAAAGATTCTATTTTCAATAAATAGGAAAAATGAAAGCAATGTACTAGTAAAAGTTCATCATTGTGTGTGTGCCACTAATGATCACAGTAGTAAAGAGAAGCAGGAGAATATAATCAATCTTAAAACTCTGGTCTTTTACATAGTGTTCATTGCTAGTCTGTCATGTACCTACATCAGTTTTTAATAACACGAAATTATGTTATCTTGTTATGGCTCAGAGTACATGTTAGATGCCTTGTGGGTAGCAGTTTTGGTTATAACAAAAAAGTTTCTCCCAAACTGGATAAATACCTTACCCTGTTTATAGTTTAAAAGTTAAATTCATAACAATGAAATTATTCTCATCTCTAATTTTATTTGGTCAGTGAAGTTAATTTGAAACATATAAAACCTTTATAATATACTTTATCTTTCATTTATAATAACTATTTCTAAATGAGAACAGAGTCAATGTGTTCATTGAATTAACAGTATATCCAGTATAAAGACTATATCTGTTTTCTATGGAAAAATATTTCTGTTCAAAATGATGAAGATTTACTCAACAGCTACTATAGATTAGATTAAATTGTATGAAAGAAAAATGATTGATATATAACTCTCTTAAAGATTAGAGAGGAAATAAGTATATAGGATAAATGTTAAAGATTCTTCTGCACTAACGTTTGAAATTTACAATTCCATCTGATATCTCCTTACTTGAGTATACATAAAATGGGAAACATAAATGTATTAATGTAAAAAAATGTAAATAAATCATATAACAATCATGAGAAATTAAGAAGAGCTACAATGCATTTGAAGCTTACATAGAAGTAAAATGATGGAAAGTGGGTTAAATAGATGTTTGGGAAGTGAACCAAGCCATGAAATGTTGGTAGTTGAACTGTATAACAGCAAGTTTACCTTGCAATGTTGACAGTTTCTCACAGATCGTAGGTGCCTTTCAGAGTTTCTACATGGACGTGCACCAGACTCAGCCTCTCCATCATATGCAAACCCTTTCTTAGGTGACATGAGGATTCTAGGTTGATAATCCTCAGATTCCATCCACTGTTTTCTAGTGCAAATTGATGCAAAATGTTATACTATAAGAAGATAACATTTTGGGGATACATCTGTGTCAGTAGAAGACCATAAAATAGATTTTAATAATGAGCACAAAATATGCAAAGAAAGCATAATTGAATTTTCTAGCATGTTTAGGATCCCTCAAGATGCAACATTTTAAAATGAATGCCAAAAGACCAAATATATTTTTGGAATTTTTTGCCATATTTTATAATATTAATTGGCATAACTTATGAAGACACCACTTTCCATAACTACTTTCTCCTGAAAAGTCCTCTAAACGAGCTGGCCAGGAAGCCCTAGGGATATGTCTGTCTCTTCTCTGCTGGCCCTGGAGTCACAAGCATGTGCCATCATGTCTGGCTTTTTATGTGGGTGGTGGGAATCTGAAATCAGCAAATACTCTACCTACTGAGCCATCTCCACACCCCCAAATTTATTAGATTTTAACATTACTGAGGAACCTTTCACATGTGGGGCTAGAGAAATGATCAGGGCTAAAAGCACATCGTACTCTTGAAGAAGACCTGAGTTTGGTTCTCCTCATTCATGTCTGTTGGTTTCCAACTACCTGTCTCTTTTGGATTTCACAGGTGTCTGGTTCATACATGCGTACTGCCCCCATTCATATGCATATTATTAAAAATACTTAAAAAGCGAATACTCCAAAGGGTATGATACCTGCAAGTATTAACAAAATGTTTTTAAACATAAATTGTATTTTTTACAAATAAAATTTCATAAAAAGAAAAAAATGAGGTTTCACTTTAAAATACCATCAGAAACAATAGTACTATGTTTTTACACTTATCTAGTGACGATGCTTTAAAATGTGGGAGTCAAGAGAACCTATTATGCTTTTCTAATGGACATTTCCTTTAATTGGTTCCTGTGATCTTATTGGAATAGTTTGGATTCAACCTGTTTGATCTCTTATATAACAGAGTGTGTTTTTCTTCTGTAACACTACATATGACTACAAATGTCATTTTGTAGACTATTAATGGTTAAGAGAAAATATATTGAATGTGATAAGAGCCATTTGATTGCAATGTCAAGTATGATATACAGACAATTCATTAGCTACAATTGTATTTTTAAAAGAATAAGACATGTTAATTGGCAAAGAATGATGTGAAATAAATCACTAATAAATTGAAACAATTTTTCTCTGTAAGGTCACAATATGCATTTGTATATATCTATCATAATTATTTAGCCTGATAATGACTTAAGTGATTTTTGCTTTGGTTTGTTTTAAAAAAAATATATGTATTATATGAAGTACTGGTGAATTTCTTAAATATATACTGTTAAACTTACTGTTAAAAGAACTCATTGACATTTTTATTGTATATTCTTGCAGATTTAAGATGCAAAATCTAGAAAAATTAAATAAACAGGTCCTCATGTAATGGGAAAGATGGCAGGGAAAAGATAAGTGTGCAAAGGAGTGAAGTTCTGAGCAACTCTATGATCATTCCTTCTAAGAGGAGACACTTAAAAATGTGTGTTGTCTAAATGTGAATTTTTTTGTTGCATTATTCCAAGTCTCTCCTTTCCTTAAGAGTTTCTTTTTCTGTTTCACATAAGTTTATATTTTGTATTATCATCCTGACTTATTTTAGTGAACCTATGAAGTTTATGGAATGTCACAGATTAATACATATGGGGAGGAAGAGGAGAGAAGAAGAAGAGTAGCTAGGAGAACTTGAGGAAAAAGGATGGACAAAATGGGGGAAGGACAGAGAGAGTTATCTTGATTGAGAGAGCCAAAATAGGGCTAGTAAGAAACCTGGCACAAGAGAAATTCCCAGGAATCCACAAGGGTAACTCCAAATAAGACCCTTAGCAATTGTGGAGAGATTTTTTTTTAAATGACAACTTTATTTGAGGCACAGAGTTTACATTTA
>NC_022021.1:34163551-34173883 GCF_000317375.1 Microtus ochrogaster | reverse complement strand
TTGGCCTATGAAATGGGCCTAGGCAGTTTCTTTATTAATAAGAAATCATTCCCACATCAAATTAGCTCATTAAAATTTTAAAAAATAAAATGTGAAAAAATTATTTTCCTAAATTAAAACAAAAATAAGAAGAAGATCCTGATCAATTTAAAGCTAGGGTCCACACTGAGAAGGTCTTAACTCTCAAATCTTTTCTTCCCATATTCTGTATGAAGTCTATACCTCAATGAAGCATTATTTTCAATTATGTCTACAAATTAATACAGAGTTAAGCACTCTGGAGTCAGATGCCAAGAAAGATTTATGGTTTTTTTCTAACAGTTAATTCTTTTTGATTCACAAAGCTGACCTTTCTTAATTTATTTCCTGATTTTCATTTTCTGAAACATTAATTTAAAAAGTTAAATCATATTTGAAGATTCATGAAAGAGGAGAAGATGGAAAATTAAAATGTAACAACTAAACGGTGGGGATTTTCAACAGTGTTAATTTTGGATATAGGAAACAATGGCTTAGCTTCTAAAAAGAGATGTAAAATAACCTACAGAGAGAAAATCATTAGCACATTCTGTATGTATATGTCTAATATCCATAATATGTAAAAACAATATAAATTATTACAACAGTGTAAAATGATACTCAGTGATACATATGCAAAATAAAATAATTGCAAACCTGAGACAAAATAATAAATCTTGACCTTTAGAAAGTTTTTTATGTAAAATACTTAGACTCCAATTTTAGTGTTTTTTCCATTATCGTAACTTACACAGTGTTCAAAGTAGAACAGTTTGTGATTCTGTTCCTATGACGTTGTTGTGGAGAGTAACTTTCAAACCAACCTGTGCACTGTCACTGTCCACTGCAATTGTACACAGGACACCACGTGGCATTCCGTATTAGTAAAAGTAAAGAGAAAATATCCCGCAGGCCATGCTAGAATGCTGAATACAATTCAAGCACTTTGTATATCCTATCTAGGAGCCCTATTCCCCCACTTCCTTTTCACAAGTTTACCATGATGCAGTCATTCGTGTTTATTTGTACCTGTTGTGCTTTTTCTTATATTTTCCTTTCCTTTATATTAAGGTTTTTAATGCTATAATACTTCCTCATTTGACTGCAATGTCTATGAAAGGCTGAATCCCATTTGTATGTATTTGTACGAACACTGTTGTGAAACAATTATATAATAATGCAAATTTCATTTGAATATTGCACAAATATTTCAAAGGAGGCATGCTAAATCTCTGTTTACTGCATTCTATTATATATGTTTACATTTCTTAGTTGACTTAGAGCAAGATCTAAGATCTTCTTTACATAAAATTAGCAGCTACTACTGAAATTTTTGAGTATTATCATCTGTAATATCACTATAATCCAGCAATGTAAATTTGATAAGAATTATCCATCTATGTGTCTGTATCCTTACTTTTACTCTGCAATTCTATTAGCCAGTCATTATTTGCATTTACCTCTATTTCTGATTTGCTTTGCCATGTATTTATTATGTATAATCCCATCGATAATCTCTAACTTCATTTGATAGTCTTTCCTAGAATTCGATTACTAGAGACTAGCTCTCACTAACCCCTCTGAATATCAACTAACTTTTGTCAATTCACTCTTTTGATTGCAGTTTTACCATCATATATTATATAAATATCATTTCTTCCTAATATTTAATATATTTGATATTTAAAAAAATCCACATATATCTCCAGAAAGTGGACATAAATATACTTTACTTTTGATTGGTGCTAAATAAATGAACTCAGAATATATAATTACTCTTGATATTTGACTGTTTCTTCAAATGCTACATGCGTTCTGCTTTCTTTCTTTCTTATTTACAGATTTACTGTAAATTTCAGTAAACAGAAACACTAGATTTGTGCTTAGTATATTTTGATTTCTGTTGCTATTGATTCTTAAGATGGAAATGGACACACTCATGACAAATTTTGTTAATGAACTATCAAAATACTTAAATTTGTATTATCACTTTACTTTTCATTAATTCTATTTTTTTCCAAATCTCTCCTTCTTCAGTCATTTTGGGCTTGCTTGACAAACAAATTTTTGTTTATTATCAAATGTTGATCTTTATTTGTTCCTAAAGCACATATTATTGCATTTTTATGAATTTTAATGATATACTTTAACAAAATAATAAACATTTTTACCTGATAAAGTGATTTTTTCTTATGTTGTACTTAATTCTCAAACATTTTTTTCTTTGCACTAAACTATAAATTAACATACAGAGATGGAAATTTCTATTATTTTAAATTAAAGTTTGTGTAAAATATTTTCAAGCCTTTTTAAAGAGTGTTCTTTGTCTTTGTGTTTAAAGGCTATCCTGTAGAAGCTTATGAATTAGTGACTTCTGTGTCCTTTAATTTATTGTCCTATGTAATTTATTGTGTATAAAATGTGTATTAAGTATAACTGTTGATAGCATTGCCTTTATAAAGTACGCGATGAGTGTCAGTTGAGCAGCTCCTTGGGTAGCCTGTGCTCAAGGTTGAATGTACAGTACAGACAGATAACGATGTTTTGAAATACTTGCCACATAAAGTATTTTCACTAAAGCCCACTGTAAGATTTTGAACTTTCTTCATTTTCATTCTAGAAGTGTAGAATAATATGCCAAATATATTTGTAGCTTTGCAAAGATAGTTGGCTCGTAATATATATATATATTCTCAAGACTCTTTGGCTGTTCTGCTATATATATATATATACATATATATGTATATATATATATAATCTGTAGGTAATAGTATAATGAATTCAGCCATGCTCATTTTCCTGCTTGCTTGTGATCAACTTTATTTCTCACTCTTAGACAATACAGCCTGTCAGTCAAGAGAAGAGTGTTATGCACAGTGGACTGTGTCTTCCCACATTTACTACCCACATATGTATGTTAACTAATTTTTATACTTATGAAATATATCTTTCAAATAAGAAAATTAAGTAGAGGGTATTATTCTAAAGTGTCTATCCACGAAAGCTGAATATGAATGAATCATCATTTGTTTTACTCTTACCTGAATTACGTTCATGCAGCACAACCACTGACTATTACGCACATAAGGTACTATTTTAGGCTTTCCAGTGGAAAGCGTAACATATGGACAGACAGGTGTATGCTCTTTATAAAACAGTTTGAGGGCTTAGGAAACTACCATCCAGATTTCACCTTCTTTTATTGTGTAATTTATCTTCAAAAACCTGAAATCTAGTAGAAAGGTAACATGTTAATTTCTGTTTGATGATGTGTAAATCTGGTCCCCCCTTTTGTTTCTAACAGTTGTCCAAATGCGTGGTGAAGCATAAGCCACAAAATGAAATGTTTAATTTTTAAGATTTGTATTTTATCAAACAAGAATGATCTTAAACACATGGCTCAGATATGAGCAGGCCTGAAATTTTTGTAGTCAAAATAAATTATAGAACTCAGGTACGAATGCCAAGAGATCCAGTTGGTAAAATTCTCAGAGTTTAGGTACAAATCCATACCACTTACCTACTGGAAGAGAAAAGGACAATACTTTCTGATACAAAAAGTTCACATCCTGAAAGACTCCAGAAAAACATCTGTTCATGGGAAACAACTGACCCTTGAGAATTGAAACATATCTTATATAAAGAATATGATATTATGACATTGAACACCACAGAAAATGTTTATACTCAAAATTAGAGATAGCAAAATTTGATGTAATCAAAAATTAAGCTATAGGAAAGCTTGATAGAACTAGAAATATTTTTAAGCCTACATTTTCATAAGGGCAACGGGAGGGAGGACAAAGGGTATATTTTTATTTTACTTTGGGTGATCAGATTATACTACTTCTACATCTCACAGATGGGAAATCTGAAGCACAGGATGGACAGATCAAATATCAAAGTCACACAGATCCAAAAAGAACAGTACCCAAACCTCTTCAGAATCCTATCCTATTGTGATCTACAGTGTTCCTACTGTGATCTACTGTTCCTCAGTGTACTATGTATTTCCGGAGCTTTTGCTCCTTTTTAAATTCCATATATTTGATAAGGATATATAAATATCCATAATGTACCAGAATTTTCTGATACCTTTGTTATTAGTTTCTTTTTTTAATTTTATCAATTTGTGTAGGTGAGAGTGCTTAAAAGATAAAAAATTTAGTTGTTTTAGTTTCTTGGCTAAGTTTCAGTTTTGCAGACGCATGTTTATGCAAGTAGTCACCCAAATTTATACATGCAATGCATATTCCAAAATATGATAAAATGCAAGGAAATAAAAAAAATCTTTACTGTTCACACCAAACATCAAAATGTTAAGTGAGAATTCTAGAACAGTGTCTTAATCTAAAAATTCAATAATTGATTTATATTATCATGTCATTATTTTCCATTTCTTTAAAATACAAGGCTAGTTATATGTTCTGTTTTCCAGTGAGGACAATGAAGCTATAAAAACTGATTGTTCATACTTATGCAAATATATTTCAGGCAGAAACAAAAATATGAATGGCTCATTTATTCTGTAATAATAGGAACAACAATATCCTCTATTTTTCTCAAACAGAAAAAAAAATGAAAGCTCATTTCAATTGAATACTGTGGTCAATTATGTAGAAAGAACATGGTTTAGAAAAGTATAAAAATGGTTGAAAATTCGTGTGTTATTACAAAAAGAAATTAAAGCCAAGAATTCTTTCAATATATACACAAATATACACATATATATGCAAAAACAGAACAGTTTGCATTCCTTTAAAGAAAAGAAACACAAAGCTAGATAGACAAGCAATGTCACAGCAATAAGTAAACATAAAAAGTCAACAGAAGATGTTTGATTTCTATTATGGTGCTTGTCATGATTCTAGATATAAATATTTTGAAACTAGTGTTTTATTATCATAACTCTAGGGCTGAAAATTAAATCATCATAAATATTTTTTCTGTTGTTATACAAAGAATTATGTCTGTCAAACAATTTTAAACATAAATTTTAGGATAAATTACATTATAACTTCACAAAGAAAATGTGTTTTAACTGTTAATTATTCAAAGTTTTTGCTTATAATTTACGTTTTGAATTGCAGACTTGTGTGATTATTCATCTGTGTATTTAATTTTTGTTTTTTCTTTATATTGAAATGAATTAAAGAATGGGGAGTCATTTACTTCTACATAGTTCAACTGGCCCTAAGATGTTAGCACATTTTTGTGTGTCTTTTCTATTTTGTTTCATTATGTAGAATATAATAATTTAATTTCATATGCTATATCTAAAACAGGATTGGCAGATTATATGAGAATTCTATTATTAAGGCCATATTTTAGATTGTATTTTTATTATAATACTTATTCCTGCCTTTTAATCCCTCAAAAACAGTTCTCAATCTCCTTTAAAGTAATTGGCTAAATTTTTTAGTTAATTGTTATTGCAAGCGTGCATGTATTTATATTTATATACATATTCCTATGCATCACTTGTTGAGTTCCTATAGCATTATTTGTATGCATGTTTTCAGAGATGACAATTTGGCTCTGGACAACCAGTTGTATTTATCTTTCTGCCTGTCTGGCTAGGTAGGTATTTATTTATTTATTTATTTATTTATTTATTTATTTATTTATTTATTTACTGGATAGCAAACTCTCCCACTCACAGCTTTGCTTAATTGTCCATAATTCTTTGTGTATGGATGGGACCTTCTGAGATTTCTCCCTTGCAGTTTGTAATTTTTTTTTTTTTTGTATAGCTTTTTCAACCCAGATTCAGCCAGTCATGCTGGTTAGAATTTATGGTGCAGCTTCTTATGTCACTAGGTGGCAAAATCTCACAGAAAGTTTCATGATGGTTTGACCCTTAGAATATTTTGGCCCCTCTACTGTAATATTCTCTTGGCCTTGGATGTTGCTGGTTGTGTAGATGTAGCCACTGGGGCTAGATTCCACAACTCTGCATGTTGATTGGTTGTATTTTCTATCTTTTACAAAGAGAAGTC
The DNA here is from genome assembly GCF_000317375.1 of Microtus ochrogaster. Classification (NCBI taxonomy): domain Eukaryota; kingdom Metazoa; phylum Chordata; class Mammalia; order Rodentia; family Cricetidae; genus Microtus; species Microtus ochrogaster. The sequence continues at coordinate 34,167,866 of NC_022021.1, read as the reverse complement.
TTGATGAGGTTGAAGACTATACGTATCTGAATACAACAGCATGTTTTTATAGATTGTTGTTAGGGCTTATGCTGGTTTAGTCTGTGGTTGTAGATGCTTCTCCAATAATCATGATTTTGCTCTTTGATTCGTCAGCTAGGTTTTCTGCACAAGATATAGTATCCTTTTTGTCTTAAGTTCATTCAGAGAGCAGTTGGTTGCTACCAAGGTATATGTAGCACTATTGCACTCATAAAGTTAATGTCCATACTGTACTGATCATTGATTTGGCTCATAAACTTCATAATTGGGTTGTTTGGCTGTCTCTCTCCTTTGAAAGCTTTCATGGAACCTTCTGGTAGGAATCATTTATGCCAGTCCTGTTCAGGGGCCTCTAGCCCCTTCACCCAATAGAAGTTAACTTCTATTTCTCAGGCAGGGGAGGAATGACAGAAGTAATAGGCTATATGAGCCCTTTAACGCTGGAAAATTATCCAGAAGAAGTTTCATGTTCCCAAAAAATCAGTAGAAGCAGTAGGGATAAATCTTGTTTCCACTGACAGTGACCCTGCAGTCTGCCGCAATCATGCAACTGTCTCTCACATTCTTATACTGGTTATACTGGTTCCTTTCCTGTCTGACCAGAGATGGTGAGCTCCCATTAGCTCATATAAACTGTTTCAGTGGGTGTCCCCATCATCATCTTGACCTTTTTGCTCATATTCTCATTTCTTCCACTGTTCAAATGTTCTTTGGGAGTTCAGCCCAGTGCTCTTCTGCGTTCTGTCTCCATCAGTTGCTGGATAAAGATTTCATGGTGTCATTTAAGATATTCATCAATCTGACTACAGGGTAAGGCCAGTTTGGGCATTCTCTCCACTATTGCTTAGGGTCTTAGCTGGGGTCATTTTTGTGAATTCATGGGAGTTTCTCTAGTGCCAGGTTCCATGCTAGCCCCATAATGGCTTCCTCAATCTAAATATCTTTTTCCTTACTCTCACCTCTGTCCTTCCTACAATTTGGCTATCCTGTTCCCTAAAGTTCTCCTATCCCCTCCCCTTCTCCCCCAACCCCCATGCTACCAATTTTGTCAGGTGATTTTATCTATTTCCCCTTTCCAGGTAGAAAGAACTATATATGCTTTTCTTATTGTTCACTTTGTTACATAGCTTCTCTAGTGTCATGAACTATAGGCTCATTATCCTTTGCTTTATAGCTAGTATCTACTTAGGAGTGAGTACATACCATGTTCGTCTTTCTTAATCTGGGTTACCTCACTCAGGATGTGTTTTTCTAGTTCCATTGAGATACATCTATTCCCCCGACCGCCAGTTTCTGGCTATTATGAAAAAATGCTGCTATGAGCATAGTTGAACAAATGTCCTAGTAGTTTGATTAAGCATCCTTAGGGTATATACCCAAGAGTGGTATTGCTCAGTCCTGACATAGGTTGATTCCAAATTTTCTGAGACGCCACCATACCTATATCCAAAATGGCTGTACAAGTTTGCATGCCCCACTATCAATGGAAGAGTGTTCCCCTTATTCAACAGCCTCTCCAGCATAAGCTATCATTGGGGATTTTGATCTTAGTTATTCTGACTGGTATAAGATGGTTTCTCAGAGTCATTTTGATTTGCATTTCCCTGATGGCTAAGGATATTGAGCATTTCCTTAAGTGTCTTTTGGTCATTTGAGATTCTTCTGTTGAGAATTCTCTGTTTAGTTGTGTACCCCATTTTATAATTGGGTTATTTAGAATTTTAAAGTCTAGTTTCTTGAGTTCTTTATATATTTTGGAGATCAGTCTCTGTCTCACATGGAATTGACGAAGATCTTTTCCCATTCAGTAGGCTGCCTTTTTGTATTTTTCTTTACAAAAACTGTTCAGTTTCAGGAGGTCCCATTTTATCATTGTTGCTGTCAGTGTCTGATATAATGATGTTATATTTAGAAAGTGGTCTCCTCTGTCCATGCAGTGAAGATTGCTTCCCACTTTCTCTTCTGTCAGGTTCAGTGTGGTCGGATTTATATTAAGGTCTTCAATCCATTTGGACTTGAGTTTTGTGTATAGGAATAGATATGGATCTCTTTTCATTCTTCTACATATTGACATCTAGTTATGCCAGTTATGTTGAAAATGATCTCTTTTTTCCATTGTATAATTTCAGCCTCTTTGTGAAAAATCGGGTTTTTATAAGTATGTGGATGAACTGATTTCTTAAATAAGATTTCCAAAGGTATAAAGAATTATGGTTAAAACCAGATCTCTAAACTAAAATTTACTCTAATTTTTATCTTTCTAAATGTATGAAGAGTCACACAAGCTTTTAAAGGCTTTTTAATGGTTTTACAAATAAGTATATGACTTTATGTTATGATATTTTAGTTATTATTTTTTAATGTTCTAGCTAAGATTTCTTAAGTTCAGGTTTCTTTGCTTCATTTCTTTTGCTTTGAATAAATATCCAGACAAAAAACAGCAGATATTTTAAATTGTAGTTTTAGTTCCCAGTTTCCAGAGATAGGGACACGAAGGAAACAGGATTAAGAAGTACAAGTAGCTAGGAGCAAAGAGAAAATGAATATGTGTGCTTAGTTATCCCCTGGCATTCCCTGATAACATACAGTTTATTTCCCAAGTCCATGGAGTGGTGAAGCAAGAGATGCTTTTGTCTTTCAGTAACAACAATATAAACACCCCAATAGCAGGTCAGTCTTTTCACCAAAATACTTCAATGAAACTCTTCCTGAGTGACCTAGACTGTGTCAAATAGACAAAAATCACAACTGGCTAAATGTCCAAACTAATTAATTCAAGTCACTTCAAGTACGATTTTTTTTAACTTCATATTGTCATAGAGGCAACATTTTGAAAAAATAGATAATTTGTAGGATTTGTTTCCAAAGAAAACTTTTTTGGGACTTTTAAAAAATGTTCTGTATAAAGATTTGCCAGGGAATCAGTTCATTTTTTTTTTTCATTACTTTGAAAATCTCTTTGGAAGACATGAAATAAAATGACAGTTTTGGAAACTCATAAGGTACCATCCACCATAAATTATTTTTCTCCTTAATTGTATATCATACATTTTGGAAAAATTTTAGTGTTTTTCTCATTATAATATTAGGACATATGTCCATTGTCTAATATGCTATGAGTTTATGGAAATATATCCCCTTATTGTGTGGGAAAAAAAGGCAAGAAGAACCTTTTTATGAAAACTGTTATAAATAAGGGAATGGATGAAGTGAATGTCCCTAAAGTTTATTGCACTTTTTTGAATCAGATGGCCATCATAAATTATTTTGATTTTGGACAGTTTTTTATAAATAATTATTATCAAATAAACACTTAGTTTTATAAAATTAATAACAAAATGATTATTTTTTTCTGAGCATATTTTTCTCAAATGAGATTGTATAAAAAGATAAAGTAATAATCCTTGATACCTTAGTTTATACTCAAGTAATCTAATTATTTCAACACATTCAGCAAATTTCTTTTTCATAATATAAAAATAGAAAAATCAGAATTTATATGACTGTTTTCAGTAGTATAAAGAATCATAGGCTTTTTATTTTCTTCCTTATTGTAGCTGAAGAAGATTGTATGTGTATGTATAGATGTTTTTGTGTGTGTCTGGATTATACTAAGATTTTATGTATTTATATGTGTGTGTGTAAAATAAAAGTCATAAATTTGTATAATACCAGATCAATATGATGCATTATATGTATTTATATTATTTTGGTTACATAAAAATAGACGTCATAAATGTATATGCTATATATGCTTTGTATGATATTAAAACATTAGGTTATACTTATTTACACATATATGTATGAAATTTAAACTCTAGTAACCATGTAAATTGATAGCATAATTTTTCTAATTATCACAACAATGGCAGTGTTTATTAAGTGCCTAAAAAGCGATTAGAAGTTATATCCTATTTATTATTTGTGTGGCTATTGCTTTGAATCTAATTTACTTTATGTCTTATTAGGAGACATAATTCACAATCTGGAGCAATCAATCTCAATGAATAAATAAACATTTGAAGTGTCCTTCAACATAAAAGTCACCAACTGAGAGTTTTACATGAAGGTCCACATTGTTGATTTAGCTTAAGAAGCATGATTACTTTTCCACTTGATAAAAAAAGGTGGCAATGGTCACTGAGAATAAGAGCTCTTGCATTTTTAATTCATCCCTCTGGAACCTCGTCACTTCAGAATAAATTCCAAAAAAAAGGTTATAAACTGAATGAAACTCATTTTCAAAACTCCAAACTTGTAAGATTAGTTATTACTAGGTCTATCTTTTTTTTTT
>NC_022021.1:34153779-34163281 GCF_000317375.1 Microtus ochrogaster | reverse complement strand
GCAGAAGGAGGGGGAGCACTAGCAAGGAACTCAGGACCGCGAGGGGTACACCCACACTCTGAGACAATGGGGATGTTCGTTCGGGAATTCACCAAGGCCAGCTGGCCTGAATCTGAAAAAGCATGGGATAAAACCGGACTTGCTGAACATAGCGGACAATGAGGACTACTAGGTCTATCTTTTGTGGACTTTGTTCCAGGATTATAACTTCAAGAAGAAATTGTTTGTAGGTACAGTGCTTACTCTAGAGCTGCATAAGTGCTTAATGAATTAAAACATATGTTTGTAAGTTATCGATTTAATGTAACCTGGAACAATCATATCTGATTACAGAAATAAACTTAAGATTAGTACTTAATTACTTTAACAAATTTCAAAAGTATATGAACTTTGTCACATTTAAATTCTCAGTGCTCAAAAACCATCTTCGGAAGGAATACAAATTAGTTTTTCAACATTCTTAATACCAGAACAATGGCATACAAAATATTCTTTATAAATGTATTTTTATATTGTTTTTATTAAACTTTCACACAACATATGTTGATAATCTCCTTCCTCACTTAACCCTAGATCCTCTGCACACCATCTGTACTGAACTTTATGCAACCCTCCAAGCTTATATGTTATGATTCCTAGCAGAGGTGCTGTAGACACAGAGGTTAAAATTATGTACTGCAGCTTGCCTGTTCTTCCTTGGTCTACACCACTGATCAAAGGCATCTTCTCCACTCCTTGTAAACACCAGAAGGTATCATTCCATAAAGACATTGACATCGGAGCTTACAATTTTTCCATTTATTCTCTAGAATAAACCCCAAGACTTGGTGGCTGGTTGTGATATACCATTAGAGCTGATCATTTTAGTTTCTCTTTTTATTATTATTATTTTATGCATATCTTTTTTCCTTAGTGTATGCAAATGCACCACTGTATATAGGAGCCTGTAGAAGTCAAAAGCAATGTTCAATCCTCTGGCACAGGAATTCCAGACAACTGTGAGCAGATGTGTGTGTGTGTGTGTGTGTGTGTGTGTGTGTGTGTGTGTGTGTGTTATGAATTAAACATATGCTTAGTTTAACAGCAAATATATAAATTATGCTTAGTTCCACAGCAAGAGCAGCAAATTTGCAAAATCATTGATCCCTGTTTTCTGCCCTAGTTATCTTCTTCTTATTCTCTGCACACTGTAGGTCTCTGTGTTCATTTCCATCTACTAAAAATACAAGGCTCTTCAGTAATTTTTGAGAAATGCACAAATTTATGGGTACAACCAAAACACATCAGGAATAATTTTAGTACTATATTTATTTAGCAGAATGTAATAGGATCGCTCCTAGAGGCTATAATCTATCCATCCTCAATTTTTTAGATGAATTAACTGCTGGACATGAATGAGTTCTATGTTATAAAGTAGGCTTTATATTAACTTTTGGAATGTGGTTAGTTATCCGCATACTAGTCGTGTGACTGTTGCACGAGTAGGCATATCTTGCCAGGCAAGCTGCATTTTAGCATGCAAATTTTACAGCTGGTAAAGATTGATGATAACTGTCCTCTCTGGTATGAGGCTTAGAAACTTCCAACATTACGTAAACTAGCCAGTAGGAATGTAGTTTGATACCAGCTCAATCACTGATCACCTTACATCCTATGGCTCTGACATGAAATAGCATCGGTCATAGTTTTTAATTATTATTGTTTTATTTTGAGATTATAATATAATGACATTATTCCCACCTGCTTTTTTGGTCCTTCCAAATGCTCCCTTATATCCATCCTTGTACTCTTTAAAATTCATAACATGTGGTTATGATGTTTACTTTTACACCTTAAGATCATCCACAATTACGGACTTCAACCTGTACTTGTAAGGAAATGAACTATTCTTCCTCTTATTTTAGTAATGTCATGACATTTTTATGACCAAAATTTAATTAGAATAGAAATTGGTATTGAAGAAGTAGGATTGTGGGTGTGACAAACCTCGCTATGTTTTTGAAGAGTTTTATAAAAAGACTTTGATATTCTGGGCTGGGAAAGCCAAAAAGCACAGTGGGAAAATTTAGTAGAGCATTCTCATGGAATCAAGGGAGACAGTAAAGCTAATATGGACTTTCAGGACTTCCATAATAAGCTTTCAGGGGGAAACCAGAAAATATTCTTTTCTCTACCCATGCCTGGGAATGAGTTGCTTAATTTCCTTCCTTATTTCCTGAAATAAAGATTGCTACTTTGAAATGCTAAGTCAAATAAATCCTTTCTTCTCTAGGTTGGTTTTTGCCAGGATATTTTTTATCATAGTATGGCAAAGGATAGGACATATAAGAGGACATGCTTGCTCATGGGAAGGGCTTTCAACAGTATTTATCCATCAGTACTTTGTTAGGTTTCCCCTTATGATGTTCTCATTCCAGATTTATTTCACTTTAATGCTCATTCAGTTTACTATGCTGATCAGAACCTGTCAATGAATACCTGTGACCCTAAATTGTTTCCCAGCTTTGTTTTCAGCTTTTATTGTTAAGTAGAGCCTCTTTATGCTGGGCTGGTGTCATGGTCTGAAAAACAAACAAAAACAAGCAAAATCATGATTCACACTTAATTTATATATTCACCTCCTCAATTTTTATACTTGGGTTTTAGTTAGGTGCCAGTGAGCTGACAAACTAGATGGAAAAATCCCCTAAGGTCTCTACATGAAGGACTGTTGGCAAATGAGGAACGGTGGATGAAGGAGAGGTGCCCTTCTCCATGGTTGTCCACTGCTCAACAGACGCTATTGAAACCATATATATAGTCACAGTACATCAACTGAACAGGATTTATTGCATACTATAACTTAAATGAAAAATGATGACATTTTTGAAGGAAAACTGGAAGGGTGTGTAGGGGAGGATTTTGAGAAAGGGGAGAGAAATGTTATAAATATAATTTCACAATTTAAATTAGAAATCTGGGGAGTAGGTTGGGGAGAAGTGGGCTACATGCTTTTGGATATAGCCATGGAATATAACATATACCATGGAATAAACAGGGAACATTGATCATGGAACATTGATCATGGAATATTTTTTCTGCCTTCAACAGGGTTGAATATAAAAGCTGATGCACATCTATTCACTATGAAAAATAGCCAGAAAATTTACCAACTTATAGTTATCTTTCTACTTTAATCACTAGAAAAAAAAATGCCTCTTTTTCCAATGATTTGGTAATTTCTCTCCACACACAAAGTATGAAATAGGCACCTGGATTCTGTCATTTGGATTTCTAATTGCTTTGCTGTTCTCATTTGCTTTTAGTAATATTTCTAAGCATTCAGAAGCTAAAGCAAACTTGGTAACTGTTAACTTCCAGAATATTTCCCAAAGTGCCATCTTCTCCATTATTATCTTCCTGAATGCATGGGAGTTAAGTAATTATCTAGTTATATTTTGACTAGGCATTATTCATTTCAGAAATTTTTGCTTTCTTGTGCAAAGGAAGCATTTTTTCACCTTTGGCACTTTACAATAAACTCATTTCGATGTAAATTGATTGCTGTGGGATTAAACAGGAGTCATTAAAATATTGCTGTATTGACATTCACTAATGTTTTTAATTAGCATTTTCAAATTCCAGTGTTTGTCATCAAGTATAAACAGATATAATTAATTACACACCTATAGGTTTTTGTTTGTTTTGTGTATCCATTGAGTATATCAAATAATTATTTCATACGCTGTGTGCTATATTCCAACCATCAATCCTCATAAAAATTTCTGATTATCCTGTTACCTTTTTAATGAAGTCATTGTCGAAACTGAGAAATTCTGAAAATGGATTTCAAATGGAAGGCATAATTTGATTTTGTTACTTTCAGATAATTACTATTTTCTTTCATAAATGAAAAGAAATCATAAATAAGGTGAATAGGTATCATTTACTAGAGAGTGGCTATATTCATGAGACAGATTCCCTTCTGTAGATCAAAAACATTATTACCAATTGTCTTAGTTTGAGTTGCTATTGCTATGATAAGTCAACATGACGAAAAGAAATTGGAGGGGGAAAGGGTTTATTTTGCTTTTGCTTATATATCTATGGCCTATCAGTTAAGAAACTGAGGACAGGAGCTCAAACATGGTAGAAACATGGTGGCAAGAGCTGATACAGAGACCACGCAGGGTGCTGTCTATTGATTTACTCCTCATGGCTTTGCTCAAACTGCCTTTATGAACAGTTGAGAACCTGCAGCTAGCGGTAGCCCCACCCACAGTGGACACAGCCCTCCTGCATCAATCACTAATGAGTAAAGTGCCCCACAGATTGGCTTACAGCCAAACTTTAGAGACAGTTTTCAATTGATGCTCCCATCTCTACAGTGACTCTAACTTTTGTTAAGTGGACATACACTAACGAGGATACCAGAGACTAGGCGAAAGTATACGGGGAACACCCACAATTCCTGCATACCATATGCAGGCTCCTGACTGTTGGTTTAATTGTCGTCTTAATGAATACTATCTAGAAGAGGCTGTTGGGTAGGCACATCTATGTGGGCTTCTCTTAATCATATTTCCTGTAGACAGATTCAGATCAGTGTGGGGAGGACCACTCCCTAATTAGCCTGCTGCAAATTGTATAAGAGAAAAATCTCTAAGAGCAAGACACACACAGAGATGGACTGATACCCTCTTTGCTCTTCACTGTGGTGGTGACACAGTTTATATTCTTGGAGTTCCTGCCATAATGTCCCCCAAGTTATATACTGGAGTTTGGAACTATAAGCCTACTAAATCTCTGTCTTCCCTAAGATGCTCTTTATCAGAATATTTTGACAGAATAACAGAAAGGAAACTAGAAAAATGGACACATTTAGTAAAATCCCCTTTACACTATCTTTTCATTAGTCTCTCTTGGAATTTGACATAAATTCGTATATGTTCGAATTTGTTCATCAAACAATTCATAAAAGAAGAGAATTTTCACAAGAAGTCATTTGACTTACTACACAGATACTAGGAAATTTAGATGAAGTCTTATAACACTTTTTATTAAATGAGCAAATATCACCTGAAAACATTTTATTTCTGGCTGGAAAGTAAGGTAAAATATAAAGTGGCAGTTAAGAAGTCTTTAGAACTGCCCATCATCTACATTTTTTAAATTTAATTGGTGGTTTTTCCTTTATTTTACATATCTATCACAGATTCCCCTCCCTCCTATTCTCCTGTTCCTTTCCTCAATTTCCTGTCTACCCCTCCTCCATGCACTCTTCCTCCATCTCCTTTCAGAAAAGGGCAGGCCTCCCATGGTCTTGAACAATGCATGGCACATCAAGTTGAAGCAGGGCTGAGCATCTGCATCAAGGCTGCAAGGTGATCCAGCATGAATAATAGGTTCCCAAAAGAGAGATGAGCTCCAGGAACAGGTCCTGATCTAAATGCTAGGTATGTTACAAACAGAACAAACTACATATCTGTCACATACAAGCTGGGCCGATGGTCTAGCTTGGTTCCATGCATGCTTCCTAACTGTTGGTCCAGAGTCCATGAACTCCCATAAACTAAGTCACCTGTCTCTGTGTGTTTGTCCATCATAAGCTTAACCTCCTGGTACGCACAATTCCTCCTCACTTTCTTCAGCAGAACTCCAGGAGCTTGATCCAGTGCTTGGCTATGGATCTCTGCATCTACTTCCATCAGTTACTGGATGAAGATTCTCTGGTTACAATTAGGGTAGTTACCAATGTGAATACAGTAAATGATAAATTCAAGTATCCTCTTCAATATTGCTAGGAGTCTTAGGTGGGTTCATTCTTATGGATTCCTGGGGTTTCCCTGGTGCCAGATTTCTCACTAACCCTGAGATGGGACCCCCATCAAGATATATCTTTCCTTACTTTCTCCTTCCTTTTGTTCCCCACCCCGCCTCTGGCACCCAGTCTTCCCAATCTTCTGATTCCTCAACTTCCTATTCCCTTTGTCCCCTAACCCTGCCCACAGCTTTTCTAGAAGGTCTCTTCTATTCCCCCCTCCCAGGGAAATCTATGCATCCTCCTGGGGGTGCCCTCCTTGTTTTCTAGCCTCTATGAGACTGTGGATTTCAAGTTAGTAATTCTATACTTTACTACTAATATACATTTATGAGTCAGTACTTATCATTTTTGTCTTTCTAGTTCTGGGTTACCTTACTCAGTATAATGGGTTTTGTTTTTTTGTTTGCTTGTTTGTTTGTTTTCTGTTTTCTGGCTCTGGCTATTTTATATAATGCTAACTATTTCTCTTTCATATTCATTAGTTATCTTAAGATAGAATTTTTTATGGAACATAGAATGCTGCCTCCTGCCATCTTTTATGGCTTTACATTTCTACCACCTTTTGCTAACATATAAAGCCACTTTTTTGTAATTACTTACTTTATATAACTGTTCTCAGCATCCTAGTTGAAGAACATATCTTAATGTAAAGTCCAAATTCGTTGCAATCTTTACATTTTCCTTGTACCAAATACTGACTAGCTGGTAACATTTGTTACAGAAGATTGGACTCTAAGTCATTTATCTCTTCTTTCTGCTTCTCTAAATATCTTCCATAGACTTTCTTTTCTTAAGGGTTCTGAAAACACAATTGTTCAAAACTCTATTTTTAATAAGCCGAATCAAAAGATTTTTGTTTTATATGTTACAGAATTTTACAACTCTATAGGATAAGCATGGGCTCTCATCTGTATGATTAGGAATATATAACAGGAAATGTTTACCACCGAGAATTTAAAGTTACTTTTCATGGGTATGGGAACTCATGAAGAGTAACACCCTCCGATAATGTGTGAAGAACAATTTCATTATATTTGACAGTTACTGTTGTTGATCTGCTTATGATTTTTATAGTCCTTGCATAAGCAAAAAAGGTATGATACACTTAATATTCATGATCTGAGAATGTTTTAAACTGGTATATTTGGGCTAAAATACATTGAATAAATAGAAAAATGCACATACTTCAGGAAAACTAAATAAATAAAAATGCTTGCTAAGTAATTATCTAATGAGTATCCTCCTAATTTTCTGGATGTGATAACTTGGAGCTTCAATATTTAATGGTTCTATTGACTTAAATTTGAATAGATATCCATGACATATTTTGTACAATTGTAAATATTTAATGTGTTATTTACCTCATTTTCCTGCTAGTTTTTTATTAAAATTTTAATTATATGAGAACTGCCTTATTGTGGTTTTGTTATTTGTTTTCTAGCCATTGGCATCTTTGTTAAATGAATTTTAAAATTATTACTGTAGCTACTTTGTTGTAAAAATCTAGAGGCATTTCATTATTCAACATTCAGTGTTTCCGCACAAGAAATGTAATTAATCAAACTAGTTTTTATAACCTCATTACTTCCTTTGATACACATTTTGATAGTGAGGATATTACATTTAAGTTGACTGAGAATTGCCTCTCAAATTTAAAAACTTGGTAAAATGACAAGGTCTTGTAATTTTATTAAAAAAAACTAAGTAATGGTTAACAATAACAGAAAGACAAAATAATTTATTTATGGCTCTTAAGATTTAGTTTATGTAGGTTCATTGTAAACAAGAGGGACTAAACAGTGCCATATCAACTGGAGGAAATTTGACCATGTTTATTTATCATTCTGGAAAAGAAAAAATATAACTCTAATCTACTGCTACAGAAGACATTGCTCCATGAACCACAAACATCAGCAGGAAAGACAATGACTTCAATATGTAAGATGCCTTGAATTGTAGAAAAAAATAACACTGATCTTAGCCTTGCAACACAGCAGCAGATAAACTGGAAGAAACCAATGTTGCAAACAGCACCTATTTCTAGAGCCAGGTCAATATTCATAAGTTATCCCCTTTGAGTCAATGTAGCCAATCAAGTAGCAGGCATCTCTTGTTCTTGTTCTGCTGAGCCTTAGATATTAGAGGTAGTTGATCAGAACTTCACGTACATGGAAGAGAATTGGAAACTTTGGAAGGAACTTCTTATGGCTTGTCATATTGGAACCCAGCAAAATGTTCCTGTCCTCAGATCAGAGTATCTTGAGTTGCCTGGTTTCATAGAGACATGAATGCGGCAGAATAGAGCCACGTTACATCACTTGTCTTTGCGGGTCCTTTAGGTTATCATTCTCAGGTGCAACCAAGCTTAGCACTTATCTTTCCAGACATAGAACTATCATCACTATCCATCTCCTAACCTCAGGCACCATACTTAATTTCTGTAGAGTGATTGCTGTTGGAGCATCTAAGTCTGGCCCCTAGATGTAGGATCAGGGAGAAACGTCCCTCTCAATGAAACAAGCACACTTGTCTACTTTGTTTTCAACAGCTGTGGCCTGAGTCATGGTGCTAAGTGGATGATAGATTGGTACTAGAAGTTGTAAAGCTCTGAGAAGACCCGGCTTCGTTTCAGTTTACTTAGTTAATACATTACTTTTACTAATATTACACCAAAGAGCAGTGCTATTATCAAAAGTAAGTTGGACTAGTAAGAACATTTCCCTGCCTTGAAAACAGATGGTGAAACATGAAATTAGGGAGACACAAACGGTCACATTCTTAAGTACCATTACTAACTCAAAGAAAACAGGAAAAAGGTGTAGAAAAAGTACTGAGGAAAAGAAAATTCAGAAAAAGTGAAACCCTCACTATTATAAAACACCAAGAAAATTGATGAATATTACTAGAATTAGAAAAGAGGAAGAGAGGAAGAGAGAGGGAGAAAGAGAGAAAATAAATATGATTTGTAATATAAAAAAAACAACACCATGTTATTTTGCTGAAATAATGAATATCACCAGGCAGTGGTGGTGCACCCCTTTAATTCCAGCACTTGGGAGGAAGAAGCATGTGGATCTCCATGTGGTTGAGGCCTGTGTGGCACACAGAACTACTTCCACGACAGCACGGGCTGTTACATAGAACAATACTGTCTCAAAAAAAACCTACAAAATATACTGAAAATTCTTTCTTCATATGCCCATCAGATTATTCAGATAAATCTGATGAATTTCTATCTTGAATGCATTCTATTAAAATTGAATAATAGGGAAAACTGCAGTCTTAAATTGTCTATTCATATAACAAAGAGAGGAAAGATTATTTTGGTAATAAGATAAAGTCCACGCAAAACACACCAGTGAAAATTACTTAATTGTGCATTCTACAATATGTAATAAAACCTAACACTAAATTCTCAGAAACTGTTTAAAAATGTCTGGCAGTAGTGGTGCATGCCTTTAATCCCAGCACTCGGGAGGCAGGTGGATCTCTGTGAGTTCAAGGCCAGCCTGGTCTATAAGAGCTAGTTCTAGGACAGGCCCTAAAATTACAGCAAAACCCAGTCTCAAAAAACAAACAAAAAAAAGAAAAAAAAATAATGATAAAAAATAACAATTCTAAGAAAGAGTACTGTCCAAAGCATTCCACAGTGATCATTACTTTAGCATGAAAAAGCAAAACGGGCCGGGCGATGGTGGC
>NC_022021.1:34152092-34153672 GCF_000317375.1 Microtus ochrogaster | reverse complement strand
AAAACAAATTATAATAAAAAATAATGAGAACTGAAGAGACCACACCCAGGTTTTGAACACATGAATATATTCCTTAAGGAAATATAAAATATATAGCTTGCAGTTAATTATAATTTCATTTAAATCATTCTTCAATGAAATGGAGCAAACAATACCAGTGACATTCTATTATTTTGATGCAGGAAAAATGTCCCTCCTATTTTACTTTGTCCACTAAAGAAACATGATGCTGCTGTGGTCACAGTATTTTCTTATGGTTGTCAATTATGTTCTTGTTGCCTCCAAAAAGCAACTAGAAATTTAATCCTTGGCACAATATTGACGAACTGTGAAGATCATCTTATTTTCGAGTTTTTTTTCCTTTGGTAAAATAGCCTAATAAAAAAGCAACTTATGAGCAAATATATTCATTATAGCTCAAGATTCTAGGTAATAGTCAATTGCAGGGAGGGTAAGGCAGCAGAAACTTAATATATTTTTTTCATATCACACCCAAATTTCAGAGCAGAGAAACATGATTTCATGCATGCTCACGGCTTGATATCAGTTCCCCCACTCTTCTACAGTTCAGAACACTGTGTCCAGGGAATACAAGCTGCACACAATGGTTTGAGTATTCCATAACAACTAGGATAATCTCCCCAAAGGCTTGCTCATAGACAAACCCAATGTTAAAAATTCTTCATTGAGACTCTTTTCTCAGGTGCTTAAATGCCAGGGGAACAAAAGAATTCTAAAGTTAGTCATGCTATCTTTTCATATGTGGCCTTATCAGTTTCTTGTGTTTATACTCTGAACATAAGATGTTAAGAGATTAAAGTCTCATTTTTCAAAAATAGATTACTAATTTTATTTAAGATAAATGCAACATGATATTATCAGTCCAGAAGACTAAAGCATATTTTATAAGAGGTATCAGCCTCAGCTCACCAGAAGGCAGGTCCACTCGGCACCAGATACAAATTTCCCTGAGTTTGTTGTGAGGCAAGATAAATGAAGTGCTTACAAAAAGTGACAGTTGAAACTCGGGAATCTCTGTGAACCCACCCCTAATTTCTGGAGATTTTTTCAGAAATATAAGAGTACTAAGTATTACATGCTTTACACAGAGGCTAAAATACATATATACATATACATATATACATATATATACATATATACATACATATATATATATATATATATATATCCACAAAAGTAACATGAAGTGCTTGGATAAAGAGAAACCAGAGCTGATGCTGCTGTCGGCTGCTTCTACATTTCAGCATGATTCATTCCTTATACTACTACAATCACATTCTAGTGGAGGACTGTTACCACTCATATATTTATTCAAAAGACCATTGTTTTCAATATTTATGTTATTTGCCTGCTGAATTTATGTTCATAAGCTCCTTCATGTTCCAGATGAAAATGGCTTTAATTTGAGTTTAGTTCAACACTAGGAAACTTGAGGATAAGGGTAGGTACTTACATTGGTACTTACTGAAATCTCAAGGTCCAAATCAGGAGCAGAAGGAGAGAGAGCACGAGCAAGGAACTCAGGACCGCGAGGGGTGCACCCACACACTGAAACAATG
>NC_022021.1:34143988-34151836 GCF_000317375.1 Microtus ochrogaster | reverse complement strand
GGGAGGCAGTGGCAGGGAGGAGGCAGAAATCTTTAATAAATAAATAAATAAATAAATAAATAAATAAATAAATAAATAAATAAATAAATAAATAGTCTGTTTTAATTCCAAATATTCTGAGATGATCCTGAGCTATGTTTTGACTTGAATGGATATTATACAGTCTGTAAATGTGTAAGCTTATAATTTAACCACTTGTGTTTCTCATACCAAAATAACAAAGTGACATACTAAAAATAAATTATTTGTTAAACAGGTTGGCATGCTTAGAAGCACAGAGAAACTTTATGGTGTTATTTGTGTCACCAATTGTCATACCCAGTTATTCCTGAAAATATCACTGATTTCTTGGGGTCAGAATCATTCTACTCTAATCTTTGTTACCATGATAAATCCTTCTTTCAGGCAAATTCACTCTGAATCATTCTGGAAATCTTCACATTGAATTAAAACATCATACTTCAGAAAAACATAGCTTTATAATTCATATTTTGTCTTAAGTAAAGCCAAGAATTTCCACAGAGAAATGTAGAAATAGGTAGAGAAATTAAAAAATAATGTCAGGGAATGACATATTTGTAGTAATCTAAAGTGAAAATAAAAGATGGAAACCCATATTTGTAGACCTGGAATGACAGGAATTTATTAAGGGTACAAAATATCTCCTCTAAAAGATTTTTTTCCAAAAACATTATTGTAATACTAGAAATGCAGTCACATGATTGCACACACATATTGTAAAATTTATTAATATAATATTTGTGTCCCTCAGTTGCATTAGCTTCAGACTCAGAAATGGTTGAGAAAGAATCATGCACACAAAGTAATAAGGATATAAATATTTATACATGTGCATATGTGTATACATTTATATGTATATTATATATGTTTGTGTATGTTGTTTTATCTATATTTATATATATACTTACATATATATGTCCCTAAAATACAAAATACTTAAAATAATAAAAGATATAATACCTTAAAAATATTTTATTAATAGTATTTTGTTAAAAGTATACTTCTTGTTGTGATGAAGACCAGGCACGTATAAATAATTCCTAAACAGTTTAGAACATCCATTTGTCAAAATACAGGAAATTGCTTTAAACAGTGAAAGAGTAGGTTTATAAAATGCCTGAGGTCCACATAAGAATAAAATAAACATGATCTTACCAAAAAAATAAGTATGATATACAAAATAAAATAAAATATGCAAGAGAACAGTGTGTAAACTTATGTACTAAGAAACAATCCGTATGCTAATAAGTCCATGAAAATAACCAGATTTAATTATTAACTAGAGAAAAAAAAAACACATTCAAACCTTAATGAGACTTTCACTCCTTACGGTGATGGAATAGTTTATATGAAATTAACCCTCCCACTGAAAATAATTAGCAAAGCTCAATTACATTCAAAAGTGAACAACAAAACTGAGAAGAACAAACAGCAAATGAGACTGTGAGTAACAAAGACAACCGGAATTTTATGTGCCAAGAGGTAAGGGTTGAGAGAAAGAAATTGTATTCAACATCACTTCATACCTAAGATAATTGACTATTCCCATTTCGGAATGCATTAGCAGAATACAGAACAGATGCATACAGATTATGATGTGATTGGAAGCAAATTTTAAAACATAATACATGCATGAGACAATTATCTTGACAATCTGTAGTCACAGAAAGAAGATAATACTTCCAGATCTCAGAGATTTGAAAAATAAAAACCTGTATCTCTTTGTTTGGAGAAAGAGGGAGGAAAGCAAGGAAAGGAAGAGGGAAAGAGAGAGAGAGAGAAGGAAGAGAGAGTATTACAGCAGGATTGTGATCAAAAGATCTTAAGAGATTATCTTTGTCAGTTTATTTACATAATTAAGAGAAAGTTTGTAATACATATCACATATTGAGATCAATATAATTACATTTTCCCTTCTCTCCCTTCAAGTCATTTTATATACACTCTTTCAAATTTATGATCTCTTGTTTCATTGTTATTACATGTATATAATTACATATATATGCATGTATTATATTATATTTATTATATTGTACTGTACTGCATTGCTAAATTTACCATGCACTTTCTGTACCTGGCTAATAGTGTATAGGTTTTGGCATTGGACAATTAACGATTATGCTCTTCCCCGTAGAAAACTACTTTTCCACTCTAGGCTTTCCCCAGCTGCCGGCAGTTCTTTGTGTAGAATTGAGACCTCAGGATTTTCCCTGTACAGTTTACCATGTCCTTTGTTGTCATCTCTCTATAATTATATTTGATATTTTAATTACCTGTGAAGAAAATAAGGATATTAATATTTAATATTATTTGATTAACATGGAAAGAAGCTTAAAGACCATTGAGGAAAACTGGTCAAAAAGGAGAATTGGAACATTAGGAGCCCAGTGAGTTATTCTCTCTGGGACTGACATGACTATTCCATATATGAACTTGCAACTGCTGTGGTTATCTGAACAAGATCAATCCAGTCATAATTCCATAAAGGAGAAAGGTATGAGGTACTGCACCCTTAATGAGGAACTATTGGCAGTTGATAGTTCCTGCTTTAACAAGACCATATTTCTCTTGGGTGTAGTGACTGGTAGGTTGCTTATACTCCTTCAGATGATACCATGTCCATTCGCCATGCACATATTGGGAGACCAATATGTACTCAATGGGATATTAGACTTGGGTACACTTATAGGATATTAAAAGAGAGAGAGGATAAAAGAAGATGTTAAGTTAGGGAATAGGAAAGTGGATATTCAGTGAGCACTGAAAAAAAATGCAGGCTGGTTGTGATAAAACTCACTGTCTGTGTGTGTAAATTTTAAAGAATAAATACAAATAGTATTAAAAATAAAGATCATACTCTGCAAAATGTGGTACACTTACACAATGGAACACTACACAGCAGAAAATAATGACATCTTATATTTTGCAGGCAAATGAATGGATCTAGAAAACATCATTTCGAGTGAGGTCACCCAGACCCAGAAAGAATATTATATCATGTACTCACTCATAAGTGGTTTTCAAACATAAAGCAAAGAAAGCCAGCCCACAAATCACAATTCTAGAGAGCATAGATAACAATGAGGACCCTAAGAAAGACATACATAGATCTAATCTATATCTAATAATCTAATCTAGTAGAAAAAGACAAGATCTGAGTAAAATTGGAGCATGGGGACCTTCGGAGAGGGGTGAAGGGGAGGGCAGAGGTAGGGAGGGGAGCAGAGAAACACGTAAGCTTAATAAAAATCAATATAAAAAGAAAAAAATAAAGATCATATTCATGGAAATAATAAATCTTGGTGGCAAGATGTATCCACAGGAAAATAAGAAAAATTAGAAAATTCAAAGACAATAAATAATAAAATAGCAACAAATATGGTATGCTAGTAAAATCATCCTTTAAATATCAATATTATAAATACACCAATTAAAAATCAAAGTCTATAAATCTGTCAAATATATGCAACAACTATATCATCTGAAATAGTTTAATTATAAGAGAGCATATCAAATCAGCAAAGTGACTAAGAAAGTCTTACTCTGCTTTCCCTAAGCAAAAGAGGACCAGAGTTTTCATGCTAACCTCCTACAGAGCTGATAAGAACATGAGTGTGGAGCTCATGTGAGACTCAGTTTCCATCTGAAGTCAATTCTGACTTAAAGAAGTCATTTGAATCCAGGCTCCCTGCATCCTTGAGGGTTATGAGAAAGTTCTGATTAATCCCTTTATAAAGAAAATGTTGCCCATTAGAAAGAAGACATTATCTATTAAGATTTGGTTAAGTGAATGACACATCCAGTTAGCATTAGAAAATACTTGCTGCCAGCTGAATTCTCATGAGCAATAATGCACCTCCTTGCACTTCCTCCCAAGCAAAGTGAAGGGAAGCTGTAAGCTGACTGTATTGCACTTTGTTCTGCCTTTAATCTGTATAAAAGCAAGTTCTAAAATAAAATTGGGCCTGTTTGATATTCACCTTTTTCCTCATATATCCATGTATCCATTTTTTTTAAATTTCCATTTCTCTCAGTCTACCATTTCCTTAATCTCAAACCTTCTCCCATGTTGGTTTCTCCCTGAGAAGTCACCAATAAAATACTAGTTGCAAAATATGAGCTAGAGCATTGCATGATGATAACTAGGGCCATTCTCTAAATGCGAAAAAACTCCACTAATGTATATTAACTTAAAGAGAAGATTACAAAACATTAGATACATACAAAGAAAAACTGATAAGTAAGTTGGAAATAACACTATTAATGATTTTAAAATCCTAGAGAAGAATTCAGTCAAGTCAGTGATGAGCTAAACAGCACATTGACTGAGGAATAGTCAATCTATTGACGTTCATAGGATTCCTCAAAGAAAGAGAAGAATGTACGCTCTTCTTGTTTAAACAGTAATAGTTATTAAATAACTTAAAAATAAAATAGCTATCAAGAATAATTAAGAATGTTGTAATAATTTTTAAATATAACATTAAGTTCATAATAAAAATAATATCCTACTACCAGTTATTTGCAGCTTAAAGAAGAGTGATCTAACATTACAATAATATTTATATCTTAGGAATCCAGCATAAAAACAATTAGATTATAGCTAAAACATGAAAGAAAAAATATAAAATGAATGGTTAAGAGGGGTATTATTATAATTAAGGAAATTTCTAAAGATAGTTTAGAAAACCATAAGTAGGTTTTTGACAAGCTCCAAGAAACTCGTCAACCTCTAGTCAAGTTAATCTACTAAAAAAAGCACATGATGATGGGTGGATAGATAGATAGATAGATAGATAGATAGATAGATAGATAGATAGATAGATAGATAGATAGATAGATAGATAGAGAAATGGATGGATGGATGGATGGATGGATGGATGGATGGATGGATGGATGGATGGATGGAGGGGTGCAAGTGGGTGGGTTGGCAGCGAGTGGGCAGACGGATGGATGGACAGACATACTTAAATGAAGTAAAACAGTGCTGTGTGTTGTAAAGGCATAGTTTAAAATGGTTGATTAACACTAAGAGACCAATGAAAGCAGTAAAAAAAATGTTGTTCTTTCTTTTGTTGTTGTTCTTGATTTTGTGGTTTTGTTTTCCTTAAACCACTAAGCTTAAATAGAACTGCATGCATGCACACTAGATTGGTATTAGTTATTAGAAATTTGGCAACATTTCAAGGACTACACTACTGAAGAAAAAGTATCCCCACACCTAACAAGTCTTTACTATCATACTACCTCAGGAAGTGGTCAGGCTTCATGAGTTCCTTATTCATGCATGGTAAAATAGTTTGTGTAGAGGGCCAGTTTTGAATGCATAGAAACTCTGTGCAGAGGTGACTTGAGGTAGCATTTCTACTTAGAGACTTGGCAAACCAAGTCAGGAAGAGACAAACCTCTCCCATCAGTAGAGTGCCTTGACAATGGTCAGTCCTTGAGAACACAGATGTGCACTGTAGTTCAAAGGCTCTGATTAGGTTGTGGTTTGTCTTCTGATGAGGTGTTTTTGCAAATTATTTTACAACAAGAGTTATTCCCATAACACTGAACTTTTGTTTAGATTAGCTAGGGCACGAAGCTTTTGAAATTAGTCGCAACCAAGTGACTAGTCTTGAAACTATTTTCATGTATTATGGAAACCTAGTTTGAATCATGATTTGAGTATTATAAAAAGAGCACTGGCTTTGCAGTTGTAACTCCTACTCTGGATCCCCTGTGTCCTGATTTCTGTGGCACTACCCAGAGTCATCCATAACTGAGGAGGTTGGGGAAGGGTCCCCAACAAGTTTAGACCCATTTTTTTGTGCAAGATTTTTACTAGTAACCACAAGTGCAGGAAAGTTAGGAATATGATGGCTGTTTCATGTACAAACACACTGATTTGACAAAATTATGCCTCTTCCTTGAGCAGTGTTAATAATGCAAAAACAGCTACCAAAAACTAACACACTAATAAAAACTGTTTTATGTAATGGCCACATTCAATTTTTTTCTATGGCTTCTTTATTATGTTATATTTCTTTCAGAAATCTTCAACTTAGCCTATGAAGGACCTACTTCCATTTTTGGCCTGTCACTTAATCACTGCATAAAGTCAAGATGGATCTTGATTTCTCAATTTTTCTATATTGGCCTATTCTATTACACTTTTTCCTGTGTCAATTTAATTAATTTTCCTTGCTCACATAATAAATTCACTCTACTTTTTCCTTTTCTGTGCAGTGAGACATTTTCAGTATGGAGCCTCCTTTCCAATGAAGTGACAGATTGCCTTGTGGCCCACAAATTTTCAAAGTCTGTTCGGTGTGATAATATAAGTCCTCAGAATTCTTTTTCGCTAAGCAATACATGTGCACAAGAGAACATTATTAATTTTGTGCATTTACAAACTCTCATGATTTAAAACTGATGTCATTGTTCCAAAAATATATCTAGGTTGTATAGTGACTGATTAAATTCTGTTTAAGATTTTGCTAAGAAATGCTGCATATAATGACATTTTCTATATCTCTGTGAAGAGTATGATTTTCTAAATCACACCCCATTGTCAGTAGCATGTTCATCTTCCATACAGAACATACTGACTAAAAAGAAGATCAAATCTGCACATTTGGGTTATAAATTTTTAAGATTACTACCTCTGGTACTATATATCTCTCTTGTACCTGAATTTCTAAATCTTGCACTTTTTACCATCTTTTGCTTTGAAGATTTATCCCCTGTATGATTTGTTTATTCTACTGCTAAATATTGTCTGTCCTGTTGCCTGTCTTTGCTTGTAATTTATTTTTAAAGTGCAAAGGGGTTTTAAGTAAAATTGTAATGTACTCTTTTAAATTGTGTTATATATTCACTAAAAATGAGAAAAACAAGCTTGTAAGTATACACACAAGCCAAGAATATAAGTACTGAGAACAATTTTTGTTCTCTTCATTACTAACCAGTCCAAACTTTGAAGTCAAATTTGATCACACAATTAAAGATTGATTACTAACTGAAAATTTTACTTTAAAGGAGCATACATGCATACTCAAATTTCTTACATTTTAATCACTAGCTATGTGTACATTAATACAATTATCCCATTAGAAATATCTGTTCTTTCTCCTATATAGTTGTAACTATTGTTAACTGTGATGATATATACAAGACAATCAGTACAGAATAAAGAAATTTTATTAGCTTTCTGTTATTATAATCCTAAAAATATTTCAATGTTTGGTTTTCAAATATGGTTATTTAATATAAAATTAGATCAACCATGTATGTTTCTGAAACTGTATTTTGAACAGAATGATCAATAATACGTTTAACAGAATACAACCCAGTAAGAATATAAACTCCTCAGAAACTTGAAAACACTAATTTTCAGTTGAGCACTGTGATTTGTATTTTCAGGTCCTGCCCTATACAGCCAACAAATGGATGATCATGATGTTTACGACTTACTCCAGTGCTGGGTGGTGGTGGTGCACACCTTTAATCTCAGCACTCGGGAGGTCGAGGCAGGCCTCGAGGCAGAGCAAGTTCCAGGACAGGCTCTGAAGTTACACAGGATAACCCTGTCTTGAAAAACCAGAAAAAGGATGATTTACTCCAGCTTTAGTATTTACATATCCCGTAGTTTTAATATGGTCTTGAAATAAGTAAAGTTGACAAATATTCAGATGCAAGCTTAAGACCAACACACAAGAAGCCGGGTGGTGGTGGCGCACGCCTTTAATCCCAGCACTCTGGAGGCAGAGGCAGGCGGATCTCTGTGAGTTCGAGACCAGCCTGGTCTACAAAGCTAGTTCCAGGACAGGCTCCAAAGCCACA
>NC_022021.1:34140683-34143888 GCF_000317375.1 Microtus ochrogaster | reverse complement strand
ATTGGAGAAAGTAGTATAACTGTGAAAAATAGAATTTGATAGAAGAAAGAGAGCTGGATATGTTTTTGAAAGAGTTGAGAAATACAGAAGTCAGTTGAATGACTGATCAAATGAAAAACACTGAAAGATTGTGATTTTGTCCATGTAATAACTTGACTTAATATTTATAGGAAATTCAGATTTTAAGAATGTGTATTATCCACAGATCAGTGAACATGCTACATAAGGGAATCTTATACTAACAGTCTTGTCATTAAAGTTATTCTTAGAGGCTCATTTCACAAAAAACTTAGTTGTTTCGCATTAAGAATACTTTTTGTTAGTTTACTTCTTCCATAAAGAAATATTTATTATATGCGTTTCTTCTTTCAAACATAGGTGTAGATAATATGATGGTACTAAGCGGTGGAGGTGAAACTTTGACAAGTTTTTAGGCCCCATAGTTTTTATTAAAGTAATATATTTCTTGTCTCTTTTTAAAGTTATTAGGTCTTAAGGGTTCCACTGTTATGGATACTATTAGAGCTCCCAAATGATAAAAAATAATATATCTGTTCTCTCCTTTTTTGGGTTTCTACTGCAGTATATGGCCAAAGTGCGCATTAGATTGTGTCCATCTGCTTGAACACACCAACATCCAGAACTGTATAAAACAATTTTTTCTTTCATATATTACCAAGTGCTGTATCTTCTGCCATAGCTCAACACAAATTAGAATGAGTCAGAAAAGTAGAAGCCAAAGAAATTACTACTTCTCAATTAGTGATCACCTCATCATTAACATGTCTAACGTGAAGACATGTGCTATCATACACATTGTAAACACATGCAATGTAAGAACATGAAACCATTTTTATTTGTTCATTTTCTTTGAGAAATGCATCTTCTGGAGACATTCATTACAATTAAAGTAGCACCTTTTCAACATAAAGTGTGACTTCTCCTTACCTATTGGCCTCGGATTCAAGCACTATACATTGTCGTGATATAAATGTGTCCCAGGGTTGTAAAATTTAAAATTCAAACCTCAAGTATTTTTGGTCTATATTTCCTCCTTTCCAATATATCTGTGAATATAACTGTCATAGCACTTACATCTGAAGTTTAAAATTGGACAAGGAGAGATGACAAAGCATTAAAAAGAAATATGTTACTTGACAAAATTTAGCGGTAGTTGAAATATCTATTTTGGATATAGAGTTTATTTAGTGCACATTGGAAGGGTATAAGATTAGGGAGAGTGAAAGAGAGAGGAAAGAGGAAAAGGGGAGAGGAGAAAGCATCGGCTGCCTTTTCAGAAGTATGGACAGAGAGAGAAAGAGTTTGATAAAATATGAAGCTATTGAAATGTGAACTTCTTTATCACTAAAACACCTTTAAAAGTAAACCAATTGTACTAGTGTGATTCCATTGCATACAACCCTCATGACATGGAAAGAAGGATAATAAGACAGCACAGAAATCAAGGAACAGGCAGAAGTAAAAATGAGGCCATATAGTAAGAGAGAGCAAGTCTCTTCATTATAGGTATGGAAAGGTATTTTTGGCAAGTTTTTAAATGATAAATAAACAAGAATACATGAACTGCATGTATACCAGTCATTATTCTGTGAAGGAACTGATATATGGTTGGGTAATCAAACTAGACAGGATCCGAGAAGGAGACAGTCTATAAAGAACAATTAATGGCAAGGATTTGTGATATAAGGAACTGGTTGAAAGGAAGAAAATTTTGTGGGCTTTATGCTTCATATTGTTTTGTTTTGGTATTTATATCTTATTTTTTCTTACTTTATGACTTTGATAGTGAGACAGAGAGGGAGAGAAAAGGACAGAAGAGAAGGAGAGACAGGAATAGGTAGGGGAATAGGAAGAACAATTGTCGAAGAGCAGAAACTTAAAATTTTGATGTTACATGGGTAGGGAGGAGGCAAGTATCTCAGATCAGAGGAGTAAGGAAAAAAACATTATTCAAACATATATCACAAAAATTTTTCAAAACTCAAAAAACTGGATGAGAAAACATACACTATGTAAATGTAAAAATTGTTTTCAGTACTCACAAAGGAATATATCTTATAGCTCAAGTACAATATGATAGATTTACTGTATCTAAGAAAGGGAAGTGCAATAGATGGGAAAGCTAGTTATGACTCGCTGAATTGAAGCCTTAGAGAAGGGATTAGTGATGGCCTGAGTTACTGAATAGAAAGTCTCTGAAACAAAAGCAGGGTGTTTAAGATGCTGATCAAAAATTCAGTTACAGATTCTTAGCTTCAGATGCCACTTTGACTTCCAAAGCAGTTGTGAATGATGCTCAGAGATGTGAAATCAACTCAAGATATAAATTTGTGTGGTGTGCTGAACCTAACTCTCAAGGGAAGATTTTATGATGTTCTCTGAGTGTGGTAACCAATAAACTCAACAGAGAGAAAATATTAGACATACTGTTTTGCCCCGAGAAAGCCCTCAGCTCTTATTCCTGGGAGACTGAATTGCTAAATTGGGCATCACATTTGTCAAGAATATTGGAACTGGCAGATAGAGAGATTGCTCAGTAGATAAGAGCATATGCTGTCTTGTAGTGGATCACAATTTGGTTACATCCTCCATGACATATGACCCACAACCACATGTAACTCCTGCACCAGGGGGCTAAGAAACCTCTTCTCGTCACTATGGGACTGTAAACCTATACTTATATCCACACAGAGACATATACTCATAATTTAAAAAATGCATTTTTAAGAAAAGTGTGAATCTAAATTTAGGCAGGGAAGATATTGGAATATTGAATATATGATTATCTCAGGTTAGTTGGTAAAGTACTCTAACATCAGTCACTGAGATGAAATAATGAGGTAAATATTTATCTACCACCTTTAGGAATTTATTTTGTTAAAAAATGTTAATGGTTGCCAAGCAACTGATTAATTCTAACCAATTAATTAATTAATTATAATACTACAATATGTCTGTCGCCACCTGTAAAATTCCTACCCCTATCTACAAAATCCTATCCATGAATTCTCAAGGCGTGATTTGAAGTTCTCTAGAATTTAAGATTACATGCTTTTAGCTGTGTCTTAATGAGGTTAAGAAAAGTCCACATTAGCCGGGTGGTGGTGGCGCACGCCTTTAATCCCAGCACTCGGGAGGCAGAGGCAGGCGGATCTCTGTGAGTTCGAGACCAGCCTGGTCTACA
>NC_022021.1:34139102-34140583 GCF_000317375.1 Microtus ochrogaster | reverse complement strand
AAAAAAAAAAAAAAGAAAAGTCCACATTAATAGCTCAAATTTTGGACTATTAATTAGCCAGTTCATCAGAACTTGGTGAAAAGGTAAATTTTGTCTTGCCACAAAATAATATTCTTCATTAAATCTTAAAATATTTAGTCACCTAAACAAAAGCTGCACAATAGCATTTTCAATTGAACTTCTAAGTTATATTGACAAACCTTTCAGGGTCTCACTCCTGAGTGAAGCAGTACAGGCAATAAATCACTGTTCAAATGAGATCATTTTTCTCTATAGATGAGACACTCGTAAGATTTTTAATCCAAAGTGATCACTTCTAATTGCATGTATATCAATTATATCAACTCAGCAGGTTGCATTTTTGAATAAACATGTATAAAAATGTGTGTGTGTGTGTGTGTGTGTGTCTGTGTGTGTGTGTAACAATGATAATTGAAATGGTCATGAAGTTGAGAGAGAATTGATCAAAAGGGAGGTAGAAAAAAAAATGAAGTCAATACTGTGTTTATGTATGGACTTCTCAAAAATACTAAAATGAGTATAAAAATAAACTAAAATTATTTTAGCTATTCTAAACACATTGTTTTTGTCTTTTTTTTCCCAAAAGAAATGGCAGAGGAAATTTTCAAACTTAAAAAAAAATGATGTAGAACCATTTGCAAATGTTCAAGCTTCAGACAAAATATTTCAAGCTAAAAATTTATGATAGTCTTCAGAACTTGGCTGTTAAACAATGAGCTTTTCAGCACACAAACACTTTCATATTTTGAATAGAGTGTCATAGGATACTATTGGAATATTCATAACTTAATTTCTTATGTCTTAAGTCTTTCTTATAATATGCTTGATATTTTTCCAAATGCTGGATTCTAGAAATTAATTATTAACTGAAAGCCTATGTTATAAACACCATTTATACTATGCATTAATATTATAATAGCAAGGATGTGAGCTAAGTAATATGTCCAGTATGATAAGAAAGACTAACTAAAGAATGTAAAGTTAAAGAACCATCTTTATGTTAGCCTAATTGAACTCTCCATGTGAAAAGAAAGTTTTCACCAGGACCCCCACTCAGACATCAGGTAATCGTGCAGATGAGAGGAACAAAGGCTATAGAAGGCAAAGGAGATGGAGAACTCTAGGTGAACAAGATCCACCAATCAAGTCAACAGGGCTCATATGGGCTCAGAAAGACTGACGTTTCAAGCACAGGCCTGCGTTATTCTGCTCAGGTTGCTCTGCCTTTACAGTATGACTGTTTTAAGAAAGGGAATGGGTGTATCTTTGACACTTTTGCTTGCTCAAGAGATATTTTTCGTCTACTGGGTTGCCTTTTCCGGCCTCAATAAATGGTTTGCCAGTATTTTGTTGAGGATTTTTGTGTACATGTTCATGAGTGAGATTGGCCTGTAATTCTCTTTCCTGGTTGAGTCTTTGTGTGGTTTTGGTATCAGAGTAACTGTAGCTTCATAAAAGGA
>NC_022021.1:34128010-34136690 GCF_000317375.1 Microtus ochrogaster | reverse complement strand
AAAAGGGTGTTGGAATATTCTTGATGTAGAATCACTGTCATCTGTGAAAAATGATCATGTACTCAAAATGATAAACAATGGTGAACAACACTGAAATTCATGGAATAGAGAAATCTCAAAAAAGTCCAAACTGAAGCACTGTTTTGAAGATACAGTCAATGTTGTTTACTGATAACCTAGAGATTGGAGAGAAAACTGACCTTTTTCTTTTATTGAGAACCATATTTTTCTTTAGCGTTTAATAGGAATCCTAATTTTAAACTCTGTATAAACTTAATAAAATTTGTCTTTATAGAGTACCTTTCTCTTTAACCAGATTCTCCTTTTTTAATTATTTTATTTTTTGTTTTATGAGCATTGGTGTTTTGTATGCATATGTATATCTGTGTGAAGGTGCTAGGTCGTATTGAATATTCTTTTACACAGTGTGAATATATTCCACTCTGGTTGGTTTAATAAAGAAGCTGACTGGCCCATAGTAGGAAAGGTAAAAGGTAGGCAGAATTGGCAGCCAAAAATGGGCAAGAAAAAGAAGAGGAGTCTGAGGATCTCAAGAAGGCAAGGAGAGAAGGAGATGACCTTGCTGTGCTAATAAAAGGTACCCAGACACGTGGCATAGAAGAGGTAAAATATTTGGGTTAATTAAAAACGTAAGATGTAGTAACAAACCTGAGCTATTGTCTGGGCATTTATAAATAATTTCAAGTTTGTTATGGTTCCTTGGGGTACTGATTGGTGGGACAGAAAAGTCTGCCTATGATGACCTCAAGATCTGAAGTTATAGACAGTTGTGAGCAGTCAGTTGAGTGCTGAGAATTAAACCTGTGTCCTATGGAAGAGCAATCAGTGGTCTTATAAATTGAACCATCTCTCCAGACTCCCAAATTATATTTTATTGTTTGAAATAGCACTGTGGTTGGAGTAACAAGGTGTGAATTTGAAAGGCAATAATCTACACTCTAAATTACATATCAGATGTTTTGATTTAAAATGCTTTACAATGGTAACTCTGAATAAAAATTATAAATGATTTTTTGGATGCCAGTAGCTTCGAAAATTTTCTTCACAAAATAGTTTAGCTAATAGTTATAAAATGTTGAAATCTGCCAAATGGTTTTCTTTGTTTATTTTTTAAGCTCCCCAAAATACCTAACTCAGATGCTGCCATTTGCATATGTGAGAACAATTATGATACAGAGAATAATAGACATCTGCCCAAAGACAAAAATACATGTCAAAACCAAGTTGAATTCCAGATACTATCAAATAATGTTTTTTGTTTAATGAAATGCCTTTGCAACCTTAACAATTTTTTTGATATGATGAATCTTAGTTTCCAAAATTAAAAGAATTAAAAAAGACAAAAGCACCTTGGCCTAAGTTAAGCTAGTATACAAATATTTCCATTATTGGAGTGTAAATTGAAAACAAATATTTGTGTTTATGGAAAAGGCATAAGTAATTTCTCAGTTATCCAGTATAAAGTAAAAATTGCATCCTGTGGAGCTCAGTGGATAAAATGCCGTGATTGCAGAGTATTCTGGGAAAGGTATACAGTTAAAGACTTGTGTCTTATTTAATTTTATAAGTCTCTTTCAGGTTAATAACTTATCTCTCTCCCAGGAATAGTAAGGTAAAAATGAATTAATTCATGGCATAATGCAAGAATAGACGGTCATAAAATACTGGCATTTTCCAAATTGCCGGTATAAGAATTGTTAGAAGAACATGAATATTATTTTCAGATTCTCCAAGGGGTTAACCTTTATGTTATCTGCTGAATATGAATTATGTATTAGCTTCTCATATTTCATATGTAGAACTTTTTTACTTTGGTCTTCTTCCTCAAGATGACCTTGATGTAATCAGAGATAATAGTGTACTTTACCAAAGACATTAATCAATAACTTCATAATATGAAGCACTATGAATTTTTAAAAGCTTTATCTTGAATTATTCAAATCTCGTATAAAAAAATAAAGTCAGCTGAGTGACTTAGATGTTTATGATCCTACAAGCCCTCTTCTATGTTTTATCACATTTATTTGCTGTTTAAGATTGAATTTGTTGGTAATGCTGTGTGAGTTCTACTCAATTTCTTGTACATATATTTATCATTAATTTCCATAAATACTTTGTATGAATAAAAGTTTCAAATAAGAATTTATGCATAAAAGAATAGCCTTAACATTTTAAGAATTCCAATCATATCAAAATTTAAAAGTTAATAAAAGGAAATACAGAAGAATAACATAATAGCAATAGTGATACTAAGGCTATAGCTAAATGGAAACAACTTTTCAGGCATGTACATCATCTTAGGTTTGTCTTATATCATATTAAAAATAAAAGCAAAATTACAATATTAAACAAGGAACAGATTTTCCTGCAATCATTATTATTATTTACCTGTGCAAAGACATTGTTGAATATTATTTAACTTAATATCAATTTAGCAATATGGAATGTGAAAGAAAGTCTTTTGCAAATATACACCCAGATATTATTTCTTAATCTGAGACACATGCACCATATATATTCTAATAGTATTCATTAGCATCAAGCAATCATTTTTTAAACCTATATGCAACTTTTAGATTAGGAAATAAAAACATCATATATATATATATATATATACATATATATATATATATATATGTATATATATATATATATATATCACAATAACTCTGTTCACTCAAAATACATACAAATTTTTAAGGCACATCTTTTATATTCAGGAAAATGTACTTTAGAAATAAATCTACAAAAGATATAAATATAGTTCACTTGAGTAAGACTGCCTGTATGCATCAATTCTATGAGATAACAGGTCAATATAAAATACATTTGTTAACATACAAAGCAGACTTAATAGAATTGCATCTGACTTTTCAATTGAGACTCTATAAGCCAGAACGACCTTGGCAGATGTCCTGTAGTCTTTAAGAGACCACAGACGCCAGTCAGGGTTCCCATCCTATGGGAAGTCCAAGGTCCTCCCTGCTCCCCCCAGGTCCAGGAAGGTGAGCATCCAAACAGACTAGGCTCCCACAAAGCCAGTACATGCAGTATTGATTCTACTGAACTTTGTTCTTTACACTACTTTCATTGGGTCCCCTAAGTTTGGGTATGCTGAGCATTCATTTTATTTTAATTCTAGGATATCATTAATTTTTTCCGCATTTCTGTCTTAACTCAATAATCATTCAATAGAGAATTTAAATAGACCTTCAATCCCTAAGGAAATAGAAATCAATAAAAGTCTCTCAACCAAAAAATATTCAGAGTCAGATGGTTTCAGCAAAGAATTCCACCAGAATTTCAAAGAAAAGTTAATACCAATACTCTTCAAATTGTTCCACAAACGAGAAATATAGGGAACATTGCAAAATTCTTTCTATGAGATTACAGTTACCCTAATACCTAAGACAAAGGAAGATGCAACAAAGAATATTGATGCACAAATACTTAATAAAATATTGGTAAACTGGATCAAAGGGCATATCAAAAATATCATCCATGGTGATCAAATAGGCTTGATACCAGAGACACAGGATGGTTCAATATACAAACATCTACAGATTTATTGCAATCCCTTTCAAAATCCCAAGACAATTATTTACAGACCTTAAAAGAATCACACTCAATTTAATATGGAAAAAGAAGTAGAACAGCTAAAACAATCCTTTACAATAAAGGAGCTTCTGGAGTCATTACCATCACTGACTTCATGTTATTCTATAGAGCAATAGTAATAAAAAAAAAAACCCTGCTTGATATTGACATGAGAACAGACGCATGGACCAAGGGAATCAAATTGAAGACACTGACATGAATCCACATACTTATGAACACCTGATTTTTAACAACGATGTAAAAGTTATACAATGGAAAAATAAAGCTTCTTCACCAAATGTTGCTGGCATAACGTAGGAGAATGTACATAGATCCATATCCATCGCAATGTATAAGCTCAAGTTCGAGTGGATCAAAGATCTCAACAAAGAGCCAGCACTGATCCTGATATAAGAGAAAGTGGGAAGTAGCCTTGATCACATTGGCACAGGGACCACTTCCTAAATGTTACACCAGTAACACAGACACTGAGAACAATGATCAATAAATGGAACCTCTGGAAACTGAGAAGTTTGCCAGGCAAAGAACCTGGTCAATAAGAAAAAAACAGCTGCCTACAATGGGAAAAGATCTTCACCAACCCCACATCTGACAAACGGTTAATCTCCTAAATATTTAAAGAACTCAAGCCAAATTATTTTTATGAGGTCATAGTTACCTCGATACCCAAACTACAAACGACTCCACAAAGAAAGAGAACTACACACCAATTTCCTTCAAAAAGAATGATGCACAAATTAAGTTAAATACAAACTGTTTTCAAGAACACATCAAAAGATCACTTATCTTATTTTTTTTTTTTTTTACTCCAGTCATGTTGGATTGTATTCTTGGTCTCTGGCCATAATCTTGTCTAACCATATGCTGCAATACTCGTAAATTGGTGCCTACAGCAGTTGT
Source organism: Microtus ochrogaster (assembly GCF_000317375.1). Lineage (NCBI taxonomy): Eukaryota > Metazoa > Chordata > Mammalia > Rodentia > Cricetidae > Microtus > Microtus ochrogaster. The sequence continues at coordinate 34,132,151 of NC_022021.1, read as the reverse complement.
CATAAGAAGAGATTTCATCAAGTAATTGATGAAAACAGATGCAGGGACCCACAGGAAATCATTAGGCTAAGCTTGGGGAATCCTGCTCAAGAGGGGGAGAAAGGATTTTATGAGCTAAAGGTGGTAAAGGACATCGCATGAAACCCATAGAATCAAGTATCTGGGCTCATAGGAGCGCACAGAGTCTATCTAAAGCGACAGCCATGGAGCCTGAAAGAGACTGACCTCGGCTCTCTACATGTATGACAAAGTTGTGTATCTTTGTCTACCTGTGTGCCTCCTAACAGTGGGAGAAGGGGTTGTCCATAATGCTTTGCCTGTTTTTTTTTTTTTTAACCTAATTCTCATTCTGCGGTACCTTGCCGGTTTTAACACAAGTTTTGCCAATATACATAGGAGGCTTGACCTTTTCTACACAGAAACAGAGGAAAGTAGCTAGGGAGGATAGAGGGAAGGAGAGGGAGAGACTTCCAAGCAGATAGAGGAGTAGAAAGTAGGAAGAGAAAAAGAGATACCATGTAGCCTCCAGGGGAGAAAGACACCTATGCACCAGTACCTGTAAACCACGAGCTTAGTGGTAAAACATAAAATAATGGAAATGGATTAATGGGATAGATGCAATTTCTATCCACTTTGAAGAGTTTAATAGGCCAAGCAGTGTTGTATGTATACAATATTCAGTCTGCATGTATTCCTACAGGCCAGAAGAGGGCATCAGACATCATTACAGATGGTTGTGAGCCACCATGTGGTTACCGGGAATTGAACTTAGGATCTTTGGAAGAGCAGGCAATGCTCTTAACCGCTGAGCCATCTATCCAGCCCCGAAGTGTTATAATAATGCAGTTTCTGTGTGATTATTTTGGGTCTGGGCAGCCAGGAAATGAACGAGTAGCCTCTGCCAATAAGCTGGATCTTGCCCCAAAAGTTCAATTCCATTGATTCATAGATTTTTGTTAATGATTTTATAACAATTAATTTTGTAATTTTTAAAAAATTTTGGCAGTTTCTAGATTTGCTTTATACCTACAGCAATTGCAAAAAAAAACCTGTTGCGTTGTTTACATGAACGCATGTATATATGTTTGATTGTACACACAATTGACTTATGGTCACACACACAACAAATAGCATTAAATTTCACTGTTTTCATATGACATAAAATATTGTCAACAAATTATTGAATATACAGTGTTTTATACTTTTGATTCATAACTTTATTCTAAAAACTGCATTGATTTCATATTCATATGAAAACTTTGCAAAGTCACTGGAAAATTTGATATTTAATTGAAGTTAGTAATTAAACATATTATCCATTGCTTATGGATTTCTCTTTCATAGAATAGTGAGTTGTAAGGAACTCATATTTCTATGTAGCATGCATTTAAATGTTTTATAGATACTCTCTTTCAATTCATACTTTAAATACGAATGTATTTATTATTACATGATGGTATAAGATTATACTAATAAGAAATAAACTTGAAACTTCATGTAAAATATATATGTATACAATATTATAAAATAGTTATATGGTAAATATCCTTTATATATAATGTATCTACTTATTATTATGAACCAATCAATGGCATTTTCCATGGTTTTATTATAATATGCAGATATGCCACTGATTTTTTGCATTGTTCTTTCATCCAAAATTTTTTAATGGTCCACTTTATGATAAGAATGATACATCAAGGGACCATCTTAACTTCCATCAATATTTTGCATATATAGATTTACCATTTTATTTGTATCATTTTAATTTGTCTACTTGTATCATCTATAATTTGTAAAAGCAATTTTTACATTTTTTTTTATTTTTGTGCATTATTTTTATGACACCAAAATAATAAACTGACAGCATTATTTTTGTGCACCGAATTTTGTTCAGAAATAAAGCATTACTAATTTCATATCTATGTTATGGTTTTTTTGGATTTTCTAAGTATATGCATGTCATGATGGTTAACATGTTAATGTTCATTACTTATTAAGAATAGAAAATTAAATTATAATGCTTTACACTTTTACACTCATCAATTTTTGTGTATAGGTTTATTGACAAAATGTGTCATGTATTTTGTTATCTGCTCCAGTAGATGGCCCTAAACTCACACACAAATTGACTGTGCTGAGTGGGCTCTCTGGTCAAAACACAACAAACAAAACAAAACAAATCAAAAACAAACTAAAGCAAAAACATAAAGTTGTGAGACAAAAATGTTGGTAGGAAACAGGATGAATTGTAGTTGATGGAGCAGGGCATGGGTTGATCTGAACATACTCTATCCACATATAAATTTCTCCAATAATAAAAAAGAATTTAACTTTTTCAAGATATAGAGTTTAGCAAAGTACCTGCTGGTTCCCTTTCAGGGTCCATGCCATTACCAGTTGTGAACTTTGAAAAAAATTTTTACAAAAATATGATACATTAGTATTGTCCTTATAAAATTTCCACCTCTGTTTTCAACCTGCAACTCTGCCCATTTCCTACCACTTCTTCTCACATTTATATGTCCTTCAGTTATCACTGTAACATGCATACGACTGCACCCAAACACACACACACACACACACACACACACACACATACTCATGCATATTGTTACATATGTTCTTTTGAAAATAATCCAGATTTCTATCCCTCATTCTTTTTCCTTTCTCTTTATTGCTCTCCAGTTACTCTTTTGTCCTGCCCTGGTTAAAATCTCCCACCATGTTTTTGTCCCAGGTTCTCCCATCATGGAAGCTATGTCAAGCCTCTTCCTCTCTAGAAATCCTCCCTCCTACCTTATGGGTCCTTTGTACCTTTTTGGCTCATCTGGTTACTTTGGGTTCTGAGATTACATCTACAAATTTGGAACTTGAATCCAACCATTTGGAATATGTGGTTTCTTTCCTAAGAGTATATTATCTAGTACATTCCATATGAGTATGTTATGACATCATTTTTAGAGCAGAATGAATTCCACTTTTATATATCATGTTTTCTTTTGTTGAAGGACACCTATGATGCTTCTGTAGCCTACATATTATCAATAGAATGACAATAAACATTGCTGACAAAGTATGAGTGTAGTAGCACATTGAGTCTTTGGAAATATGGCAAGGGGTAGTATAACTGGATCATATCATAGGTTTATTTTTATTTCTTTGAGAGGTCTTTACACTGACTTCCAGAGTGGCTCTCCAAATTTGCAACTTTAACAGGTAATATGGATTCACCTTCCCTGCTTCCTAGCCAGCATTTATTGTCTGTTGTATTTTTAATCTTTGACATTTTGACTTAGGAAAGATGAAATCTCAGAGTTTGGGGGATTTTTCCACTTATTATTAAAGATATTAAACTCTTCTAAGATATATTTCTCAATCATTTATTTATTTTTATTACTTATTTTGAGAACACTGAATTCACAGCTCTAAATGAGACATTTATATTAATTCCACCAACTCCAAGATTCAGAGAGAGCCATGAGAAGAGATTGGAAAGATTATAAACGCTGTGGAGTGCGTAGGAGATCAAGGGAATGCAGTCTTCTGGACATGATGCAGATGCTTCAAACTTGATCTCACAGCAGCTGCGATTACCCACACAGTACTTATACAGATCAAGGCACCCAAAATTTCAGGATAAAATGTCTAGATCTTTACTCTCAACCTTTAGTGAGGAGCTATTGACAATGAAAAGTTGCTCTTAGTATTAGATTTTCTTATTCAGTATTTACACACTGCTTGGCCAAACTCATGCACACACAGGCTGTTCTCAATCAACTTAGTAGGTTACCAAAAATAAAATAAATTATGTGAATGCAGAAGAAAGCATGATGATATTGGAGGAGTGGAAAGGGGAATTAATTATGAATATATTTCATTTACATACAATCTTCAAAAATAAAGATAAAATTTTAAATATACAAAGTGGTATTATCACTAGGAAGATATTTAATCACTTACTGGATATTTGAAAGTACAGGAACTTTATGATATTTAATTACTGACACATCTAATCAAAGTTTAATCATCACAATATTTGGTCACAAAAAAACCCCAAAAGTTAACTTTTTTTAAATGTAGAAACAGTATTAAATATAGTAAAGTAGGAAAATATTAAAAACAAACCATTTATCTCTGA
>NC_022021.1:34080763-34127910 GCF_000317375.1 Microtus ochrogaster | reverse complement strand
CTTGTAGACCAGGCTGGTCTCGAACTCACAGAGATCCGCCTGCCTCTGCCTCCCAAGTGCTGGGATTAAAGGCGTGTGCCACCACCGCCCGGCTTGTGTCAATTATTTTAAACTTATTATCTCCACTGTGGTCCATATCAGACAATTTATTTTCAGATATGAGGCCAAGAATCAGGACCATGTGCTTGCTAGGCAAGTACTCTACCACACACCTAAATCCCCAATTCCTACATGAGTATTTGCATGGAAGCAGATGCTTCCGTTTGCTCATCAGATTTAATACTGAACTGTTTTTGCTATGTTTGTTTTATTTGCTTGTTTCATCCTGAAACTCATGACAAAGAACATATTTCTGTACAGTCTACACAAAGTTGCCAAGAGAGTCACCAGGCTGTAGTTTGTCACCTAATAACAGACTCCATCATTTCTGAGTTCCCCTTTTCTGGCACTACTGAAATGCTTTCACCTGAACCACTATGGAGCAAGCTGAGCCATGGGGATAAATCTACCACTGTGTTCTGCATCCACAATAGATCATCTAAGGGTGAAAGGGGGGGGGGGACAGAAACTTTCCTCTCCTTACCCTATGTAAATGCGTTCCTGAGGAGGATAAAATGCTGCCTTCTTGCAGTGTTATTTATGGCATGCTGTTACTGCACAGCATTTTTCAGTAACAATTTATCACTTCCTCCCACAATGAAGTTGCTCTACCGAGCACTCTCTTCTCATGGAACTGTTGTCACTAAGGGAGAGTTTGTTTCTTCCATGCTGATTCATCATTTTAGCATCCATGAGTCAGGCATCTTACAGCAATTTTGAATTCCCATTTGCTCTCAATCTCTATGCCTGCCCCATGGATCTGGGTTATTGTTACCTTATAAAAGAAACCCGGGTCACAGAGTTTCTAAGTCCTTCAGTGATGATTCAATGCTGTATCTCCTTACCTGCAAACACAAGCATTTTAGTGGACTCCAATGTTTCTAGGGTTTGGTCACCAGTTATAGTACACTGATTCATTTCTAGGCTTTATTCCCATTGGACAAAAATTACACCCAACTGTTTTTATACAGTTTAGGTGTTCACTTGAATAGCAATATGAGAAAAAAAGCAACATGTTCACAATGCTGTGTAAGAGTGATGGAGCCTCATTTGCTTCCCATCTACTCCATTTACCCTGAAGTAGACACTAATCCCGAATTAGATTTGATCTAATATCTTGCTGTTATTTTGGATCTTAGTACCCAATATTACATGAATTTTAATTTCATGAAGATGAAATTATTATTTATTTTCAACCTGTTTCTCAATCATCAATATTCATCCCCAAGTTCTGCCTAATGTTTGTTTGTGGGTCCCTGTATCTGCTTCCATCGGTTGCTGGGTGGAGTCTCTCTTACGATAATTGGGCTAGAAAAAAGTCCTGTAACAGGCTATAGTTGGCTATAATTAAGAATCATTTCAGTGCCTTTATAAAAAATTTCTTTGTTCATCATGTTTGGGTACATCCTAGGACTCTGCGCCATCCAGCTTCAGGATCCTGCCATCTATGCAATGAGCATGGGCTTCTTCTTGTTTCATGAACCTTAGGTGTCAGCAGGCATTGGTTTGCAGTTGGCCACTCCCACAAGCTTTGATCCACCACTATCTCACTGTTTTTTTAAATATTTATTTATTTATTTATTATTTAGGAGTCAGGTCAGTTTGTGGATTATTGCTTTTGGAGCTGGGTCCCAACACTGAGTTCCCAATTGGGTTACAGAAGATGGCTGGTTCAGGCTCTGTTTCCCCCATTACCTAGGAGTCCTCACTAGGCTTGCTCTAGTAGGATCCAGGAAGTTTCTGCTGTACTAGGTTTCTGTATCCCCACGATATGCCCACCTATTGTTTTAAGACATAAGCTGGATAATAGAACTATCAACAAATGACTAAATATATAAGTATAAATGTTTTAAACACAGCTGGTGCACATTTGTTCCTTACTTGTTGTGTTCCTTACTTTTACTAAGGGCAATTTTTTGAAGAAAAACCAGAAGGGTACATTGACTTAGGTTCTAAATCTTTAGAATTTCTCTCTGCTGTCATTTTTCTTGAACAAAAGTAAGTTGATATAAAGTCTTTGTACTTGAATAAGTATAAGTGATACATATTTTTTGTCAACATGTTCCTTCTTCTTGGATTTATTGACATAACTTCAATTTTCTGTCTGGATTTTATGTGGCTTGGTAGAAAGCCAATGTCGAGTAAAAGAAGTTCTCTCTCTCTTTCCTCTCTCTGTCTCTGTCTCTCTCCTCTGTTTACATGTATCTTCAGTTTTCCTGAAGGTCAAAATTTGGTCATGAAGGTCTATGGTTCGTAGATCAGAATCAATATTCCTCACAATTTTCAATGACAGCTTTCTCAGTTGAGCAGTAATTATAGCATCATGTTCCTTCAATTATCAATCTCAAGCTCATGTTCTGTAATCCTTGGGAACCCTACAGAAGGGGGGGAATAAAGACTATAGCTACAGGAGTTGAGGATACCAGGAGAACAAGACCCACTACTAAGCAGCTCATAGGACCTCACAGAGGTTGAAGTGGCAATCACAGAGCCTACAGGAGTCTATACAAGGTCATCAGCTCTACATTTTTCTCTGCTCCCCTCCCTGCCTCTCTTCTCCCTTTCAACCCTCCCCCAAGGTTCCCATACTCCCAATTTACTCAGGAGATCTTGTCTTTTTCTACTTCCTATGTAGATTAGATCTATGTATGTCTCTCTTAGGTTCCTCATTGCTGTCTAGGCTGTCTGAGATTGTGATTTGTGGGCTGATTTTCTTTGTTTCATGTTTAAAAATCACTTATGAGAGAGTACATGTGATAATTGTCTTTCTGTATCTGGGTTACCTCACTCAAAATGATGTTTTCTAGCTCCATCCATTTGCCTGGAAAATTCAAGATATCGGCATTTTTTTCTGCTGTGTAACACTCCATTGTGGAAAAAAAAACCCTCTCATTTCTTACAATATATGCTCTTCTTTTGCTTCACTTAAAGTTATATCATTTGAAATAAGCTAAATTTGACTTATAAGTAACATTTTAATGATAAGTTTAATCTCTACAATGTCTACAATATCCAACATTTCAATAAAGAAAAGCAACATAAGGGCAAGAAGAGGCAAATAAATAAATAAATAAATAAATAAATAAATAAGGGCATGGAGAAGAAGAATTAAGTGAAAAACAGTCTGATACAGGAATTTTATTCATGAATGCAGGAAAAATAAATTGAAAGAATTTGAAACTAGTTGAATAATTTCCTAGTAGTTTATTCTACTTAAACATACAACAAGTTGACTTCTCACAAGTCTATTGAATTGATATTGACAACTGATATACATACAATATATAACAAAATACTAATGATAATGACAAAATGTTACTCAGTTATTTATTTTATTATGGTCTTGCTACTAGGGCTCATAAATAAAGGTATAAATTACCAAATTTATAGAACATATTATATATTGTATTTAGTTCACAGTTTGTTTAGGTATCTATTTTCTTTATAAATTTATACATCATTTCTTTTAACAATAATCTTGATTAATAATAATTTTGTCTCTATTTTAATAGATAAGAAACTATTTTCATACAACAAGATAATTATAATATTGGATAAAAGTCCACAATGGTGCTTCATATTGTTAGTTATTAACATAGAGGTTACTTTATTCAATGTGGTAGACTAATGATGTCTGGTTATCTTGGATATGAATCTGACCTATTTATATTAAAAGTATAATTATCAAAATAAGAAGAATTTAAAAACTATTTGTATCTAAGAGAAACAAAATGTGCTTTCATGGATATGGCAAAGTGCATGTGTAATGAATTTTATAAAAGTAAAATTGTATAAGTGACTAACATCAAGTTTATAAGTTGATTAAATTTTAAGTTTTTATTTTCTACCCAATTTAGAAAAGCAGAACTCCTTGGTACTCTCAATTAGTTGTTTTCTTTAATTTCATATTAGTAATTCTTAAATAGGAAGCAAATCTCTAATTTACTTTTTTAATTTAATTAATATCTGAATAATCATTTTAATCAGAATTATGTAAAATCTCGAGTCTTGTTTCTGTCTGGACAGTACAGAAATTTTTAAGCCAAAAAAATAATAGTCTGTGTCCTTATGTAAAGTAATGAGCAAAAACAAAAAGCGAAAAAAAGATCTTTCTTAGTCTGGGTTACTTCACTCAGGATTTTTTTTTCTAGTTCTGTCCATTTGCATGCAAATTTCAAGGTGTTTTTTTTTTGTTTGTTTGTTTTGTTTTGTTTTTAGGTGGGTTTTGTTGTTGTTGTTGTTGTTGTTGTTGTTGTTGTTTTGCGCTGAGTAGTACTCCATTGTGTAAAAGTACCACATTTTCTTTATCCATTCTTTGGTTGAGGGGCATCTAGGTTGATTTATCCCTACTGTCTGTACTGGCTTTTTGTAACTGATTCTTTTTAGATGGATACATTGCTCAGCCTAGATAAAGAACAGAGGTTCTTTGTCCTTCTTCAAAGCAATGTGTGTCACCCTCTCTGAGGAGTGGATGGGGCTGGGTTGGGGGAGGAACATGGAGAAAATGGGAGGAGGAGAAGAAATGGGAACTGGGATTGGTATGTAAAATGAAAAAAGTTAGCTTGTTTTCTTTAAAAATAAAATATCCAAATCAAAACCAAAATTTAACCCAGAACCAAATCAAACAAACAAATAATAAAAGTATAAAAAAAGGACAGTCAAAAAAGACATTATTATTATTTTATAAAGAACTTACACAATTCATTATTTTAGAGAAAAAATCTTACTTAAGATATTATGATAGATAAGAAAAAATTCTTGTCTGTAGTAATCACTAATTACAGAAATGTTCAAATGTGTTGTATGTGTGATTATGAAAGGTAGGAGCATTTTCTGGTACAGAATTTATATAGTTCATAAAGATATTTTTGAGAAAAGAAGCAATGCAAATAAAAAGAAAAAAGTCTTAAAATACATGTAAAATTTTTATTGTAAACCCAAGACGCCTCCTCTACCTTGTGTGCATACAAACTACCAGATTTTAATTAATACCAAAGAATATTTAAAGCATGGAATATCCATGAATTCACAGTTCTGCTAAAATACAAGAAAATTTATTCACACAGTAGATGCCTTTGTACATACTCATTGTGTGCATGAGTTAACTGTCTGATTACTCCTAATAAACATTTGACTAAATTCTGAAATTAATTATCACTCCCACTCTATTCAAAGAAAAAATTAAAGATATATAAATGTAACAACACTTTGTAAAACAACAAACTGATTTTCACCAAAAATATCACAACAATAGTTATTTTGCTCATCTTTTTCAATGTCCTTTTATCATGTCTTACTGTCATCTACATGTTAGGCAATTTCATTGCCTCTTATGCTTTACCTCTATAGAACATAACAGCGTTCACGTTTCTAGTCCTGTTTCTTTTCTAATGGGAGCCACTAATAATTTTTATACCCATTTAATTAGAAACTATTTCAACTTTGAAATGGTTAGAGGTGCTAACTTTGAACAGTCTTTTCAGTTCCACTGTATGTTAGGAATTTCAGTAACAGCCTGTGAATACTAGGTATGCTACCTTAGGTACAAAGTTCTGCACCCATTTTTTTTCCTAAATTAATGCCATATATTTGCTAATTCTGCTTAAATAAAATGTCATTTATTGTGACAAATGTCATATTTAGTGTCTTTGTGAACTGCTTTGAATCACAGTAGCATGATGTAATTTCAGTTTCAAATGAATTTCAAATATTTTGCTGCAAGTGTCGCTAAATGACCCATACATAATTTTCTTCTGGTAGGGAGGTCACTTCCCTCTCTCCTAAGAATAAACGTAAGGTGCAATAGTAGAAAAGGACATTATAAGACAACTTTTTTGTGATGGGATTTAAACTAAAAAAAATTGTAATGTACTTTTAAACTCCTTTAAACCTCCCCTCCATCTTAGCTAATTTCACATATTCTATGATAAGACTGTGTCAAAAAACAGCCACATATCTCCCTTTTGTATTTTAAGCTCTCAAATCGTTATGGAATGTTGTTTTAAAACTATATGAGTGAGAAAACAGAAATGTGTAAAAATAAGCAAAGTAAAAATATTTTTTAGTAATGTATAAGTGAATAGAATGTTTTACTGAAATTATTTTTGCACAATCTTGATCATTCTTTGGAGTTCAGGTATTCAAATATGAGTCTCCAATTCTCAACAGGATGTTGTAGGACTGTATATCTGTCCTTTTAGACTTTAATTTTGCTTTGCTTTTACTTTCCTAGCTATCTCCAATATCCTCTTTTGGAGGAATTAAATATTTAATTGAATTATTGTACTTGCATATATGTACCCACTCTTAGTTCTTTTTACAATGGAGCATTCATACATAGTTAAGAATAATTGTTATGTCTCATCAGGGACATTAGAGTTTTGATGAATATTGTCATTTCTAAAGCCTATATAGATATGTTTATTCTGTTCCCAATGACATACTTTCTCCATGCTACACATCTTATAGGTTCCATAACTTTACCAAACATTACCACCAACTAGGGGTCTAGTCCCTAATACAAAAGTCAGTGTGATACATTTCTTTTTCAAATTACTGCTGCTGTGGGATGATGCTCTTATAACCTGTAAGGACTTGTCACTCTTATTTGTTTAATAAAATGATGATTGGCCAGTTGCCAGGCAGAAAGTATTTGGGAGATGACCATACTAGGAGAATTCTAGGAAAAGGAAAGGCAGAAACACAGTCACAAACCAGAATCTGAGGAAGCAATATAAGAATGCCTTACCAAAGGTAAGGAAAGGTACCAAGCCAACTGACTAAACATAGATACGAATTATGAGTTAATTTAAGTTGTAAGAGTTAGTTAGTAATAAGGTTAATAAATAGACCAAACAGCTTATAAGTAATATAAGCCTCTGTGTGTTTATTTGGCACAGAACAGCTGCAGGACCAGGCAGGACAGAGATATTGTTTTATATGTACAACACTTTTTCTTGGACCCTATAAACTCATGAGTATCAAATGACACAAATGCATTTATTCCAACTTCAAAATTTCTCAGTTTTTAAGATTCTAAAACTATTTCAAATTAAAATGTTTAAAGTCTTTTCCAAGCTTATAAATTGATCTCTTGTTAGTCAAACAACAAATTACATACTACATGTTAAAAATATCAAGTTCTTTGGGGTCCCCTCAGATATCTTGTACTTAAATTTCAGAGGCCTAGATGGCTACACACTTCTAGAATAATTGTAGTAATATACATCATTCTACTGCACAGATTCTTCTCCTTGTGGGCATTCTTCTCGGCATATGCATCATGAATGTGGTGTTCTCAAAATTGTGATTCTTCATGGTAACCCAGACTTCAACTTCATAATTTCATACAATAGTATCAAAAATGATGGTAATCCATGTGATTCCCATTTTTATGCATGCTGTCTGTTCTCAGTGGCTGTCTGATATTGCAAAGAAGAATCCCTAAATTACTCAGTCATTCAATGTGATTTTCTTCAAAACCAATGACAAGTATACAAGGCTACTAATTTTCAAAGCCACCTTTGAAGAAAACCTGATCTTCTTAGACTACAATTTTAGTAGTTTCTTTATCATGAAAATACTGCTAAGCACATAAGCATGTGTTTTAAGAAAATACCCTCAAACCCTGTAGAATATCTTTTCACAAGTTGGAACCTCAGTTGACTTGGATATTACTGTAATAGCCAGAACCTGGAAACAACCTAAATGCCCCTCTGCTGAAGAATGGATAATGAAATTGTGGCACGTTTACATATTAGAGTATTACTAGGTGGTAAAAAAGCAATAACATCATGAATTTTGCATGCAAATGGATGGAATTAGAAAACACTATTCTGAGAGAGAGGTAACCCAGACACAAAAAGATGAATATGGTATGTACTCACTCATAAGCAGATAGTATCTATAAACAAAGGATGTTGAGCCTGTAGTTCATGATCCTAGAGAAGCTAAGTAATAAGGTGAACTCAAAGAAAAATATGTATAGGACCCACCTGGAAATTGGAAATAGAAAAGATTACCTGACAAAATGGGAGCATGGGGCTGGGGGGAGAAAGAAGGATAAAAGGGGAAGAGGAGTGAAGAAGGGGAGGGTTGAAGAGAGCTTGAGGGAATGGGTTAGTCAAGATGGAGAAAGGACAAAGATGAGAGCATGGAAAGAGATATCTTAATTGAGGGAGCCATTATAGAGTTATTAGAAATTTGGCTCTAGAGAAATTCCCAGGAATCCACAAAAATGACCCCACCTAAGACCCTAAGAAATAAAGGAAAGGTAGCCTGATTTTGACTTGATCTGTAATCAGACTGATGATTATCTTAAATATCACCATAGAACCTTTGTCCAACAACAGATGGAAACAGAGGCAGAGACCCACACTGGAGCCCTGGACTGAGCTCCCAAGGTCAAATTGAAGAGTGGAAGGTTGAGAATATGAGCAAAGAGGTAAAGACCATAAAGTGTTCACCCACTGTGAGCTAATGGGAGCTCACCAACTCCAGCTGGACTGGGAAGGAACAACCATAGGGCCAAACTAGTCCCTCTTAATGTGGATGACAGTTGTATGGCTGGGGCAGACTGAGGGACCACTGGCAGTGGCACCAGGATTTCTCTACTACATGTACAAGCTTTTTGGAATTCTATTCTCTTTGCATGTATTCCTTGCTCAGCCTAAATATAATAGGGAGGGCCTTGGACCTCCCACAAAGCAATGTGCCTTACCCTCTCTTGGGTTAGATGTGGGTGGGTATGAGGAAGGAATGGGAGTAAGAGAGCCAGTTGGGTTTGGTATTTTTTTTTTAATCTAACAAATTTTAAAAAATTAAATAAAGCTTTTTGTCACTATGTGACTTGATTGTTATCTTAGGTATTGTACTGTTCATTTCTTTCCCAAACTGCCCATTTATATACTTTCTACCTCTCTTGTATCTGTTTTGTGTGATGAAGCAATATAAATGTAATTAGTAACAATTAACCCATGGAGTCAACCTTTCATTGCTTTGAAATTTCTTTCTCTAAAAAAATACATTTTAATTCAGTCACAAGCAAATTCTTTGGACACAGGTAGAAGGTAGCCAGATTATTATGCGAGATGTCAAGGAATCAACCCCTATGCTAGGCTAGGTCTTGGTAGAGTCTTTATACATTTCTGTTTTTGAAACTTCATGAACTGAGTCGTTTAAAGCATTGCTCTCTGCATTACTGACTTCACATTTACAAACAATGGCATTTAGCCTTCACTCAAAAAATTCAGTGGGTTTTTTAGATCAAAACTTTAGTCTTCCACAAAATAATTCAAAGGCCTAAAATCTACCTGGTTAGACTTACAGCAAGAACTTCACTCCCTGTACAAATACCACTATCAGTTACATTTTTTTTCTTAAAGTGATAAATATTATGACCTATTGTAACTTACAAGAAAACTAGGCTTTATTTAAATTTAATTTTTTTTTCAAGATGTTATACAACCAGCATGCTGTGGAAGACATGGTAGCAGGAGGATAAAGCTAGCTTGGCAGTCTGGAAGAAGAGATCAAATATCATCCACAAAAGAAAGAAAGCGCTCTCTCTCTCTCTCTCTCTCTCTCTCTCCCCCTCTCTCTTTTTCTCTGTCTCTGTCTCTCTCTCTCTTTCTCTCTCTCACACACACAACACCACACACACAGAGAGAAGGTGGGGATATGAAGAGAAATCTGGCTGTTAAACTCTTAAAACATGAACCAATTGGTGTATTTCTTCTTACAAAGATCAACCTTAAAGGAGTACATCAACTTTTCAAACAGAAACATCAATCAATCAAGTACTTAGATACAAGGACCTATGAAAGTAATTTCTCATTAAAATCTTCATACATGTTTGGCTATATATATATATATATACACACACACACACACACACACACACACACATGTATATTCATTGAAATTAGAATAATTTGTAACTCCTTCCATTGTTCTATTTTGGAACTTCCTGCTATCAATAACTATGACTATTTTCAGTAATTTGCATCTACTTTTCCTAACAAATTTAACCTTTCACCCAAACTCTACCTATGTCTTTGATACTAAATTAAAAATTAAAATTTAGTCTTAAAAGATAATCATTAAACACATATCAAAAAGTTATAAATGATCTAAGCTGGTTATGTTTATGACATTATATACAATATATAAATGTATGCGATTACAATTAAATAATAAAAGCCCATGCATTAGAGGAGTATAAGGAAGGAACATAGATCAACTTGGAGTGGAACTATAAAGGAAAGGGTGTAAATTCAGTATTCCAACATGAAATTCTCAAAAAAATAAATTAAAATAACAATGCAGTACTTTTCAATATCCGCTGTGCTGTATGGACACTGTTCAGAGTTTTACGCTGTGCTACTCAAGTCATCCTGAAATTCTCCTCTTCAGCGCCTCTCACATCTATATTTCAGGACCTCCTGATGTTCAGCTCTATATTTCATTATGCCTTTTAACCAGCTATCAGGAGAATAATTAATGGCTAAACAAAATGTTTGCTTGTGAAGCATTGTTTAATCTGTTTTCAGCATCTGACATTAGGAAATTGATTTGACCTTTTCAAAATGTTCTCCAGAGTAGCTTCCAGAGACAAGATCAGCATGAATTTCTCAGTCACATATTTATTTTGAAATTCTGCCTTTTTTTCTTACCCTATCACTCCTAACTGTAGTTATTACAACCAGAAATTAAACAGATCTCTGCTTTTCTTTCCATTATCTTAATATACAATATAATACTATCTCTTACAAATTTTTAACTTCATATGTGTGTGTGTTTTAAAATATGTATATACTATAGAAAGAATTAGCAAACCACTTGGCTATATTTAAAAGGTACTGATGATATTTTGTGTAGCAAATATTTTTCATTTGCACATTTTAATGATATATGCTTACTGTTCTGTGCAACAGGACAGGAGGTTAATTTCAGATCCGTCATTTCACTGTTCATACCTCTGGTTTGAAAGGGCGAATATTTGAAAATAACTCTGGAGACTCTTTCTCATATGTGTATTTAGTCTTTATCTATAAATGTAATTCTAAAATTGATTCTCCCTTACACAATTCCCACTTTTCTATATACTCATAATAGGACCTTTTCTGGAAGAACCACATAAATTTAATGAAATTCCAAAGAGAACCCACTTTATTATTTAGATTGCCTAGTTTGGCTTTGCTCTTAACATTATTCTCATTATCCAATACAAGCAGAGATATTTGAATACTGGTAGGTGATATCCAAAGTCATTATAGGGAGATAATATGCTAGAAAAGCCACCATTAAAAATTCTGGATTTTGAGACTTCTTTAAAACATTGTTAGCTTGCAAAATAGAAACTCACATTAGAATGAATCTATGTAGACTCCAGGATTTGAGAGGGAACATATTCTGAAAACTTTTGCTAAAGTAGAGCCCTGGAACTTGTGGATACAGGCGCTGCCTTCCACAACAGATGAGATGACCTTTCTCAGGTACTTGGAGTAAGAATTCAGGCATGGATACCTTGTGTTTTACACATAAAAGATCAAATTCTGCCACCTGATACCTAGTAATATATTGACTGGTAATAATTTTCCATTGTCATTTCATTTGTGTTAGCTTAATTTGACACACTAGAGAATTAATATAATTTTTTCTGTGTATAATTCTCCTTAAAGTTTATCTAATTAGAAGAAATCATATAAAGTAAATAACAATATGGAAAACAGTTTGCATGTTGTATTAACAAGTAGAATTCTTCATCTTTCCCAGAAAATAAAAATAAAAAAACCCTACTCAATTCCTCTTAGAAATATTTCTTTAGTCTGGCATCTATGCAATTAACTTTTGAAAAGAAGTATCACCATATTTAAAGTATGTAATTTATTAATATACTAAAACCAATGCAAATATAATTGGTATCAGTTAGTTGTTCACTTCTATGCCCATTACTTCAAATTCTATGCCACAAAATTTCGGACAAAAATAAATGCATTTCACCAGGCAATGGTGGCACATGCCTTTAATCCCAGCACTCGGGAGGCAGAGGCAGGCAGATCTCTGGGAGTTTGAGGCCAGCCTGGTCTACAAGAGCTAGTTCCAGGACAGCTCCAAAACCACAGAGAAACCCTGTCTCAAAAAGCCAAAATAAATACATAAATAAATAAATGCATTTCATCTGCGTTCTTGTGTTATTCGTTTGCATAGAGATAATATTTTAATCATAAGACTTAATCTTATTTATAATGCTATCTATGTTTTTTAAATACTTAAAAAAAAATATCATACAAGTGTACTATCTACAAGTGAACAGCCAAACGACAAGAACATGGAACATCATTATCACCATTTCTACTAAGTTTATTCTCCTGCTGTGTAAATGTCCTATACACAGTGATGGGCAATAATTGCAATTTTAAACAGAATATATATATATATATGTATGTGTATATATATATATACACACATATATATATATATATATATATATATGATTGTCATTTTGAAGGGCCATTAACTGCTTGTCTACTATAAATTCAATAGACAAGGTTGTGCAAATAACTATAAAATTTTGGAGGAACATTTTTAGTTTTTGGATACCATATCTGTAATTCTCATGGGTGTCTACTTATTAAAACACTGCATTTAACTTTTATTTATAGTTGAAAGCTTTGAGTATATTTGGTCATTTATTTATACATTAATTCAAAGTACTTAGGAGATTTCAAGCTTTACGTGTGAAATTGAAGGCATATTGTTTGGGAAAAAAGCCATCTGTACCTAATTGGGCTTTAGTGGACCATGATGAGTCTAGTTGATCCTTTTATGGGCAATTAACCTCAACAATTTTAAATGGTTTTGACATCTTCTTATTAGTCATTATTATGTGATTAACTTAGCTCTGTTAAGAGTAATGAACATGATTCTGATGTTTAGGGTTAACTCAATTGGATGTTCTAATTAGGGACACAGGTGTTATTTAACATTTTTATAACCCAGGCAACCATATGTTTCCCAAACCACTTTGGTCACTCTTGCAATTACTTACATGCAATATTTGCAACCTACACTGAAGCAGAGTACATTTTAATCTCTATCATCATCCAACTTAAAAGAAGTTTGAATTGTGTGTACCAAATTGGCCTAGGGAGTTCAGTTTCCAAAAGTCAACATTCTTGAATTCATTCAGGAAAAGAATAAGATTGAATGGAGCTAACTATTTTTTACAACATGTTGTTTTAGTTACTTTATTTTTTTGATATTTACAAATATCTTCCAATGTCAACTTTTCTTGCTCTCTCTGCATTTGCCTTACTGGCATTCAGTAAGATTTAATTTTGCAGCTAGATTTACATTCACAATCTTTTTACATCATTTTCTACATGTTCATATTAAAATTGTGCAGCACAATTATTAATTAAAATGAAATTGGTATTGGAAATATCATTAACAGAAATACTAAGAGAATGTTTTCCCCTCTATTTTATTATTAACATAATTTTAATTACATGTTTCAAAATACTTCCGTTTATTAATTCTTAATGATTAGTGTCATAATGTTTTTTTACAAAATTTAGAGTATAAGATATTTTTTCAGAAACATTTGGAATGAAATTCAGTAATAGAAATCAGAGGTATCCTTTTTTATTTTATGCACTTTGAAGACTCCCCTGATCAAAGTCTCACTTTCAGATGTTTTATTTATCCATGGAAAATCATGCTGCTTCAGAAATAAAAATAAATATCCAAACTATTATAAGGCTTTCATCATTATATATATATTTAATATTATACTTTCATTATTTAGTATATGTATTATCAGTTGTATTTTATCATTTGTTACTATTAGGTTTTCACCATACCTAATTTGCACATTAAACTTTTCATGTACATAGTAAAATTTTAAGACATGGAAAATTTTAAGAAACTTTGCTTGATCAGGAGTTGGTTAATGCACTGGGGTCAAGAAACTTTGCAACATCAAGAGATAGTTGAAAACAGGAACCTATGCAAAAGTATAAACCACGAAATGTCCCTAGCAACTAGCTACCTGTTGACACACAGCTTTGGGGTCTAGACAGAACAGCTCCCAGCTTGCTGGTAAAACAAATAAACAGTGGTTTTGAATTTTGGACTTCACTGGATTCCAGTGGTGTCTCTCTGGGTGTCTCAACTTGTGTACAACACGTGTATAATGTAGGTGTGTGTGTGTGAATATGTGTTTCTGTATCTCTGTGTGTTTCTCTTTCTGTGTGTGTGTGTGTGTGTGTGTGTGTGTGTGTGTGTGTATCTGATGTCTCTGTAAGACTACTATATACAGAGCTATGATATCTCTATGGTTGGAGGAATCCATAGGAGTATTATAAAGTTTTTTTTTCCCCCCATGGAGAAATAATAATCATAGTAGAACTAGTAGTTATGTTTTTCCTTTGTCAACTCATTAATAGATATTGAAACAGAAATAATCTGGAATTGTTACATTGTGTATGTCTTCTCATATATAGTATAATTTACCTGGCTAAGCTAAAATTCTAGAAAGTATAAATCATTATGTCTATAAAGTGAATATCTGCTATAAGATGGATTTCTATTAAAGCACTCACTTTGAGTATAAATATTATTTGGTAAAATAATTTAAAGAATATGTTTCAAATATTACTAAAATTACATAAATTATCATAAAATAATTTTAATATAAATTTCCAAAAAGTGTATGCTTTTCCATATACGTTTTTAGTTCAGCTTGTGGATATTTGATAACTTTCAAGCAGACTCAGTAAATATGGGAATTGTGTCTAAACATAAAACAATACATATTTTGTAATGTGTGAATGGTATTTTCCCAATCTGAGCATAAACTCATCTGATCACATATATAATGAAGGCTTCAAATTTCTGAAAAAAAAGTAAGAGAAGAGAATTCTTCAGTAAGCAAAAGTAATGACTTTACGGTTTTCAAATGTCTTATTTAGTATTTGACAAAACCAATTTCATTTGTATCTATCACAAATAACTTAATTTTAACCACAACCTGTCCCACAAATTAAAATGTCATTCCAGATCAATTATAAATTAATACAGAATACTCAGCAATCCTCATTTAAAGTCAATATGTCCTTGATACATTGACAGAAGACACAAACACTATAAAAATATTTTATATGGGCAGAATTGATATTCATTAAACACTGTGAGTAAAATTACATAATTCACATTTTTAAATGCAGCTTCACATTTATTAATAGAACATATTTTTAAAACAGCAAAATTTGGGAAACTTTAATGCATTGGGATATAAGTATTTGTGTTCTGATAACAATATAATTAAGTTGAATATCTAGCAAATCACTGTAGTTAGAATTTAAAAGTATGCTTACACAATCATTAAAAATTAACCAATAGAAATTGAAAAACATTTGAAATTTAATAATAAAATTATAAGCCATCTGAATTGTGACACATAGATAAGGAAAATGCTTGGAGAGTATTTATCAGAAAAAAATTATGGTTTTATAAAAAAAAATGCCTCAAGGCAATGAAGGATGTATCTACACTAAGAAATATTTTTAAAAACTCAACATAATTCAAAGTATATTCTTCGAAAGGAGCTAAAATGACTAAAAAATATCTACATGGGACAGGGAAAATATACTAAAAGGACAATACTAAAAAAAGACTTTATAAAAAGCATATTTGATTTAAAAGGTCACTAAGAAATACACAGCAGTTCAGAGGTTGCCACCTTTCAAGAGGATGAAAGCTTACTTTTAGTATATACATGAAGAGCTCACAACTGCATGTAATCCTAGCTCAAAGGGACATGAACCTCTGTTGTTACTTTTACAGACACTCTCACACATGTGTAATAAACACACTACAGATACACACACACATATGCATGCATACTCAGAACTAAGTTTTAAAAATTAAAGTCAACAAAATTTTTTTAAAAAGTCCATGATTCATTTAATACTTGTAAGATTACAGAAAAGGGGATAAAAATACACACACACACACACACACACACACACACACACACAAACACACATACACACATACACAATAACAATATAAAAATGAAGAAGAATCTAATAACTCAGTTATTTAAGGAATAATAATAGAAATGCATAAACACTTACATTTATAAATTTGATAAATTTAATTCAGTGTAAAAATATAACATTTTAAAATAATATAATTAATTCTAGAAAAATATAACAAAACAAAATAGCATAACCTTTTTAATGACATCTAGTAGAGACAGTTAATTTTAACAATTAACCATTACCTAATACCGACAGAAAGATAAATTGCACAACATATCAACTATGAATGAGAGAATTGTTTTTCAGTTTTGAGTTCTACATTTTCTCAAAGTCAAAATATAATATTAGTGTTATAAGGCACCCAAATCAATATACTAGCATACTTTCTTGAGTGCTCTGTGGTATCCTCATCCACTTGTCGTGCTGCAAGTTCTATGAGTTCCCAATATACCAACTGGCCTAGACTTAACTCAGGAACACTGGTTTGGAGTGTCTGGTTTTTCCTTTAAATATATATTTTTTTCCATCAATTTCATTAGTACAAAAAACTTAAAATCTTAGCTTTGACTTCCTGCACACCCCCCTCATATTCATTGGTTAAAACATCTTCTCTTCTCTCTAGTGATTGGTTAGAGAAAGAAAGTAAGTAGTTCTGACAAAAGGAAGCTCCAGACAAAACATAGAGCCTTTGAAGATAGAAATTATTCTCAAAATATTAGCTGTTGAAATATTATTCTGCTAGTTGGCTTCAACAGTGAGTACATAGGTTCACAGACGTCTGCTGTCCCTCTCTCTCTCTGCCAAGGTGTCTCCCCTGGAATGTGACAAGATGCCCTCTAGAACTAATCATCAAATCTTGTAGAGCTGACACACAGCTTACTGGCTCTTTGTCCAGACTGCAATATGGAATGCCAGATATTGTGGTCCCAGCTCAATAGTGCAAGAAACTATAGAGCCAGTTAAGAAAGCAACAAAACAGGAAATCAGAGGAGTTAGCAAAATTGAGAGTAAATAGATATGGAAAGAACCAGCAGAAGGACTGCAGGTATCTCAAATTGGTCTGGAGAACTTGGTTCATGTTTAGGAAGGAGCAATAAAGTAATGTAGAATTGATATGAGTGCATGTCACTTACTTAAATTGTAGTGTAATACAATTAAGGGTAACTGTGTGTGAGATTAAAGTGGTATTATTTGTGCTTTGTTCTAGCAAGTGAACTTTTGCTCTACCCAGTTACTACAAATATCATGTTTTACCTTGATGTCACGCACTTGCCAGGATAAGGAGTCTCTGCAATTTCTCATAAGTAACTCATACATCATCATGCTTAACTAACACGGTATTGAAAATGAGTTATATAAAAATGCCTGAGTTGCCTTCCTGCCCCAAGCATAACAGCAGTTCTTACCCATTCCTTGTAAACTTGCCCACCAGCAACTAACTGGATTGAGATGGAACTAAGTTCTTTTAAAAACTAGGACTGCATGCTGCCTTGTGAAGACATCTTTCCCTATGTTCAAAATAATATCTTGTGCATTTAATCTGAGATTCTAGTGAAACCATTCTGATCCTGAGGAAAATACAAAAATGACATGTAACTTGTGTTTATAGTATTATGAAGTAGGAACAGTCAACTTTTCTGACCATAGAAATGATTTTATCAGGAACGAACTGAGTTTTGAAAAAACGCCTAATTTCTATTCATATTTTAGTAATTTCATGAACGTTTTTTGCAATTTATATTATTTTCTGGAAGCTTAGGTGTTGGTTTCTATCACAGTCACATGTTGCTGCCACCAGACTGCTGCAGGAAAGCTGCTTTGCCCCAGGTCCCTTCACATTGTCCTCATTCAACCACTGCAGGTTCTGACCATCTGGTAGGCTGCTTCTAAACAGTACCAATGTGGTTTCTGTCACATCCACATCCCCAGAGGATATATTCAACAATCACTCATCCTAAGCCATAACCTCTTTTGAAAAAAAAACCACTTGTTTATATATCTGAGCTGCCTCTAGCATCATCGAGGCATTTAAATTGAAAAATTAAATAATCCTTCTACAGCTAGCTATTAACTACTGCTTAGTACATCCATAACCTCTAGGGATGAAGATCAGATAGTATTAATGCAACTGCAAGAAACTGCCCCCATGTTATGCTGTTCTGGTGGACACTGTCCAAGAAAATGTGTCTATAGCTGCTGGGGCAGAAATGAATTATGTAGGCATATTAGGGATTCTCTGCATAACACTTTCTCCTTTAAAAGCAGAAACTTCTTTGGAATAACATTGCCCAATAATGAGAACAGAAGTTTTAAAAAAATTAAGCAAAAATTAGAATGCACATAAGAAGTTAATGTGTCTTCAATTTTTAACTTTCAATCCTTTGGTACAACAGAGTAACCTATTGATCCAATTTTTTATATGATGTTCTACAACCATTCATAATTACAAGTTTTATAAAGAATAAAATGATGTCTATCAGAACTTTGAATTGATAGTTAAAAAACACTCAGAACATATTAATATGATTTCAATAAGATTTAGGTAAAGTAAGTGTGTTTGGTGAGAAATTCCACTTGCGATGATAATATCTCAATCGAGTCTATGATGTTGTAGCAGAATGATATTGATAATGAACAAACTTTATTTCATCATAATTTTAGAAATCAAAACTCAAGGCACTAGTATCTGTTGAGTACTTTCATTATTATTTATTTCACGTTGAAAAGCATGTAAAGAATGAGGGATCACCCTTAAAATATTTTGCATATCATTACATTTAGGAAGCATGAGGTCTCATGATATGGACAGAATTTATGAGATCTTAACTCTCCATCATATATATTTTCACATGCACATATGGATAGATAGAAGTATTTTCTATTTTATACTTACTTTTCTTTTGTATTTAAATAACATTTTTTTCATTTATTTTACATATCAAGAAATTGAAACTTGCTCCTTTCCTCTCCTCCCCTCCCCTTTTCCATCTACCCTACTCTGAATCCACTTGTCCTCAATCTCCATTCAGAAAGTGCCATGCCTCCCATAGACTTGCACAAAGCACGATGCATCAGGTTGAGGCAGGACTGAGGTCCTCTGCTTACATTGAGGTACAGCTCTCACTGTTAGAAGCCTTACTAAGAGACCAAGCTACAGGATTTTCACACACATGCAGCGGACTTAGGTCAATCCCGTTCAGACAACCTCACTGTTGATCCAGCATCCATGAGCTCCTGTGAGCTCAGGTCATAACATCCTTGGCTATGGATCTTACAATTCCTCCTCCCTTTCTTCCACAGACTCTTGGAGATCAGTGCAGTACTTTTTTGTGAATCTCTGCCTCTACTTTCGTCAGTTGCAGGATTGCAATTAGGAAAGCCACCAATCTGCTTATAATAGATGGCCAGGTCAGGCACCCTCTCCTTCATTGCTAGGAGTCTTAGTAGGGGTCATCCCTGAGGGTTCCTCAAGTAGGGAAGCCTCTACTTGGTTTTCAGCCACCCGGGTAGTTTAGACCTGAAATAATCACACAGAAACTGTGTTAATTAAATCACTGCTTGGCACATTAACTCTAACTTCTTATTGGCCAACTCTTAAATTAATTTAACCCATTTCTATTAATCAGTATATTGCCACATGACAGTAGCTTACCAGCAAAGATTTGGCATGTCTGTCTCTGGTGGTGGCTCCATGGCATCTCTCTGTTGCCCAGCATTTTATCAGGAAAAAACTGAGTTTTGATTATATTAGTTTATTATTAATCATTAAATAAAAATAAAATCTCTCTTCTAAAAATGAAATATAAGTGCTAGATTTCCATTCATTTTCACAATTATTACCTATTAAATAAGTAATAATTCTGTTTCTATTTTTATGACTTCAGTCACTGCATATACCAGATTACTTATTCAACTTGTATACAGCTGACAAAAATCTTCATCACAATAGAAAATACCATTGCTCAAAATGATGTGGGCATAGGTAATGGTGACTACATACTCAATGAAAATTGGTCATCATAGTGAACTGATAAGTGTGAAAATTTTACATCATATAAAATTACTGCAAGTAATCATGGCATATGCAAGTCAAGATATTTTATCATTTATTTATTGCCTATCAATTAATTAATTTATGTCTGTGTGTGTCTCTGTCTGCATGTGTGTGTGTGTGTTTGAAAGAGAGAGAGAAAAAGAGAGAACTATTGCAAATGTGTAGAGATGAGGAAAAAAATCCAGGATTCTATTTTCTTCCTGCAGTGTGGGATCCAGGTATTTAACTCCAGTGTTCAGTCTTGGAGGCAAGCTCTTTACCACCAGTCCATTGAGGAATCTCACTGGCTTAATATTTTCTTTACATAAAATATAATATCAATGGCAACTGAGCAATAAAATAATTAAAACTCTTTTATGTTAATTACATGAAATTGGCTGAATTATGTAATAGCAACAACAATGGGTCAATAATGCTATAACACAGCATTAAATTTTTCTCCTCATAGCTCAATTATTAATTCTGTTAATATTGTACTGATGACCCTCCACATCTAGGGGATTCAAATCAACAAATTAAATCTATTGAAGCTTCAGACAAGACAATCATATTACTGAAAAGAGATGAACTACAATTTTATTTTCATTCTGTAAATAATGAAGAATATGAACGTTTACTGTGTTACCACTGCATTAGGCATTATTAATAATCGGAGTAAGATTTAGAGTAAATGGGAGGATATGCATAGATTATATGCAAAACTATGACATTTAACTTAAGGGCTTAGGGAATGTGCTAGTTTGGATTTCTGGAGTCTGGTGACAGGAATTATTTCCTAAGCTATTGAGAGATTCAGGGACAACTCTGACTTCCAAGCTCACAAATTGGAAGAAGTAGTGGTGACAGCCAGAGACAATTAGGCTTTGTAAGCGACAACATAGCCATAACTATTCAGTGAGGCTGTGCTCTACTGTGGCAGTTCTGTAAGTAAATTCATCTTGAGTAGCTTTTGGGGAAGGATATCATGGCTATTCTAGTAGTTGAAAATGTCTAAAATTAGCATTACTAAAATTATCAGTTTGACATATTGGCTTCAATATTATTCAGGCGTCTTAATAATGAAACATAACCAGTGAGATTTAGGAAAAACAGAACCAAAATATTCTTCATATATATTGTTTATATGCTTGTTTTCAGTGTGGTGGGTGAAAGGGGGCTGTCTTTTTTAGTTCAACTATGTAACTGCTGTATGGCCATATAAATCAGTGAAATCAGAGACAACAAAAGACATGGACATTGGATAAATATCAGGGATGCAAAGTTTTAGGGAATGTAGGAGGTAGTCATAACAATCTAGCGCATTAGGAACAAAGTAGACAAAGATCAAAGGGATATATATCCAATGATGGGGAATTGACTAAAACTCATTAACTATTGGCATTTAAAAGTTTCACAAGTGTTCTTTCAGAGGAAGACTAAGCCATCATCAGTAAATAGTAATAATGTGTTCCCATTATCCATGTGCTTATTTCAAAGAGATTATAAACAATTCTATTAATGCAACATATGAAGGGATTTTCCATTGAACACATCAGACATTTTGAGATAATTCATTTATTCAATATTCTCCTTCAAGAGGTAGTCTTCTCATTCACAGATGCACACACACACACACACACACACACACACACGCACACACACACACCCTTCAACTGTGATATCACATTAGCAAGATAGAGAGAAACCCTGAGTTTAGGCTTCAAATTTCCTAACAATTGACTCTTAAGAAAATCCTTCCAAGAGACCAGATACCCCTTAAGAAGGTTGAGCTGTCCCATCTCTCAGGGGCCTCACTTCAAACCCCACAAATCAGTACCACCCATCAACAGCATCAGGTTCTCATGGTAAACAACAAAACTCAAACAAAAACAATGCTAACATAGAGAAGAATACTGAGTAGTCCACATACCTTCGAACACCTGATTTGTGTGTGTGTGAGAGAGATGCTAATATTGTAAAAAATATGTCTTTTTTTACATTGTTTTTCTCTCTTAGAACTCAGAGCTGTTTTAAATTTCTATTATAAAAGTAAGGATAACAATGCAAAAAGAGGAAGAAGACAAGTCAAGAACTCATTCTTTGCACTAAAATATGTTTACAATGACTACTCAAATTATCTGAAGGTCAAAAGGATATAATTTTGCAATATTATAAATACTGCATAATTTTACAGTGTATGAAAATATCTTTGCTTGATACACCACATTATTGTGGTTATATTAATCAAACATACTTTTTTTCTCAAGACTATTGCCAAAGTTTATATTGAACTTTAAAAATATAGTTATGCCTTCAGAAGTTTAATTACAGAAAGTATACTTCATAACCAACCTTGATGTTTTATTTTAGTGTTCATGGTATTATTAAGAAATTAATACATCCAAATATTGGAGCAAAAGCAAATATGATCTTTATCTTAGCACAGTTTCAAAGTTAATGTAATATTAATATAATAATTTAGGAAAATGCAGTGTAGCTCATAGATAAAATTCCATGCATATAATGATATTAAAATAATGTAATGTCATTGTAATTTATACGCATTGCCAAATGCACAGCTTTTTTATTACAAATTTTATGACTTTTAGTATTTTACTGTTTTATTTTCAATTCTTCCCATCTAGAATATTTTAAAGTTATTGTAAGAAAACCATGTACTCTTTCTCACTTCTTGATCAAATAGCTCTGGGAAGATAGCAGTATTACTTGGATCAATTATGAATGCTCTATAAAACTCTTATTAACCCTAAGCTTAAATATTTTGCGGTTGTTTTTATAGTAATGTTTGTAAATACCTATCTGCTATTCTTCGACAACATCAATATGGAATGTTCATGCATTTGTAAAGTAAGTCTGCAAATTCGGGTCATTATGATATAAATCTGACTTCTCTCTGTATAGTCCAAAATTGCATCCTTGAAATTGCATTTTTTTATTTTCCTTTAGTTTTTCTTTTCTGTTCTTGAAATAAATGCTTTGACTAATTGACTTGACTTAAATGAGTGTTATTTTTCCCCCTCTTTTCCTCTTTTATTTTTCTGGGGTTTGGTCATTTTTAAAGGGAAGTAATATGTTATAGAAAACCAATACAAACATACGTTCTCAAAGTGAATTCAAATTTTCATTGCTACCTGAATTTCTTCTGTTAGAAGAGTTAGGAGGTGACGCTGCTATGCCGCCATGCCCTTTTATTCCAAAATTTATCTTTCTTTTTTAATGAATCAAGTCAATTAAATGAGAAAATAAGAGCTAGTTTTATTCCTGGTTCACAGTTTGGTCGTTCAATTCAATTTACCATGCAAGTGGATTCAAGAAGTAAAGAGAAAGTCTGAGTTTTACTGTAATGCTGGCATGTTGGAAGCAGTGAGACCCCAGATCCTGATTTTTTTTTTTTTTTTTTTTTTTTTTGGTTTTTCAAGACAGGGTTTCTCTGTAGCTTTGGTGCCTGTCGCGGAACTAGCTCTTGTAGACCAGGCTGGCCTCGAACTCCCAGAGATTCGCCTTCCTTTGCCTCCTGAGT
Organism: Microtus ochrogaster; assembly: GCF_000317375.1. Taxonomy (NCBI): domain Eukaryota; kingdom Metazoa; phylum Chordata; class Mammalia; order Rodentia; family Cricetidae; genus Microtus; species Microtus ochrogaster. The sequence continues at coordinate 34,104,188 of NC_022021.1, read as the reverse complement.
GCTGCAATTAAAGGTGTGCGCCATGATCTGAGTGCCTACAGCTGCTCTGAGCACGAGACCTTCAGTTCTTGATAGTGGGAGAGTGATTTCTGATGGGTTTGGCTGGGGCGTGGCTATCTCTATATAATCTGCCCCTGAACATAATAAAGGGAGCATTCTTGTGGAATTCAGGATGACCTGTGTTGCTGTCTCTCTGTCTTTGTGTGTTTGTTTATTTTAACCTCCAGCTCCCTTGCCCAAAGCTCGCGAACTGAGTAATAGCATATGGAGCGCAGACACGGGGGCACGGTGAGCGGCATTTTCCGATAAGGCTTTAGGAGTTATTTATTGTCACAAATACTCTCTGCTTTGCCTTTCCTCCCATATCACACCCCACTTTAACACTATACCACTCTCTTATGCCTCTGCCCCTCTAAAGTTCCATCTCCTGACCCATGTCTGCTTACAAATTTCCTGATCTCAACAGATAATCCAAATAAGACACACCTGTCTGAAGAGTCCAAAGTAACAAAGTTTATTATTATTAATGGTTGAATGGTATTACATTGTGTAAGTATACCACCTTTCCTTTATTATTGATCTAATGGTTAATGGATGCATAGGTTGCCTCTTGTATATAGAATGGAAATGATAATGGGCTAGAAGGTATCGCTCTAGTAGTATGTAAAGCTATTTGGGAATGTGCTCAAGATGTACATATCTGGATCATATGATACATCCATTTATATCCGTTTAAGAAAACTTCCCATTCATTTACATAGTGTCTACAGCAGGTACATTCCGACTAGCAGTGAATAATTGTTCCCCTTCTTGAATCAATGTCAGCATCACTTGTCACTTTTTAAATAAAATTTATTCACTTTTTATTTTTGAATTTAATTTTGATTAAATAGTTTTATACCTTTTGATCATACCATTGTACTTCCCTATATTCCAGTAAGATCTCTCCCACCCAACTTTATGCCCTTTCTCTCTTTTTTTTTTTACAAACTAGTTTTTCAATTATTTAACATCCTGATCTCAGTTTCTCCTCCCTTCCTGCCTCTAGTTCTCTCCTGCCTCCACTCTATGCCCCCATCTGCATAATCCTCACCTGTCTCTCTTTAGAAAGGTGCAGGCCTCCCATGGGGCATCAACAAGACGTGGCATATCAAGTTGAGACAGGAGTAAGCCCTGTGTCAAGTCTGGGTGATATATGCGTTTTATATTATGTGCAATATCCTTGGTACATGAATAGTTGGGTTTTATACACAGGGATATATAAGTGTATAGTTTTATTCTTTCACCTGCAGCTATACTATTTTACCAGTATCATTGAAGAAATTGCATTTGTTGTATATTTCTTAGCTACACCATCATTGTTATTCCTAGTTAACTCAAAATTTGTAAATATATTTTTGATGTTTTTAGAATTCAAGGTGTTTGTTATTTTAATTGTGTTTTCTTGGTTGCTTTTGATTATTAAATATAGTTTGCTCTTTTGTTGTTTTGGTCCTGTTCCCTGAAACATTTGGGAAACCTTGAATTAGCAGATTTTCTAAGTTTACTGAAGATACTACAGGATACTGTGGCTTTGTAATATTTTTGGAGCTTTACATCAGCTTTCCAATCAAGACTTATCTAGATCCATTGTGATTTAAAAGGTTCAGCAGTCACTTTATAGATAATAATGCATTTATAACACTTTGAGAGGGAAGGATCCAATGCAAAATCCTGTCCTGAATGTCTCTTACTACCCCATCTTGTCCCTGCTCTTCTTTGTGGGTCCGGTCACTTCTTTCTCGTACCACATTCTGCTTTCTCATCTATTCCTTACTTTTCTTACATTCACTTCTTCCATTGTATGACACTCTTGTTTATTTCATAATATGTAAAACATTCTGAATCAGGATTATATAGAGTAGAGAATATATTCTATATTTGTAACATGAGTATGGCTTCTTACATTTATCACAGTGGTTACCTGATACCCTCATTTTCCTATAAAAGTCATCATTTCATTTCTGTTTTAGTTATACACAGATACAAATTTTATATGTGTGTGTGTGTTTGTGTCTCTGTGTGTGTGTCTACAGAGAGAGGGGGAAGGATAGAGGGAGGGAGGGAGAGAAAGAGAGAGAGAGCAAGAGAAAACATATTTTCCTTTGCTTTTGATGAGCAGCAGTGTGGTTCTATTTTAAGAATTTAGTGATTAGTGCAGCAATAAACATAGATTTGAAAGTGATGAATGATTTGCTTACATAGTTCTGCAGTATGTTCACATAGTTCTTTGTACGTAGTAATTGTGGGCTGTATTCTATTTTCACCCTTTTTGAAGGACAACACAAGTTGCATAGATTATACTTTTACCAATAATCACACATTATTATCAGAATACTACATATTTCTATAATTTTTTTCTATTTTGAAAAATATATTAATATAAAAATATTGTGAATAAACTATTATAAACTATTAATTGATGGTTTTAGTATAAAAATGATGATAGTTTGTTTACTGTATTTAAATATTTCTTTGCTGACATTGCTTAAAATATTTTTTAATCAGACAAAGCTCATAACTATAAATTAAAATAATCTATCAACTATTGTTATTTATTATAATTTATAGTGAGAAATGAGTCACAAAAATTGTATCATCACCGATATTGTAATATTTAACTAACACAGCATATAATAAGATATCTATATTTGTTGTTGATATTATTCTTCAGTTTGTTATAAACCCATAAGCCTATTAATTATAGGCTTAACATCTATACATGTCAACTGAGGGCAAACAAAAATCCAATGCTGTCATTTTCCAAAGAAGAGAAAATGTAGATAACTTGGAGAAAATTTTAGCACATTAATGTGAATCCAAATTGCTCTTTGGAATTTTAAATGCTTCTTTTAATCCTTTTAACAGGCATCTTATCAAATGCAAATGTTCACCCTCAGTAGATCTTTTAAATACAAATTAGGCGGTTACTGATAACATGTAACAAAGGTCTCTACATTTCATTCTATTATAAAGGTTATTTTGGAATAAGTATTATAAAGGGGAAAAAAGATACTGAAGATGCTCCAATCTACTGAAATTGACATAACACTTAAACAACGTGCACATATAACCCTGAAAATGACTCATTGCAAGACTGCAGAGGGTTGCCTATATTTAAACCTTTAAAAGAGATGTTGATAAAACACTAGCATTTAATTAAGCACTTTAATTGGCTCCATAGACAGATGGGACTTAGAGAATAACGATAAATGCTCATTTTAAGTATGTACTGCATCTGGTTCCAGCTGCTGTCCAGATGTGGTCTCCCTACAAGAGAAAATTAATAGTGTCACTTATATCTTGATAGTTTATTGCAAAATTCAATTTTTTTCAACCCTTGTGTTAAAAATCAGTAATAAAAGACACTTGCTTTTCAAAAGGCAAAGAGGAAAGAATGTATTCTTTCCTACTAGGGGATGCAACACAACACATTCCTTTTCTAAGTCTCTGTCTATAAGAAACATAATTTCTTTTTTAATTTTTATTGCTTTATAAATAATACTATTCAAAATTTCCACTTCCTCCCCTGCTCCCATTTCCCTCACACTCTCCCACTCATCCTCTCCCCTTGCCCTCTAGTTTTAAGAGAGGGCAGGATACTTTGCCCTGTGGGAAGGCCAAGGCCCTCCCCCCTCCATCCAGTCCTGATGGTTCAGTAATATCACGGGCATTTTCTAAGGTTCCCAGATCTAATGGGAAACAACAAATAACATTGAGCTCTAAGCCCAGTATGATTTTTAATATATTTATACATGGGATAAACTTTGTTATATAAATTGGGCATAACAAGAAATTAACTGTAATTTCTTAGAACAAAATAAAACAATAAATACATGATGCAGTAATAAAGAGTAGTATCTGTCTCAACATATTTCATTCACCATTCCTGTGATGATGTAAGACCATAAACAAATAAAGTACTTTAGATTATCTCTTTGGCCAGTTCTTATATTGAGCCTTGACTTTTAGTCCTCATTGAAGCCATTATTAAGTACTGATAAGAGTCTTTGGAAAGGAAGACTACAATATTGTGAATATATAATCTTGAGAACAACTGACTAATGGGTAAGTTTTGTCTACAATATGGATATATTGGGCATAGAAATGTTCTTCTTTGGAAGGGGTGAACAGGAACATAGGAGGTTACACTATACTCAAGAAAAGAATACCATTAAACTGGTAGTTTGTGAGTAAAGATATATATTTTTTCTTAGAAATCAAAAGAACAATTGTCTGATCATCCTATATCAAGAAGAAAATTAAAATATAAAATAGATTTCCAAAAATGAATATGTTGTAGATCAATAACATTCCCCATGAATCCTTAAACAGGTTAAATTTTCCCTTTCCCTCTCTGTCTCTTTACCCCTGTTCCAATGTACATTTCAATTGTGTGTGTATGTTTGTGCTTGTATGTGTGTGTGGTGAGTTTGTAGTATAAAGATTGATGTCAGGTGTCATTCACAATTTTTCTGCACATTAATCTTCAATGAAAGGTCTTTCATTGAACATGTTGCTCACTGATTCACAAAACTGATATGGCCTACAAGCCCAAAGATCCTCTTAGATCAACCAATGTGCTGGATTGCAGGTGAATGTAACGATTCCAAGGTTATTTTCATTAGGTTGGGGATCTTCATGTTTCTAATAGATGTATACCCCAACTCATTTCTCACTTTGTGTCTTCTGAGATATAATTTTTTTTGATTCTGCACAATATTATATCACACATATGGGTGAGAGCCTGTGATATAGTTTTACTGAATATATTGGAGTAACTATTGTGATGTTGAGACACTATGACCAAAGCCACTTAGAGAGGAAATGGTTTGTTTGACTTATGCTTCAATAAGACTGTTCAGTATCCAAAGGAATTCAGGGAAGGAACTCAAACAGAGAAGGTATTTGAATCAGGAGCTGATTCAGAGGCAATAGAGGGGTGCTGCTTACTGACATTTAATATAAATTGACCTGTACAGACTCTTTGGGGCAACTTATTAAATTTATTAATGAAAAAGTTCCTGGCATACAGGGATTCCTCCTTAGGTGTCTTTTCTAATTAAAAGAACAATTAATATAAGAAAATTTACAACATTAGCTTGTTGCTTCAATCAGTTGCCAGTAATCAGTTGGTGAAGCCAAAACAGTCAAAGCTATTTACTAGGAGTGCCCTAGGCCGTTCTATGAACAATCTCTCCATGACTAAACTTCTAGCTTCCCATTGTATTGAAGTCATTTTTATATTGTGGAAATAAGCAATAGAAATCCTTGCTGGAAGTATTTCATTTAGCTACTTTCAAGAATTTAATGTATTTTAATATCCTTAGCTGTTTTCTTTTTATCACTCTTCCAATTACAGGGCCAGGGTCAAGCCTAACTCAGGACAGGGGATTTAAGAGACACTTAATATAAACATGCTTTAGAGTTTTTATTGGAGTATGGTGGGCAAAACTTCTCCTAGAGCTATATTCTCAATGATGTCAAACAGTTCATAGCTATCTATGTTATAAAATTTTATGATAAGCCATAGGTCACTGGAAAAGCTGGATTCTGGATAAAAAAAAAAGATAGTTTTCATTCCAATTTTTTAAAATCGCTTTTCCAGGAATAATTGAACATGAGGACAATTTTTAATTGTCAATTTTCAGTATGTAGATTTTTTTTAAAGTTAACTTTTTTCTTGAGAACAGAGAGAGATGGAAACTGAGTGAATTTTCATTAACCTTGCTAAGATAGCAAAAAACCTTTCTGTTTGGTCAGTGGCTTAAATCTAAGATAAGTTCTATAGCCGAAACAGTGGGACCACAACAAATTGGTCAGATCCATAAATTTCATGTTACTTATTTGAAAAAACCTAAACTGAAGTGGAACTAGAAGTACTATTAAGGTTCTCTCAGTAACATGCTCCAGATTAATTTTCCAGACTGAAACTTGGGAATAAAATATATTTTATTACTTTTTAAGTTGATTTGTTATTAGAACAAATTTGTATAGAAAATATTCTGGTCACCTTTTCATCTCTCCACCTTTCCAACTCTACTCCTTTTATCACTTTAGAAAACAAGCAAAAGAAAGTGGGAGAAGAAAAAGAAAACATACATACAAGCATCATAAAGCCACAAATCAGAATCCTTAATATAGAAATAAAAACTGATGAAATTAAAATGCCCCAGAAGCAATACAAGGAAGTATTTTTTAAAAAAAAAATACCCCAGAGTTCCTTTGGGGTTTGTCATATATTGCTTTGTATTGACCCTCTTCTTAAGTGTGGTATGATTTCAGAAACTGACAGCTACTTGCATAAAGGAAACCTATTTTTTCAATATGTTTGTATTCCTGCTCCTCTGACACTGAATATGACCATATTTCGTTCTAGAATAGCTAATCCAACATGAATATTATTCACATATAAAAATCAAGTGTGTGGGGGGATTGAAAGATGGCCCATTCTTTAATCATTATATGCTACTCTTCCAGAGGACCTGGAATTAATTCCTAGTGTTTGACCCTCTCTTTTTACCTTCACTATCACCTTGAACTAAAGTCCATGCCCCCACAAAAGCACATAATTTAAATAAAATAAATCTATTTTCTTTTATAAAGACGATAAACGATTCACATAGGTATATGTAACAGGAATGTTTTAAGAGACACAAAGAGGCCAGGCGGTGGTGGTGCACTCCTTTAATCCCAGCACTTCCAGGGAGAGGCAGGTGGATCTCTGTAAGTTCGAGGCCAGCCTGGTCTACAAGAGCTAGTTCCAGGACAGGAACCAAAAGCTACGGAGAAATCCTGTCTCGAAAATACAAAAAAAGAAAAAAAAAAGAGACACAGAGAGATGACAGAATTTTCACAGCAAGAAAAGAAATCTGGGTCATAGCCTCAGTCCTCCCAGACATGAGAGAAAACTAAACTTCAGACTTCTTGACATCAAGATATATACATTTATTCCAAAATACTTGATATCTTTTGATGAATTCTCTTGACATTGCAGTATTTTCAGTTTAGAGGAAAGATATAATTTTAAATCAAGAAAATTTATTGTTTAACAATCCTTTCATGTGTTGTGCTGTTGGCACATTTACACACTTGCAAAATGGGTAAAAGCAACATCTATTTGTGACACATGGGCCATGGTGTGAAAGAAAAACTGAGCAAAACCCAAGCCTCTCCTGTGATGCCCAGACCTGCCATGGATGTCACACCTTCAGCTTCTTCCCTCACTGCAAAGTGTCACTCTGAACTGTATTCACCATCACCTGGAAAGACAGTCTCACGATTAACTAAACCACAATTCACTAAGCCACCTATTGCTGATGTGTATTTCCTGTGTTTGCCCCCAGGAACTCCAAAAGAAGCAATAAACAGGAAAAGCCTCCAAAATGCTCCCAGCTTTGTTCCAGAGAACTTGAGGAAAGGCTGAGAGCACAAAACCATGCAAACAGGTAAGCACAAAAGTACTGCATAATCCACCTGAGAAAACTTCCACCTGAGCTACCTGTGAGATGATTGAAAGCAGGCAAGAAGACTTCATGATAGAGTATTTTCCTTAATTTGCCAAATGTAAATGACTAAATTTCATAACTATAATTCTTGCTTGATAACTGTTTTGTTATATGTAATTTTACTCTTTTAAAGTTAAAACCCTCCTTTTTCTTTTTCTTTTTTTTTCTTTTTTCTTTTTTTTTTTTAATTAAAAAAAAATTTCTGCCTCCTCCCAGTCTCCCATTTCCCTCCCCCTCCTCCCACTCCTCTCCCCTTCTCCCCACTCCTCTCCCCCTCCCTCTCCAGTCTGAAGAGCAGTCAGGGTTCCCTGCCCTGTGGAAAGTCCAAAGTCCTCCCCCCTCCATCCTGGTCTAGGAAGGTGAACATCCAAACTGGCTAGGCTCCCACAAAGCCAGAACCTGAAGTAGGATCAAAACCCAGTGCCATTGTCCTTGGCTTCTCAGCAGCCCTCATTTGGCAAATTAAGGAAAATACTCTATCATCTATCCTATCTTTGTGAATCTAAAGTTTTATATCTAATTTACATTTTATCATAAGTAATAAAAACTGTAACTGTCTTCAGTTCTGTAAAGACTTACAGAATATGGCATTTCCTGGGGGCCATTTTGTAAATGGAAACTGCTCATTCATTTTGGCAACCCAGACATGAATAATCACAATGAAATTATATTTATTACAATGCTATTTGGCCTATTAGATTAGGTTTTGTATTAACTATTACATCTTAAATCAACTCATTTAAATTCATTTTTATTGTACTACAAGGTTGTATCCTGATGCAGGTGGGTCTTCTGTCTATGTGTTAATTTCATTGGTTAATAAAGAAACTGCCTTAATAAAGAGACTGCCTTGGCCTTTTAAAAAAAAAGAAGACTTCATGATGATGATTCATGTACATCAACTAAGAGTGTATCTAAAAGTACAAAAGCTTTCACTGCAAGTACAAACCTTCAGGATAGCCTGACATTTTAACCCTTGATATAGTGGTGACCTTTGGGATTTTTCCAAAGCAGGAAGCATACAGATGCATGTGAGTATAACTCAATGTCCTTTGTCATAGGCACTTTAACCTATTGAGCATGCTTTCCTTTTAGGAACTATTTAAGTACACAGGGAGCTCTTCAAAACCGAGCTAGCTATGAGTCACAGAACTGAGTTCATTTACTACAATCATATATTTCTTTTAATGTTAATAAAAACTGCATTTTCTGAATGGAATCTGATTTAAATCAAAGCTATGCCCTTTTGTAAAGGAGTGAAGGTAGTAGCTTGGGACATTCGGAATGCCTGAAGTGATTTGAAAACTACAGAGAAGAAAAATGGCCGACCTGAAGCCCAGGGTAGTAATTCAATTAAAGACCTTGGATACATTAAAACTCACAGATAGAGGGCCCCATCAAAAGCACCTAGAATCTTCAATGAGGAAGCTAATTAAATCTGTCACTAGATAATATCATGTTTGCCTTTGCCATAGCTCTCTGTGTGGAAGGAAAAAAAATTCTCACAAGGAGTCAAAAGAATACTGAAAACGTTTGACAGGTAAGAACAGGAATTCACACTAAAATCTTAATGTGGAGAATATTCCAAGCTGAGAAAGCAGCAATTAAAAAATTATCCTGGTGTGTTAAAAACTCTTGAGGTTCTATAAATCAATCACAAAATTGCTCTGGAAGGGCACATTAAACCAGGTAGGTTTTGGGAAGGATAAAAATCAAAGGACACTAGATTGAGTTCAGAAATTCAAAATCTGAAATTGTAACATTCATCCTATGCTGAAGTCAACTCACAAGCTCCAGGAGAACTCCAGATTTCAGAGTTAAAAATTTAAAGTAATCTCTAGGAGTGTTGAGATCCCATGATGACAGAAAAATTACACACTTAACACATACATACAACTTGAGTGGGCTTAGAAGAATTAAAGAGGAAAGTGTGTTCTTGTTAAACATCATGTGCTTGACAAGTCAGAATTTTAATTTGTCATTTGGAACATTCAAGAAGGGAGTTAATGTGTCCCCTTACAGTTTCTACAAGCCAGAGTAATTGGTTGCAGTAAATTCTGAAAGGTGAAGAAAGATGACCTTAAAACCACAGGGACTGGTTGAAAACCTAATTGATGATAAATTATAACTAAGTATCCTCTCCTGACTCCTCACAGTCAGAGTACTGCAGCTTTCCAACTCAAATGAAGACAGGCGTGTTATATATAGATAAAAATGAAATTCTATTGCCTGGGAGAAAATAGTTGAGGTCAGAGAAACTGGGCTCACAAGTTAGTTAAAGTAAAACCTGTAGCACTTTGTAATATTTATGCTGTGATGGTAAATAGTTGTTCATCCTTGTCAAAAAGGAAGATAAACAATAGTTTTTAAATTATTTCTTATATGTCAAAACTAAGTGGAAAATATTAAAAGTGTTACAAGCAGCAATTTCTCAATAATAAATGCTAGCAAGATAGTCCAACATTAAAGGAGACTTTGGTCAAAGGCCCATTTTGTACTCAAGGGAACAGATCAAAATTAAAACAATAGAAATCTAGTACAAATAAAATTTAAAGAAACAGGAGAAAGAAGTTGAAGGAAAAGTTTTGGGCACTGAGAATACATTTTATTATATAATTAGGTTATTTCTGAGGTGTATTTTAGCACAAATAATAAAATCCCAAAGACAGACTTAGGGGTTAAAGATAACGATTAGAGAAGTAGATCAGTAAGCCACTAGAAGGAAATTTTATGTCTATCAATGCTCAGACTGAAGGGGGGGACCCTCAGTGAGCCTCAGTCTGCCTAGATTATTTTATGTCTCCTTCAGACCTCAGACTCCAAACTCCAGTGAGTTCCTATCTTTTTCCCTTTATATTCCTCTCTCCACCCAGCCATATCACTCCTATGCCACCTCCCTGGTGTCAGGAGGTGTGAGTCACCACCACCTGGATGGGTTTCTGAACCAATCCAGGGTAGCTTGAATTCACAGAGATCTATCTGCTTCTGTCTTCCAAATCCTGGGATTAAAGGTGTGTGCCACCATTCTCTGGCCTCTACTGGGTTAGCTTTGCACTCTGATCTTCAGGAAAACTTTATTTATTAAAATACAAATAAAACATCACTACAGTATATTTTCTATGTTTGCCCATCATGAAGTGAACAATTTAAGAGCTGAGAACACTTGGGAGGATGCTGCCTCTTATAGGAAGATTCTTCCAAGTAGACTGTTATGAAAGAGAATTTTTGGACTCTTCCCCCTCCAAGGCTTCCCATTTTCAGTCCATATAAATGAGGTCACTTTGGAAAATAATTTTCACAAATTTTCAGGTAATTAAAGTTGTTTTATTACAAAGTATCCAGTCTCAGCATTACTTTGTATCAATGAAAATAATGAGGTTATGTACAACTACAAGGTCCAAAGACATAATAGAAAAAGGCAATCATAAAATAAAAATAGTAATATTGATTTATATGGAGACTGGGGACAAGGTAAAAGAGCTTGGTGTGTGCATAAAGTACCTGATTTCAATTTCACATCAATTAGGTTGGACATGATGATCTGAAAATAATATCAGTACTAGTGAGACAGATATACTATTATTAACAATAGGAATATGTAATACAGTTTACATTAAGCTTCATTTTTGCACTATTGAGCTTGTACAAAATTCTTAATAAATTTAGGTTAGTTTATACTGACACATACCCATAAAAATCTTGTATCCCTGGTCTACCTGGTCTACAGAGCTAGTTCCAGGACAGGCTCCAAAGCCACAGAGAAACCCTGTCTCGAAAAAACCAAAAAAAAAAAAAATCTTGTATCTCAAGCATATTTATTGGTTTTGATTGTTAATAAAGAGAAAGAAAGATGAAAGAATAAGAAATAAGACAAGATTTTACATTATCCTCATAAGAATTTGCCCTTGGGATTATTTATGATTCTGGTGAGTTTAGGATTATTCCTGGTTGTCTTTGGGCATGATACTTAATATTTTATTTGTGGAATATTAATATAACCATGACAATCTATTTCTATGTAGTGTTTACACAAAATATTGTTTTACAGTGTGCTAAATTCACCCTATATCATTAATGACTTTCTACAAATTACATCTAATGTAGACTTGCTCATTTGTTGTATCTTTGCCTTTTAATATCTTATTTTTAACTGATTTTTATTTATCTCTACATTTTTCTCTGCTCCCCTCACTGTCTCTCCCCTCCCCATCCACCGTCTTCAAAATCTTAATACACAAAGTTAATAAAGAACAGTTGCCCTCTATATAATGCCCACAATGGCATTTGAATTTATTCTAGTTCTTTTATTAGCTTAGATAGCTGTTGCTTATGCCAAAATAAAATTTCTACAGTTGCACCATTTGAGACATCTTGTTGGGTCTGTAGTCTTGATCCAAGGTCTATACAAGAAAGGACTGGATAGGGCTATCAAGTTCTTTTTGTCATTGGCAGATTGCATAGCAACTTTCAATAACATGGGAGTTGGTATGAAGGGAAAAAGCTTTAATGACAGATCCAACACAATTCTTCTAAGTCAAACCACTTGGGAACTGCAGCAATGAAAACTAGCCTTCAGCTTCTGTAATTGAAGTAACAAATATTAGTATCTTGAGTGTCTCTTGTATCCTCTGAAGAAAAACTTTTAGAAAGGGTTTTTCTCTGCCTGGCACTGAATTTTTGTTAGGTAATCTATGGCCTTACAGGAAAGCAGTATTAAAGTAAATGCCTAATTAAATTTAAATGGTGTGTGTGTGTGTGTGTGTGTTTGTGTGTGTATCTTTAAGTAAGTAAACATCAAAAGTGCATGATATTGTATAAGATTTTAAAATACTCTTAGTGTTGGCTCTCTTTTTTTGTCCTCCCTTTGTGCCCACTCCTCAGTTAAAATCCTCATGCTGTTCCCCCATTTTCCAATTATAGCTCTTGTGTCCTAAATATCCTTCCCACTAGATTTTATTTTCCATTCCCACCACTATAGTCTCTTTATGATTTCCAGACTTCTGTTATTCCTTCAGATTATAAGATTTAAAATGAAAGATTCAGAGCTAGGATCCACAAGTAAGAGATAATGTACAGACTTTGCCTCTGAATATTCGAAGAACAATCAGTTTGTTTCAATTTCTAGTTATTGCAAATAGATCATCTATGATTATGGCTGAACAAGTATATGTACAAAAGAATATAGTAGAATGATATCACGTTTGTGACCTAACAAATACATCTCACCTGAAGATCAGAGGGCAAAACTAGACACTAGTCAACCATACAGGCCAGGCAGTAGTGGCATACACCATTAATCCCAGCAGCCACTCTAGTTATCCACAGAGGTTACGTGGAGGCGGTGCACGCCTTTAATAACAGCACTAGAGAGGATTATAAGGGAGGATGAGACAGGAACTTGCTATCTTTTCTATCTGAAGAGTTCCTAGAGCTAAGAGTTCTCTAGTGATTCATTGCTTTGCTTCTGTGATCTTTCAGCTTGAACACCAATATCTATCCCTGGGTTTTTGTTATTTGTGTAACAACATTGAATACTTCAGGCATAGCCAAGGAGAGGTAGATCTAGATTACTCCTTTTAGCCTTCAGATTATTTAGGATTCTGCACACTGACTTCTAATTTGCCTGAACTAATTTTCAACTAGAAAAAAAATATGTATTCCCATTTTTCCACATCTCAACCAACACATATTGTCATATGTATTCTTGATACTCGCCATTTTAATATGTGCAAAACCAAATCTCAAATAATTTCTAGTTTTCAGTTTTTTTCAATAAGGATTCTCAGTATGTCTTAAAATATTGACTTATTCGTATTTACTTCTGTTTTGGAGAACTGTCTCTATAGATCTATAACCATTTTTTAAATTGATTTATTTCCTTTCTTAAATTTTGTTTCATGAGGTCTTTGTATCGTATAGGATAGTGGCTATATTCTCTATTAGAAATTTTAACATTTTATGCTTCACATGGTAGTTAATTTTCAGGAAGTGTTATAAATTTGGATTAAGTCCTGGAATTGTAGGTGTCCATCACTATACCCAACTTATAAAATTGACTTTAAATGTGCTGAGATTGAGTCAGCAGGAACCATTTATTTGCACATATATCAGGGGATAGAGAACAAGGGGCTGGTGTTTTAAGAAAGTACGCAGAAATTTATCATTAAGTAAAACTTTTGAGAGAATCCATACCAAATTAGTCAAGATGAAATAAAGAAATTTATAAAAGTTTACAATTTAAAAGAAAGAGAAAACACAAGATAGAAAAACAAAAATCAAATCATCAAAAAATTTTCATTTTTCACTTTATAATGCATTTAGTCAACAGCTTCTGGCTCTGAGGAGGAATGGGTGTCTAACCTTCAAGTACATTTTTCTATATCGAGTTAGCACACATTTAGATTCTACTGTACAGTAATACTAATATTATTCACCAGTCATGAAAAGCCATCTCCTCAATTAATTGATTTGAGAGTTATTATTATCTTCAATTTTTGCTAGTATGTATGTATCAACTAAATATGTTGACAAGTTAATATTTTTCAAGGGGTTAATCCTTTCATATTACTACTTTTATCGTTTATATTTTCCTTAATTTTTTAATCATCATATCTATACATACTCTAACTGATATATGAAGATAGAAAAAAATTCTACTACATGAATAAAACCTAAAACATTTCTGATTAGTCTTGCAAATAGAATGCATGGCTTGTAGAAGGCACCACTTTATTTTTTATGTAGAATGTCATGCATTATTAATATATTATATATTTAGACATATGTATATGAGATGTACACATATATGATATATGATATATGTATATTTTGTTATTGAATTATGAATGGAAAAATGTTATTCTGAAATATTGAAAAATAATTTAACGTATAAAACATCTCCATGAGGACTTTATTTTCATTTTTAAGTTTATGTACATAAAAACGGTGTTTTCATTAATAATTTAAGCATATGTTTCTATAGTTTCCTTAGCATTTTTCATGATCGAAGCTGTTGGTGCAGGAGCAATTGTGATTCTAAGAATAATGCTATATCAGAGAAGCATAAATATGTATGTGTGTATGCTATGTTAGGAAGGAAACAAAACTAAATTAAAACATGTGAAGTTTATGCAAATAGGCAGCTTTTAAAAACAGAATTTTAAGTTATTTTCACTCTTCACAGTCCTTCAGGCTTGACTGTGCCAGAGTCAATTTAGGGTTTTGTCATAGTGCACCATACAAAATTAACATATCGATATGAAGCAAGGCACATTAGATAGTAGACAGTGACAACTTTGTCTTCTTTTTCTTGCAAACATGATATTATCACATGAAAGGTATTGGGATGAAACAAACTTCCTAGTATGTGCCTAAGTATTTGCAAATAATGTGCATAACTCACTTTGTGTTTAACATATTTGTACACGTCCAGGTAAATAGTTTAAATAATACCTTCTGAAGTAGCTGAGCCTTCTGCAGTTTGTGTTCTATGAATTCATTACCTGGAAAAACAAAGTGGTGTCTTCTATTATCTATTTTCAAATACCCAAATTGCATATTTTTGTAAAACCAAGATGTTTCAGAAACTTTTTACCAGGAAATGTAAGTTACAAGCTATTTGTAGTAAACTAGACTCAGATGTTCTTATTTGAGATTTTACTCTGTTGATAATCAACTATTTTCCACTCAGAGCAAGCATATTTTAGATCATAACTTCTTTTCCCACTCTTCCTTGTATCATGACATCAGTGTTTTGATATTTTTAATCTTCAATATAAATGTAAGCTATGTAGAAATAGGCTTTTATTCCATTTTATTTTATGCATTACTTACTGATACAGCTAACCATGTTGTAAGAATAAAGGAGGAACATATGACAAAACATTACTAGACTGCAGTGATGATTAAAAAACTATTTTACAGTGGTTGTCTTAGAAAGTAAATGAGACATAGTTTTGTTGTTGTTGCTTTTTTGAGAAATGTTTGGGGAATTGGGAATAAGGCTTTTTAAATTTGTACCTACTAATTGTGTATTGATTTTGTCATTTAATCTACTTATTCCAATGTAGTTCATTGCATGGAAGGCATTTTTGAGTATCTTATAGTTTTCTGCTTTCACCCCAAAATTACATTCTTCTATAATATCTTAATTAAAAATCAATGATTCTTAATCTCACAAGTAAGTTGCAATTGCTCTACACACTTTCTGCAAGCTAACTGTAAATCTTATTATTAGTGTCACACAATTTTTGGGCTGGGGAGAGTAACATCTTAGATACATAGCAATAACTTCAGCGTTTAATTGGTCCTATCATTTGCCACATATCTCCGTGTCTTTTATATACATTAACCCACCAGATATTTCAGAAAAAAAGGGGGAAATTATTAGCATTCCTTCTTCAAAATTTAGAGGAACAGAAGAGGTTACTTAGCTTGCCCAAGTTCCTTTAGTGAGTGGTGTAGGAGGTCCTTCTGTTTATGTGTTGCTTTCATTGGTTGAATAAAGAAACTGCCTTGGCCTTTTGATAGGGAAGAACTTAGGTAGACATGGAGAAGACAGAAATGAATGCTGAGAAGAAGGGCAGATAGGACACCATGGAGCTGCCAGGTCAGACATGCTGAATCTTTCCCAGTAAGCCCACAATCTCATGGTGATACACAGATTAATAGAAATGGGTCCAATTAAGATGTAAGAATTAGTCAATAAGAAACTAGAGCTAATGGGCTAGGCAGTGTTTTAACACAGTTTCTGTGTAATTATTTCAGGTGTAAGCTGGCCGGGCTGCCGGGATAACAAGCAGCCAGCTAGGAGCTGTTACAAGTAAGAAAGATCCAAGACCAAAGCTAAGGCAATTTAGTCCTATATATTACTCTATCGCCCTTCACATCTGTCAATATCCCCAAACTCAACCCAAAATCTTCTTTTCCATGCTTTCCCCTTTATGTAGGTTGAAATATGATTTTTATGTGATATAAAGTCCTGCCTCCTTCTCTCTTATATTCAAATTTCTTAATAATCTTCATCCTCTGTTGTATAATCTAACATCGCCAATCTCAAATTACATTTGCAGCCCATCAAATTTTGTAGAAAGAATTCATTTTTAAATTATGGTAGAAGTTCACAATCACATTTTATTAACCATTGCTATTTCCACAGACCATGGTCTAGATACAAAGAAAGAAGAATTAAAAACAGACTAGCAAATTTCCTATTCAATGAGTGAAGATGGATTCTGTTCCTGGAATCACATGGTAGAAGGAGAGGATGGATGTGTGCATGCACATGTGCACACACAAGTACAAATAAACAATGTTTTAAATTTCCAACTGTAAGAGAGGCTTTATTATTTTATAATGTCCCTAGTTTATTTCTATGAAAGGAACCTGTGACTAAAGTATCTCTTATATAAGAAAGTAATTAATTGGGGTCTTGTTTCAATTGTTAGCCCATAACATAAAAGCATTGGAGCATTAGCTAAAAACTACATGCTGATTGTCAGGACAAAAGAAAGAAGGGGAAAACCCCTGTGATGGGTATGGGCTTTTGAAAACTTCAAAGTCCACTGCAGTGACTTCCTTCCTCCAAAAAGATACATCTCTTACAATTTTGTTTTTGTTTTGGTTTGTTTGACTATTTTTTTCAAGACAGGGTATCTTTGTTTTGCTTTGGAGCCTGTCCTGGAACTAGCTCTTATAGCCCAGGCTGGCCTCTAAGTTACAGAGTTCTGCCTGCCTCTGCCTCCTGAGTTCTAGGAATTCTTCTAATCTTCCCAATTCTATCAGAGTTCTCCTCCATGTCTAATAAGAATTCAAACACATGAACCCATGGAGGTCATTTTCTTTCTTTGTTTTTAATTTTACGTTGTGACTGTGGTTTATCCTCCTTCCTCTCTTCCAAGTTCCCCCACCAACTCTTTTTTTCAAATTTATTTATTTTTATTTTTATTTTTATTTTACATACCAATCCCATTTCCTTGTCATTTTTCCTACATACCTATATACCTGCTTTATTGTCTTGTTTTGTTATTGCAACTTTTCTTATTTAACTCTCAGTTACATCTGTAACTGAATTTTATGTCTGTCATGTATAAGTGTGTGGAAAATTAAAAGTGTGAAATTTCAGTATTCACTGGAACTCCCTCCTAGTAATATCCTCTGTTTCTGTTTTATTGTTTTCACTAACATCTTTTTCCTCTTTACTTATAATTCTAATCCCCATGCCACAGCCTAATAAGTTGTATTATTGTTGAAGTGTATCCCTGAGAGTCTAGGTCTTCAAGGAATTAAGAATCAAGGAACATATTCTGGATTGTTAGATGCTTTAGAGGAGGTAAACCAGCAAATACTTCATTGCACAATGTGTGTCTAATAGGTATCCTAACTTACATTTAAATTTATATTTTGAGACTTTATTGAATGATGATTAGGTATATGTGATTTATAGTGAACTTTGTATGTATATAATGATCAGAAATTTTAAACATTAGCAATGAAAATACTGTTGTCCATTGAATTTTTTCCATTCTCCTAAGTTTTAATATGTGCTGTTGTAAACAACACAGATTTTATAATGTGCTTTTTAATAGACAAATACATACAACATTTATGTAAAAATCTCAATCAATCTAGGCAACATTAGAAAAATAAACAGAAAACAAATATACTCCCAAGGGAAGTAAGAGATGCAGAGTATCCAGATTTGAATTCCACTAGCATTAATTCTGTAACTTTAAATATAGAAATATAAGCAACCAAAATAATGGATACAAAGAACATCTCTTCATGTGCACAAGTTTAATACTCAAGTCTCCTAACCTTAAATGTATTTTCTTGTTTAAATAAATATTTGTAAAAATGTCATGATTAACTTAACATCTTCAGCAAGATTGTAAATATCAAGTTCAAGCCCTTCAAAAGCAGGAGATTTTAGTCTCTAATATCTATGTTTATATCTCATTCTGATCATTAGAGTCTGACATTGTCTCTATTCTGTCTGCCGTATCCACGGCAATTTATGGGTTATCCTGGTAAGTAATGTAAACCATGACAAAGCCAATTCTCTGCAGTAAGTGGTTCAATACATTTTATTTCTGTATTCTACCCGGGGTCATATTGCCACAATGTGATTTACTTGTAATCAATGAAGCACTGAAAATATTAAAGAGATTTTTTTTTTGTATTTGGCTAAATTTTCCACAATTGTATTTTAAGTAGTCAATAGATTTTCAAAGTCTGGCAATTCTGTTTGTTTAAATTAGAAATCAAATTGATAACCCAATATTGGAATAAAAGAATGCATAAAAATTGAATAAAGTTAATTTATTTATAAATGATGTTGTGTAAAACCAAGTTTTATTTTTGTTTTTCTCGTCATCAAGAATCAAACATTTTCATTCCTTTTGGTCTTTATAATAATAGCTACACCTGACTTCTTTAAGTCATGGTCTTTTTGAAATTTTCTTTACTACATAAAGATTATTAATATATTAATTTTAGTTATGGAGAATTGAAAACAAAAGAAAATATCATCATGTGGAGTGGGTTAAGATTGTATCTTGATGAATGGAAGTCAAACAGATGGAAATTAGTCTAAAAGTAAAACATTGACATATATTTCTATTAATATTATCTGTGTACCTTCAAAAGAATTGAGGATTTTCAGCTGGGTGTTGGTGGCACATGCCTTTAATCCCAGCACTCGGGAGGAGGAAGCAGGTGGATCTCTGTGAGTTTGAGGCCAGTCTGGTCTACAAGAGCTAGTTCCAGGACAGGCACCAAAGCTACAGAGAAACCATGCTTCAAAAAAAAAAAAAAAAAAAAAAAAGAAGATTTTCAAATACTCTATGTGTCATTTTCTGTCATCCATATTAATCGAAAGTGGTCCTCTCACTTTTAAAATTTTTTTCAACTCCTATATTAAAACATAAAATTTACGTCTTTTAATGGCTTATAATATACTATGATAATTAGGTTAAACATGATAATCTCTTTTAACATTCCACAGAAACATATAACTCATTGTCCATATTAAGGACTACAATATTACACTTTATTAAAACTAAGGATTGTACTATGTTTAAATAATGATTAACAACATTTTTCCCTTAAGACTTTAGTACTTTGGTAAACGTTTTTGCTTTTACCATTTTCCCTTATTTTGTGAGATAAATGCTACATTGTTAGTTATCATCAATGCATGGTGCCAAAGCATAGTATTACTTGTAGGTTGAGTTTTTCATAGGGACAATGGATCAACTCTGTCCCACCAGCCAGTTCCCAAATATCCACACTGAGACTTATTGATTATAAGCTCAACCAATTGCTTAGACTTGTTTTCAGCTAGCTCTTACAACTTAAATTAACCATTTTCTATTAATCTGTGTGCTACCCCAAGGTAGCCTCATTTATGTACATCCCAAGTTGCTTCTTTTGCATCTGGCTTATGACCCTCAGATTCTACTTTTGTCCTTACCAGGATTCTCTCTGCCCCCAAAATCCAGCTTAGCTATCAGCCAATTGACTTTTTTATTAGCAATCAGAGCAACATAGTTTTATGGTATACAGGAGGATTATTCCACAGCATTTTCTCATTTTTGTATAAATAAAGAAGGAAGGTTTTAAATTTAACACCTTAAATTTAAATTTAACAGTAATACTAAAATAATATAAAACAAAAAAGTTATCAAGAATTATAATATCCAGTTTATCCTTATTTGGCAAAATAGAGAAAATAATCCATCAGCTGTCCTTTCCAGATGAACCCAGAGTTTCTTACCTAATATACTTCCTGCCATGATTAAGGAGAATCTGACTGTAACTATCTAGTCTTCAACATCATCAAAATCTGAGAAGGATATTAACCTGAGTACACAGGAAGTACAAAAGAAGTAACTTCTAAAATTAAGAGTTTATAGAAACTGTTGACTGCCTGGATGTCACGCAAGGTTCTTTTGTAATGTTAGGGCATCCATTTTCAGCAAACAGGCCTAGAATATCTGACAAACTTTTCTATGAAGCAAGAATTTTGAAGGAATGTCTCACCTTATCTTGGCAAAGATGCCAGTCACATTGTTTTACGTCCAGCAGGTTCAATTTGAACAACATACAGTCAACAGTTGAGGCAAGGGCAGGTTCTTGCCTAGTGGCTAAATTTTGTCATGTAGAAAGCAAATTCATATTACACATATAGATGAAAACCTGTGATATTGATTTCACTGAATGAGTTAGTGTTACTATTGTGATGTTGAAACACTATGACCAAAACAACTTGGAGAGGACGTGATTTGTTCTAGTTATGTTTCAATAAGAAGGTTCAGCATCCAAAGGAATTCAGGGCAGAAACTTAAGCAGAGAAGGTACTTGAATCAGGAAGTATTTTGCATTTAAATCAAGACAGATGTTACTTGCAATAAAAAAAAAAAAAAAAAAACAAACTTGTGCTTCACTTGCAAGATTGGTAAATGCTACCATAAAGAATAATTAATGAAAATATATTTTCTTATTATCTTCTCTTATTCCCAATGTTTATATTAGGTAGCTTGCCACTGATAATGTGTAGCTAGTAACAAAACTTAATTAACAAATAAAAGTAATTTCTCAAAAGATAGTAACGTTAACCTTCACAATGCTTTTCCAGGATGAACTTTATAGCTGTATCTGTTCTTTCTTGTTTTATTTGTATTAACATGAAGAGTTCACAGAGTTACTTATGTTTTAAGGTAAATGGCTGTTTACATTTGCTTTGAGTTTAGAATCAACAAAGTGGTTTCAAGCCTTGCTTTGTCTTTAACGTCTGAGTCAAGGTGTTTCTAGTTGTAAATGATGGTAATTGTAAAAGGCGTACTTTAACATTACACACAATATCAAATGTTTGAAAAACAGTAAAAACATGTACTGTGACTGTGTATGAGAGAATTAGTAATTGTCTCTCTGGGCTTCCATTTTGTGTATTGAGGCTTTAAACCAAAACTTTATTTTATAATAGACAAAGACAAAATGTAAGTACATAATTGATGTGGGATCTCCCTCTGTGTGCTATGAATACCATTGGTTAATAAAGAAGCTGTTTTGAACCTATTGCATCACAGAATAGGGCCAGACAGAAATGCCAAGCAGATATAGTAGGAGAGAGTAAGATGAATCAAAGAGAAACCATATAGTCACCACAGAAAACAGATGCTGAACACCAGAAGGAACCTTACTGGTAGGCCACAACCACGTGACAATACATAGCTTAACAGAAATATGTTAATTTTAGATTAAGAGCTATCTAGGATATGCTAGCGTCATTGGCCAAACAGTGTTGTAATTAATATAGCTTCAGTGTGATTATTTTGGATCTGGGCAGCTGGGAAATGAACGAGCAGCTTCCAGCTACACATAATTAAGGCAAAATTGTTCTAAAGAATAGCGTTATAATCTACTCTAAATAGGAAAAGACATCAGAGTTATTCCATCACAGAGAAAACCCCCTAGGAAAACACATGAAGACCGTGATTTGCAAGGGAAGGTGAGTGGATTAAGAAGATATAAAACCTACTGGCATCCTCATCTTGAACTTTAGAGCTGCGAGGATGGATTTATAATGCTGATCTGAGGCAGCTTCTTGCTATTCATTATGGTAGTCTACAAGAGTAAAATACAGATCTACCTCATTCTTCTACTTTATTTGCCAGTGACGGCATTAAGACCAGTTTGTCAATGGATTATCACCCCTTGGTTCCAACATCTTGGTATAAGTAGGGAACACTTATTCTTCTCACTCTTCCATGGAATAAATATGGAAATAATAAAACTTTAAGTAACTCTCTGAACAAATTACCTTTAATCCATTGTGTATTCTAAGCTTAACTCTATTTCAAGTTTAAACTACCCTTTTTATAACATATTCATTTCTTCCTTAAAGGAAAATAAAGCAAAATTAAATTATTCGAAGACT
Source organism: Microtus ochrogaster (assembly GCF_000317375.1). Classification (NCBI taxonomy): domain Eukaryota; kingdom Metazoa; phylum Chordata; class Mammalia; order Rodentia; family Cricetidae; genus Microtus; species Microtus ochrogaster. The sequence goes on along the minus strand of NC_022021.1, from coordinate 34,081,703 downwards.
ATCAGTAACATGATATTGACACTTGCTTTTCCTTTATTAGTACAGAATTAAATAACATCATAAATCTCAAAAGGCAGTATTTCAGGTAGAGATTTAGAGCAAAATTTCATAAAAATTGATTCGCTCAACATTTGTGCTTTATAGTATTAGTGGAATATTACAAATTAACTCATTCATTCAAGGACATTAAAATGTCACCAATAAAAATAATAATGATAACAAAGATGCTGATGACAAATGTGTATGTGTGTATTGAGGGTTGAGAACCTAACTATATAAGATGCCCTGATTCCAGGCACAGTGGTCATTCATGATTGTGAACCTGAACTTTAGTATCATTTGACAGAGATGACTGACCAACTCTCAAATTATAATAAGCAAAGCAGATGATACTGAATTATCTTATGAACATTAGTAAACATAGGTCTAATTTTGGACAAAAAGAAGATAAGAAAAAAATCAACATCTTTGTATATGTGTGTTTTGGGTGTCTATAAGCTGCCAAATTCCTCATATCCTTTCTCAATCTGCTATGCCCAGTCTCTGCTGTCTATAGCTCCATTATTACTTATACCATTAGTTTTCTAAAGCCTAGAAAAAAATTGACAATTTCTTTATATTCTTCTTTTGTTTTCCTCATTATAATTCATATTTTTACTTTTATCTCTTTGCCATAAATAAAGACATATTATGTTACTAGAGTTTTGAATAGAAATAGTTCTATAAAGAAGTTTCCATCACAGAAAGATTCATATAAATATAACCCAAATGCTCTGCTTAAATTATTAAATCTATCTATCATCTATCATCTATCATCTATCTATCTATCTATATCTATCTATCTATCTATCCACATCTATCTATCCACATCTATCTATCTATCTATCTATCTATCTATCTATCTATCTATCTATCTATCCATATCTATCTATCTATCCAC
>NC_022021.1:34069573-34080609 GCF_000317375.1 Microtus ochrogaster | reverse complement strand
TATCTATCTATCTATCTATCTATCTATCTATCTATCTATCTATCTATCTATCTATCATCTATCTATCTATCTTTTTTCTGCTTTTTACTTCTGGAGCAGGATGGAAGGTCCCAGGTACTGCTTCAGTACCATACCTGTCTGTCTGCTGTCCTGCTCCTTGCTATGATGGTCACAGATTCACCCTATAAACCTTAAGCACCAATAAATTTTTTTTGTCTCTAACTTGCCCTGGTTATGGTAGCCTTTTACAGAAGTAAAATAGTAACTAAGACATGTAGAGAAGCAAGTATACTGTAGTTACAAATTTCTTTAGGTGTGTCCCAAAGAGTGGTATTCCTGTGTCACATGGTAGAAGTATTTCTATTTTGTGAGTAAGCTGTACACTAAATTCCACAGTGATTGTACCAGTTTTCATTCCTACTAGCACAAAAAACATTCCTATTACCAATTACAGTAGAAGTTTCTTAACTTTATGTAACTCAATGAACTGGTTTGAATCAATATGGTCTCTATAAGGTAAAATATTTGAAAGATTGATACCAGTTGGTGAATTATTTTATGACTGATAAGGAGGTATGCACTTATTGGAGGAGGTGTATTATTGAAGGTAGATTTTGAGGTCTCAAATGCCATGCCAGTCCCTTTTATTGTGTCTCATATTTGTAAATCAAATATAAATTCTCAACTGCTTTTCCAGCACCATGACTTCCTGCTTGTCATGCCTATGTGTGTGTGTGTGTGTGTGTGTGTGTGTGTCTGTGTCTGTGTGTGCATGTGTGTGTGGTGTATACATATATGTAGGTATATATGTAGATGTTTGTAAAATATTACTTTAACTATGTAAGGATGTGCTACATTTCTTTATGTTGTATAATATTACATTATATAAAGATTTTGCATTTTTGGTGCATTTTTTTAACTAGGCAAAGATATGTTATATTTGCTCATGCTGTATTTTTTATTTATGTAAATATATGTTGTTGTTTTACCTTGCCAAACTAAAAATTTATATTAGAACATTCTATTGGATGATGTATACACTGAAAGAGATTATATGAAATTTTCAGTCTAAGTCTCGTAAGTTATAATGGCTGTTCTTGCATGACATGCTTTTGGTACAAAGATGGAATGGGTGGCAACAAACAAATACTTTTTGATAAGATCTAAGGCTTACTCCAGGAAACATAGACAGTATATGAAATCATTAACGCTGCCAAGAGCGTGTGGCTGGATAAGATATAGTCCCTAGAAGAATATCTATTACTAATTTTTTTGCCAAGTAGAAATTACTTGACATTAATGCCTGCTAGAACTATGGATAAGGACATCTGTCAACTATAATTGGAGGAGCTTCTTTTTCTATTAGATGCAGATGAGCCTGAAGACTCATAAGTGTTCAGTGTGAAGAGATGTGGAGACGGTAACATGTTCACCTCAAGATGGACTATATATGACAACCTTTCTCACAAAAATCAAAAATCTCTATTGATGATTGGACAGACCATACATGGCGTTTGACTTAAACATTGTTTTCCCGACACATTAACATAGTTGGCCTTATGAACTCCTCCTGATGGTGATGGCATGCCCATGACCTTAAACTAGGTTAAGCAATGCAAAATTTCAGCTTTAAGAGTGACAGTTAGAAAGGAAGTTCCACCCGTGCTGAGAAGCTATTCTAATTCCTTAGCTTCTGAGAGGAGTCCATTTTCTTTAAGAATATAAGCCTTGATAGATCAAGTACACTTCTGTGCAGATTCTACAATCAAGGAGTTGTGGAATAGAAAATGGGTTATGGCTTTTAAATAAAAAGAGAAAACAAAATTTCGTGAGTATGGAGGTAAGAATGTTTCTGGAAGGGATTGAAAGAAATCCAGCATAAATATGGTCAAAATACAATTTAAAAAATATGAAAAATGATCAATAAAAAAAGAATGGTACGTTTGTAAAGGATTCTATATAGAAGGTATCTTATTTTATACAATTCAAGACTGCTATTCTTACTGTTCTTAAGATAATCAGAATGGTTTGGTTCTTTTTGCCAATTATTCGGGAGCAAAACACTATATGATTCATGGCATCCCTACCTTCCTAATTTTTCAACTTATAAATTGTAAACTGTCACAAGATTGATCAAAGATGTTTTGATAGTCTTGCTCTCTTCTCACTGTTGACTGGTAAGCTTTTGAGTTTTAATTTCATTGTCTTCTATTACAAATTGCTATAAAATTGCAGAAATTGAACACTGCTAAAAGCAACAATAGAAATGTGATTTTTAATTATAGAAATGCTGTAGGTTTGATATTTATATTTGTTTTGTCATTTAAAATGATTGTGATATGAGTCTCAACTTCTTGTATATGTTAAAATTCCTTAGGAAAGACAACTGCTTTTTTAATATTAGCTTTCTACCTTGTTACTGTCAACACTAAATCGATAAGAAAGTAATTACTATTTGGGTTTTAAAAAAAAGAACATATTTTAAGGGCCAGAAACCAAACCACTTTTTTTGTGTTTGTTTTGCTAAAGTTAAGGATATAGCAAAGGCATCATTTACGGAGAGTAAAATTGTACTCAACCTTAGCAGAATATTTTTAAGTCATATGGCAAGAATGATCAACTCAAGGATAATTAACTAGGAAATACCTATACATTTATGATGGGTTATATATTTAAACTATCTAATAAATGATACAAATTATTATGAGAAATGTAGAAAATGAGAAAAATTTAATAATATTTAACATTATAAAACTCTGTAGTATCTTTATTAATCAACAAATTAGTGTTTTGTATATATAATTAAAATAAAGGGAAAATAGACAAGATCTCCTAGGAAAATTGGAATTGGGGACAGGGACAAAAGGGAGGGCTAAAGGGAAGGGAGAGAAAAAAGGGGGAGAGAGAAGAAGAACATGAGGGAGCAGAATGGTTGAGATGGGAGGACAGAGAAGGAAAGGAAGACAAGAGATATATTAATTTTGGAAGCCATAATGGGGGTAGTGTGAAACCTGGCACCAGGGAAATTCCCAGGAATCCTCAAGGATGACCCCAGCTAAGACCCTAAGCAATAGTGGAGAGGGTGCTTACACTGGCCTTCCCTGTAATCAGATTGATGACTACCTTAATTGTCATTATAGAACCTTCATCCAGCAACTGATGGAAGCAGATGTAGAGATCCACAGCTAGCAGTCGGCTAAACAAAGAGACAGACCAGTCAAAGAGAGGGAGAAGCAATAATGTAAGAAACGGGGTCAAGACCATGATGGGAATACCCATATAAACAGCTGGCTTGAGCTGGTGGGAGCTGACTCTGAACGAATAGCATGAGAATCTGCATGGGCTTAATCTAGGTACTCTGAATAAAAGTGACAGTTGTGTGGCTGGCCAGTTGAGGAGCCACTTATAGTGAGACCAGTATTTATCCCTCATATTTGAACTGGTTTTTTTTTTTTAATTTTGTTTTGTTTTGTTTTGTTTTGAGCCATGCTTTTTGGAGGGATACATTGCTCAGCCTAGATATAAGGGGGAAGGGGCTTGGTCATGTCCCAAGTGATATGTCAGACTTTGTTTGCTCCTTGCCCTCTCTGAAGAGAAGATGGGGGTGGGATGGGTGAAGGTGGGGAGATTGGGAAGAAGGGGGAGTGGGAATTGAGATTGTTATAACTTGAGGAAAGATTGTTTTAAAACATAAATAAAATTTTAAAAAGGATATGGGTAATTTTCTCAATACTTACCACCTACCAAAGTTAATTAAAAATCAGACAAGTAATTAAAACCGACTTATAATCAGTTGGAAATATAAGCAGTCATTAAAATTTTTATCCCATTGCCCAGAAAAAAAAAGCAAACAAACAAATTAATAAATGAAAAAGAAAAGGTCTGGTGTCTTAGGTCTGATGCTTTCATCACAGAATTCTACCAAACTTTCAAAAAAAGACTTACCACCAAAATTCATTAAATTATTCCATAAAATAGAAACAGAAGGAACATTCCCCAGTATTTTTACAAAGCCATGATTATCCTGATATCTATACAACATAAAAACCAAACAAAGATAACTACAGCCAAATTCCCTTATGAGCACAGAAGCACAACAAACATAATTTCCAAATCAAATCTAAAATTACATCAAAAAAGTCATAGACCATATTTGAGTACGTTTCATACCAAAGATGCAGGGATGGCCCAAAATATCTAAAATCATAAATGTAATCTACCAAGTAAATCACAAAATATCATCACATACGATATATATACATACATGCGTACATATATATATTCTAAACAGGTATGATATTCTCTGTACATTTGAGATATGTATGTATGTATACATAAACAAAAATATATATATATATATTGTGTATGTGTGTTTTGATGTTTTGTTCTTGCTTTAACAAACAACGTTTACCTGGAGATTAGAGTGAATCTAGGCACACTTCTTAGCCATAGAGCCCGGGCAGTGGTGCTTTATGCCTTAATCCCAGCACTCAGGAATCAGAGGCTGGCAGATCTCTGTGAGTTCATGGCCGGCCTGGTCTATAGAGCTAGCTGCAGGATAGTCGGAGCTATACTAAGCAACGGTGCCATGAAAACAAAAAATCAGATAAAAAAAAGAAAAAGAAAAAAGTGGGGAAGAAAAAAGATAAAATAAGGAAAAAGATATGACTTTTAAGTCTTGTTTTTTTCTGTTTTTATTTTTGCTTTTCAGAGTATATTCAAAAATCTATGCTTATATCCTATCATATCTATATATGATCAAAATATTTGAAAGATGGGAAAATTACAAATACTGTCTGACACATTTTAAAGATCAACAAAAATGAATCAAAATTAATGTATATGCCCAACAATTATTTTAGAAATTTAAATATATGTACAAGATTATTTTGGCATTTTATTAAAAGAAATAAAATTATGATTATTATTTTCAAATAGTTTAAGTCATCCAAAATAAAGTTTATCATCACATAATAAGTAATATTATAGAGTGACCTTACAATGTCTTCCAGATGGGATATTTATTGCTGTAGAAAAGAATCTGTTTTGATTATCTTTGCCTTACCTATTGTATGTGGGAGTATGAATATTGACATTGCATGCATAGTAATCAAGGTAATATGTATTTTATGAGGATGGAGTTCTTAATTAAGATTGATCCAGGAGGATCACCTTTGAAGAACAATTATAAAACGGGGTACCAGTGAGTAATGCAGTGCATCTTACAGCAATTTCCAAGGGGTTTACACTTTTCACATCATTGTAGATATTGCCTAAGACAATGGCAGATTCTTGATACAGTTTCATTTTAAGATACTATTTACTTTTCAAAATATCATACTGATAATAATATATATTGAGCATAAAACAATACCCAAAATCATGTGATAACACCCAGGAATGAAAAATAATGAACTGGTCAGTTTTGGAGAGGAGTTCCATGATTTAAAAATATGAACAATAAACTTTAATCACTTAAATTTAATTTATTAATATGCCATAATTAGCAAATATATTCAAAGTATACATATGTGTTTAAGAATATATGACGTTAGACATAATTTGTAATTGACTAATGAGAACATATTTTCAACATTATATTTATAGGTGTGAAAAATGTCAGATTATTCAAGTTATATTTCTAGTAAATTTAAAACATTGATTGATTGTATATATTTCTATATATGTCAACAGTTGTTGAAATTGAGAAGAAGTAGATGGAAACAAATCAGTTCTTAAAGGAATCAGTGACTTGTGATAAGAGCTATCAAATTTTATACCAATGGCACACTTTAAAATGTGGCTTCCTCCATCTCAACCATCGAACTACCCCAAGCTCTCCCCAATCTTCCTCTTCTCCCTTCTCTCTCCCCCTCTCCTCTTCCCTTCAACCCACTCCCACCCCCATGCTCCCACTTTTTCCTGGCGATCTTGTCTACTTCCAATTTCCAGGAGGATAAATAAATGTTTTTCTTTGGGTTCAGCTTATTATTTATTTAGCTTCTCTAGGATCACGAACTGTAGGCTCAATGTCCTTTGTTTATGTCTATAATCCACTAATGAGTGAGTACATACCATATTCATCTTTTTGGGTCCAGGTTATCTCACTCAGATTTGCATGCAAATTCCAGATGTCATTGTTTTTTTACCGCTGAGTAGAACTCTAATGTGTATATGTGCCACATCTTCTTTATCCATTCTTCCATTGAGGGGCACCTAGGTTGTTTCCAGGATCTGGCTATTACAAATAGTGTTGCTATGAACATAGTTGAACAAATGCTTTTGTAGTATGATTGGACATCTCTTGGGTATATTCCCAAGAGTGGAATTGCTGGATCCTGAGGTTGATATGGAGGAAGGGTGGATATGGGAACAGGGAAGAGTATCTTAATTAAGGGAGCCATTTTAGAGTTGGCAAGAGACTTAGCTATCAAAAAATTCAAAGAAAACACAATAATATACATAATCTAGACTCTCTATGTATATTACATTTCTATGTGACTTATTTTTTATTACTCTATTACTTTTTAGTATTTATAATCTTTACTCCCTTGATCTATGTCTGTCTGTATTCTTTTCTCTATCTCATAAGCCTGTATACATTTATCTAACACTGTGACTTATCCATAGGTCTTGTCTTTTTTTGTCTGAATCTATCTTATTATGTATCTGTAAACATTTTCTGACCATGATCACTTTGTTTTTAAATGTTAAGGAGGCATGGCATGGCTTTGCTTGTTGGCTCCACCCCATTTAACATGGTAAAGATATCTTTGTCTCTGCAAGCCATGCTCACTGACCCAGTGCCAGTGCCACAGCGTTTCAATGTCATCACTAAGCAGCTTATAGCACTTTTCTTACAAACTCCATTTAAATGTTCTGCACCTGGAACTCCCAAAAGAGTCAGAGCCATTTGTGGTGCTAGTAAGAACCAGAAAGTTTTCTTTTAAAGAATCATGCCTCTGCTTGTGACAAGCAAAAAGAGCCTATCTGAAAAAAGATATGGCTACCAAGAAGCTGCGCTTCATTCCTGTTTTTGTGGGTATAGAATCCATCTTTTTTTTTTCTTAAGCTCTTTTAGGTCTTATGTGTATCCAAGCCCCGCATTGGGTGCCGATTTGTAAATGAAGACTGCTTGCTTGTTTCCCAGCAGTCCAGACCCAAATAATCACACAAAAACTATATTAATTACTAAACTCTTTGGCTTATTAGCTCAGACTTCTTATTAAGTAACTCTTACATGTTAAATTAGCCCATTCTATTAATCTGTGTATCACCACAAGACGATGGCCTACCAGTAAGGTTCTGGTGGCATCTTTCTTCATCTCCAGTTATATGGCATCTCTGTTAGTCTGCTTACTCTATATATTTCTGTTTGGATTTCCCACTTGGCTTTATTCTGCTAAGCCATAGGCCAAAACAACTTCATTCATTAGACAATACAAACAGCACATATACAGAAGGTCATCCAGTATCATCTATCTCTTGTGTGGAATTTATTTTGCTGTGTGATTTTCTGGTATTTGCTGACTCCTAACTACCAGGATATCTTTCTATTCAAGAAGTAATTCTTACAACAGGTTTCTGGTTTGGTTTTCTCAGGGTTTTCTGAAAAACTCAGAATTCTCAACTAATCTGATCTTTGGCCCATAATCCAATAGAAAGAAAAACCTTAATTTTTAGAAAATGTCAGAGAAAAAATATGTTCTCAATTATTTTTTTTTAGTTCAAAATCAAAACGAAGCAAACAACTTCAAATAAAGAAATATGAATTCTTCAAATAGTAAGTGAATTCCTGAAGGCATATAATCTTTTCACAAAGTATAAGTAATCTGTGAAACAAAGAGAAAAGATTAGAAATCAATACTCAAGCAAATGGACATATTATAAAAGCAAGCATCACTGGGTGTTGGTGAAACATTCCTTTCATCCCAGTCCTCAGAAACAGAGGCAGGAGGATCTCAGAATTTAAAGACAACCTGGTCTACTGATTGAGTTCCAAGACAGTCAAGGATACTCAGAAAAATCTTGTCTGGAAAACAACAACAGCAAAGCATATAATGAGAATATTTTAATTTCTCTAATTTAATTTTTAAATGTGGATGAGGTCCAAAACTTAAACTTAGAACTCAGGTACAGAAGAATATTGAGTGTGGGAAGTTAATCTTCACCCTATATGCATACTGCCCTTCAAACATATGAATAATAAAATAGTTTTTACCCTGGAAAATGTACAATGTTTGGCTATCTAATACCAAATTATTTGCCATTCAAACATATGCATGATAGTTTTTTTTAACAATAAAAGGTAACTCTGATAACTTTGGGAAGGACAAGTCAAATACTCAAGAAGGTATGAGGACATGATCCAATTAGTAAAGTGACCAATTCCCTGAGTGAGAACAGTAGTTATACCTGCAGCATCTATTTGCAAAAGATAGAAATATCATGTGTCTCTAACTCAGAAGTGAGGATGTAGAAACAGATAGATACTTAAATTCACTGGTCAATTCAACTAGATAATCAGAAACTTCTGGATTCATAAGAGAGACACAGTTTTAATATTGAGAAAGACAGTCAAAGATGACCTCTGGATAACATATGACATGTATGCCTATGCACATATGGACATGGACACACACATGCGTACACGCACACACATACCCACACACATACACACCAAAGTATAGCAAACAAAACCCCAAAATATAAATATACATTTTTATGAAGTAAAGGAGAATTAAAGATTTTAGAGATAATTTCAAATTTGAAATGTCAGTGAAGAAAATACAAATAGACAAACAAAAACCACACAATAGACCCAAACAAAAACAAAAACTATAAAGCAAAAATAAAAAACAATAAACAATAAAAACTATAAAATGCCATGATATCTAACAACAGAAAGTTACGTTTGAAAAATAACCATACTTACCAAAACACACAAAATTGTTGTTGGTTGCAATTAATGAATTATACCATGGTATTAACATAAAACAAATGAGCAAAGAACACCCTATGATCTGTACCCTAATCATCAATTTCTAAACAGTGAGTAAGAGTTTGTACTTGTATATTTTCATGGTTGTAGTCACTCAACAGAAGTCAATTTTAGTCATTCCAACAATGACCTCATTCATGAAAGTTTACACTATTTTCCTATCTCCTAAGCCTTGAATAAGTTTTGTGAGCTTTGGTGAGGTAGTGACTCCTGCAGTGTACTGGTCAGTGGTAGGGAGTAATCTTGTCTTCTCATTTCTGTCTTTTATGGTTTGATGTTGATGCCATGACAGTTTGCTTTCTCCTCACAGAGTGGTACAGGGGTTGAGAATTCAAGAATAGGATGATCAGCAAAGACTGGAAGAGACATCTAAACCAACAGACTACACAAATCATAACAGAAAATCACAGAAACATGAAGAAAGGTGTTATGAATCTTTCGAAACACTGCAACTCGGCTACTAAATAAAAGATATGGAACAATATAAATTAAAAAAAGAATAGTTTACCTAGTGTGGTTCTATAATAAATTTATTGATTTAAATATATATGTGACAAGTTGGATAAATCACAGTGTATCTGTATGGGTGAATAATATATAGTAAGAAATTTATGCAAAGTAAGAGTGCTTCATACCATCATTTTCCAGTAAATAAAAGAACTAAAATTTGCAAAAATGGAATGATAACTGTTGAAAGGAGTCCACTAGTTATTTCTCAATTGCTCAGCCCCAAAATAATGACACAGAAAAGATATTATTTAAAACACTGCTTGGCCCATTAGCTCTAACTTCTTTTTGGCTAACTCTTACATCTTAATTTAGCCCATTTCCATTAACTGTGCATTGCCACATGACAGTAGCTTACCAGGTAAAGTTCCCAGTGTCTGTCTCTCTAACTCCACCTTTCTTTCTCCCAGCACTCAGTTTAATTTTTCTTACCTAGCTAAGTTCTGACCCTGTTATAGGTCCAAAGCAGTTTCTTTATTCATTAATGATAATCACAGCATATAGAGGGGACTCTCACATCAGGTAACTTCAAAATTTGTTATTTTATGTAAAGATATTTACAATAAAAATGAATTTATTCAAAGAACACGTACTTTTGTGTGTTGACTATAAAACGTAATTAAAAAACATGAAAAAGATGAGGGCCTGGCATCTTTCTATGTTTCCTGGAGTATTTTTTTTATCTTTTGAACTTTGTAAACATACTAACACATACAGATAACTAAAGAGAAGTTGAAAAATTCTTGATATCTTATAAAAAATTAAGGAAAGCTAAGTTGTCATTAGCAAATATATATTAAAATATTTAATAATATTTAAGAAAGTTTATAATGTTAACTTAAAATATTTATCTGTAATGAACAGAAAAAACTAACTAATCAAATATTCATTCATATATGTTATGACTTTACTGATATGTTTTCTTTTTTTTTTGAGAAGATGTCAGCAAGCTAACTAACAAAAGTACAACTAACATTTCCAAATGACATAGTGAAAAATAAATTAAGAAAAGCCACAGAAGCCCAATTTGTGCCCTTTTCACACAACCAAGCTATTTAAAGATTTAAAATACACCACTTATTTTATGAGGTAAACACCATTAATCAGACTTTTCTCTGAAGTTCTTTTTTAATAGAATTCTTAAAATGCCATATTTTCCAAAATATGCTTTAAAATTTTAATTATATAGTTTCAGTTTCTGAAGTTTCATTTTATACCTGATTTTCATGAATAAATCTTAACTACCTACCTAAAAAGAATCCCAAACATCCTTCTGCATATCATGAAGGTAAGCTTAATATCAACTAAAAATTTCATTTATTATCAAAACTACTTATTTAAATAATTCTTAATCTTCACACTGAAATTTTTTTCTTCATCACTTATAAATATCATGAGAACCAATATATAGTTTATAAGTTATTGAACAGAAAAAATAACTGATCCATAACCGGGCTCATGGAACAATATCAGAAAATGTTAACTTTTTTGACTATATACATATATATAATTTTACATATTATATATA
>NC_022021.1:34067647-34069341 GCF_000317375.1 Microtus ochrogaster | reverse complement strand
ATTGAGGCAGGACCAAGTCCCTTCACCTATATCTATGTTGAGCAGTTCACTCTGGATAAATCCAAGTCCCACTGCCAGCGGCCCCAAAGACTACTCCAGCCACACAACTGTTACCCACATTCAGAGCTGCCTAGTTGGTGCATGTTCCCCCACAGACAGTCTGTGACCATAGCTCGGGTGAGTGTTTCTGTAGGTTTTTCCATCATGGTATTGACTTCTTTGCTCATATTACCACTTGTCCTTCTCTTACACTGGATTCTGGGAGTTCAGCCCAGTGCTAGCTGTCAATCTCTGCATCTGTTGCTATCAGTTGCAGTATGAAATTTCTATGAAAGATTAGAAGTCAGTCTTCAATCTGACTACAGAGGAACGTCAGTTCAGGTACCCTCTCCATTATTGTTTAGGGTTCATCCCTCTGGATTCCTGGCAATTTCCCTAGTGTTAGGTTTCTCATTAGCTCCATAATGGATACCTCTAGCAAGATAACTCTTTCCTTGCTCTTCCTCTGAAGAATGTCAAATTACTGAAAGATTTGCTCAACATCCTTAGCCATCAGGGAAACGCAAATCAAAACCAATTAAAAAAAAATCTTCATACATTCAGTTCAACCACAGTTTTCCATTTCTCCCCACTACCCCTAACCTCCTCTCTCCCACAGATGACTCTGGCTCCACCTACCCTCAGAAAACAGCAAGCCTCCCAGAGACACAACCAAAACAGGTCAAAACTTAGTACAACAAGACCAGGCACATAAGACAAGGCTGACTGAGGTGACCTACTACAAGCCGCACCATCACACAGTCATTGTTCAGCCATCTTTTCACAAGTGACTTATCAGAACCAAGGGACCTGGTAAAGGCTAAACCAGAAAGCAAGGCTTTTTGGCATTATTGCTTGTGAATAAAGTGACTATCCTCTGCTGTACATAATTTGTTGTGTACTGTATTTTGCATGTACTTCCTTCTTGTTACAAATTTGGGAATTCCCAAGTTCAAAACAGTTTTCCACAGCCAGGCCTTGTTCCTCTCTCCTAGGTATGCACAGAGATTTGCCTTCCTGCAATTATCTTTATCAGCAGGTATTTGGTCAGTGATTGGAGAACGGGCATAGAGCCTTACCTGCCCAAGCTGCTGTTCTGGTTTTATCTCACTCAAAAGATTCCTAACTCCTTATGCTCACTTTCATCTCAGTTTACTGATGATTGATGATTTTAGTTCAGGGCTCTCAAGGACAACAGAATAAATAATTAAGTGCAACCCAGAACAATACCCACAGCACCCATGATCAGAAATGCCAATAACAGCATAGTCTGGAACGGGTAATTTAGAGACCTGGGTCTCTTTTTTTTTCTTAGAAAGATAAGTCTAACTCTGGACCTAGGCCCATAGAAAATGCAGCATCTGCTGTGTTTATTATCTGATCAAGAGCCATCAGCTTTTCCCTGAGTGCTTATGTAGGTTGCCTGTTTACCTGGTAGTCTCTATGCATACTGGGAGAAAAGAAGGGACAAACTAGTTTAAACAATTTATGCCCTATTCACAATTTTACTGAAAATAAACCTTTTTGCTCTTTCTATCATCTAATAATACAGTGTAACCCACTAACTTTCCTCTCTTGTGGGCCCATATTTCGATATGGCATAAAAGCCATTAGCCAGGTCGGAGCTGATTACCTAGCTCTGCAGACAAGCTGTC
>NC_022021.1:34064777-34066427 GCF_000317375.1 Microtus ochrogaster | reverse complement strand
ATGGCTCTTCAAGCTGATGAGGGAGAGGGACTTAATCAGGGGAGGGGGAGGGAAATGGGAGGTGGTGGCGGGGAGGAGGCAGAAATCCTCAATAAATAAATAAATTTTAAAAAAAAGAACAGTGGAGAACAAGATAGAATATGGAAGAATAGGATTGAGGGAAGGAAAACAAAAAATGGACGAAAGGAACCTGTTGTGAGTAGACCCTTACCCCTCAGACTTCTAACTGTAAGAATTTTAGTCCCTCTGGAAGTTCTTATATTTTATAGGATTATTTTCGCTATTGGGTTGTTTGTTGTTCCATATGAACTTGTTCTTTCAAGTTCAATAAAAAAATTGTGTTGCAATCAATGGGGAATGTATGCTAATCATATAGATCCGTAAGCATGGGAGATTTTTCCACCTTTTTCATTTTTTTTCTTAAAAAACTTGGAGTTTTTATGATACAGATCATTTAATGGCTTTGTTAGAGTTACTCCAAGATATTTCATGCTATTTGTGGCTATTTTTAATGCTGTTGTTTCCCTGATTTTGTTCTTAACCCATTTGTGATTTATTTGTAGGTGAGCTACTGACTTTTTAAAAAGTGAATCTTTTCTGTAGAGTTGGGGGCAGATGTCAGAGACCAGCTTTGAAAAGATACCACTTACCAGGGTAGCAGTGTGAGGATTAGAAAGATAGCTAAAGAGAATAAAGAGAGTGAAAATGGCAAACGCAAGCATAGACCAATAACAGGAGAGAGCTCCAGTGAATACTGAAAATTGTCCATCTTTAATTTCCATTTGTTTAAATACCCTGATGCTAAAAGTAAGACTGAGATTTAAAAAAAAAAAAAAAACCTGAATTAACATGATACAAGAAACAGATCAGTTGATAGAGTACAGGCAACATTCTTAGTTAAATGTTCTGCTGCCAAAACAGGACAAGTTCATACCCTAGACCAAAACATTCTGTAGGCACTCCCTGGGTGGAATCTGTTGTTACTTCCCTAAGGGAGTAGGAACCTAATTGGATCCTTATACATTTGTTTGAAATAGAAACATCTACTTATTAATATCTGAAATACCAGATCTGGATATTAGCCACACCTGTTATCTGAACTATTGTCAATATCCTTGAAGGGACAAAAATATGTTCCAACTCTCTGGCCTTTAGTCAAGGTAGAATGGACCCATCACCTATGGGACCTGTCAGGCAAAGACCAAGTACGGTGCTAAGGTAGGATGCTGAGGTGGGGAAAGACAGAGCAATGGGTCTTTCGGAAGTGAATCTAGGAAGTGGGGCAGTTTTCCTGCAGGTAGGTCACTCACCCATTCTGTTCTTCTCCTTGACATAGTATGTACCTGATCTTCTGACTTGGGAATTTTCTTTACAACAGAAAGTAGACCAGTGTAAAGCATCTGACATGTGGAATGTGTTATCACACTTCGTAATTCTTTTACTTGGGTATTCTTATTTTTTATTAATGTACAAATTCTTATTAACACAAAAAAGAAGTGAAATAATGGGCTGTGAACAAAAAACAAATCCCATTGCATGAATGAAAAATATTTAAAATTTAAAGATTGCATTCATATTCATTATTATAGTGGTAAAGAGAGAACAGAATGACTTCACATAGTTTTTTTTTATTTATTTAATTTTTTTATT
>NC_022021.1:34054614-34063477 GCF_000317375.1 Microtus ochrogaster | reverse complement strand
AGAAGGGGAGAATGGGGGGAACTTGGGGAAACGGGATGATTGGGAGAAAGGAAGGTTGGATAGAGGAGCAGGGAATCACATAACTTAATTAAGGGAGCCATCTTAGGTTTGGCAAGAGACTTCACATAGTTTTAAGATTAGTTTATAGCTACCAATTTTCTCCTATCCTACATACTTGGAGTTATTCATAATAAATCAAGTAAAATTTATTTTTGTGTCACAAGATTTTAAGAGACATCAACTAAAGCATTGGCTGACAACACAATACATCACTGAGTTGGTTAGTAAGGAGAGAAAAAAAAAACTTCAGACTTCTGTCCTGTTTGTTTTTCTTTATTTTGGACAATCACAAAATTAATTATTTTAATGGATTTTTTCATATACCATATTCTGGTTATAATTTCTCTTGCACAGTCTCCTCATAGTTGCTCACCTCTTCTTTCCAAATCCATATGAACACCTTTTCTGCTCATCCTTAGAAAACAAACTGATATTACCCAGCAGCCATTTGAGATTTCTTTATTAAGAATTCTGTTTAAATCTGTAACCCATTTTTAATTGTTTTAGTTGTTTCTATATATTTAATTGCTTTAGTTCTTTATATATTTTGGATATTAGATCTCTATCAGATGTGAAGTGGGTAAAAAAAAAAATCTTTTCTCATTCTGCAGATTGCTTGTCTAATTGATAGTGTCCTAACCTTACAGAAGTTTTTCCGTTTCATAAGGTTCCATTTCTTAATCATTAATATTAGTGCCTGTGCTGTCAGTGTTCTGTTTAGAAAGCTGTCCCCTCGGAATGCATTCAAGACTATGCTCCACTGTCGCATCTATCAGGTCAATGTGTCCAATTGTATATTGAGGCCTTTGGTCCACACAGACTTGAGGGTGATGGATAAAGATCTATTTGCATCTTATACATGCCAATATCAATTTTGAGCAGCACCATTTTGGAAGATGCTTTCTTTTTTTTTCATTGTATATTTATGGCTTCTTTATCAAAAATTAGGTGTCCATAGGTGTGTAAGTTTATTTTGAGGGCTTCAATTCTATTCCGTTGGTCAGCATGCCTCTTTTTATGTCAATAACTATACATGCATTTTTATTACTATAGTTGTGTAGTAAAGTTTGAAATCAGGAATGTTAATACATCTAGTAGTTCTTTTACCATTCAGGGTTGTGCTGCTATTTTGCTTTTTGTTTTTTTCATGTGAAGTTGAGAATTTCAAGATCTATAAAGAAGTTGGAATTTTGATGGGGATGGTTTTCAATCTTTACATTGCTTTTGCTAGGATAGCCATTTTTACTATCTAAGGAATACAATGAAGTAAAATAAAAGAAGAATAACAAGTTGGAATAGAAGTAAACAAGCAATCAGAAGGGAAAAACCTAATTAAAAGGAAAAGAAACGCATATAGATGCTGAGATACACATGTTCCCTCATACAGGAATCACATAAAAAGAAAAAAAAAACACAGTATAATATATACACAAAGGACCTGTAGGGAAAGAGAAACCTGATAAAACATTATGAGACAGAGTCTCCGAAGATGCTGCAGAATTTCTTTTGTGTTGAACATTTACTGATGAGCATGTAGCCTACCATTAAGAACAGTTTGTTTCCCGAGTGAGACTCCAATGGAGAAAACAAACTTTTCATTTGCAAGTGCTTATCAATTGAAGATACTTTTAGGTAAGTGAAGGGAGCATATGTCTACTTTCCTTTCATCTCTAGTATCTTATTTGAGGTAGACCCCTGCAGGACCTGTGGGTGCTGCATTCATATGGGAATCCTCCCACTATCTTGAGAAGAACTTGTTTCTTTTCTGTCCATATTTGCCTCTGATTGCTGCATGCTTTCCTCTGCAGAGTTCCCATAGCTCTGGGGAAGAGATTTGATGGAAACCTCTGATTTAGCACTGAATGTTCCCCTGTTTCTTACTCCCTGAACATTTGCCTGGCTTTAGATCTCTGTATTTGTTCCCATTGGTTGCAAAGGAAATCTTCTATGAAGATGTCTTATCTAGGCACTAATCTTTGAGTATAATGCCATATTATTGGGTGTCATTTTAGTTTTATATTCCTTTAGCAGAACAGTTATGTCTGTCATTCCACAAGGTCACTGGCCTATCTAGTTTCAGGTTCTTGGCCACACAAGCTGTGACAGGTGTGGATTTCATCTCATTGAGCCAACCTGAAATCCGGTCAGATATTGGTTGTTTAATCTCAGGAGCTTTGTGCAACTCTTTCACTAGCATGCCTTTAAAATGGCAGGTCACCATTTTAAACCAGAGGTTTTAGCTGATTTGATGTTTGCCTTTCTCTGTTGACAACATACACAGTACATTCGACTAAATCATAGGAGTGGAGATTCTAGGAATTCTAGGAATGCACGAGATTGATTTTGTGTTTAATAAACTGTGTAGCTTTTTTTTTTCAGCAATACAGTCCTGCAAACAGCCTAAGATATTTAAAGGTTCTCATGGGACCACTTTTGACTATCAATCCTATTATATGTAATCCATTCTTGATATTGGCATCTTTAATCTGTGACAAGTGGTGTCCTGTTCAGGCTCCATCTTTCCTGTCATTTGTCAATTTCATTTAGATTGCCATCACATATGTATATATTTTAGGAAGCTGCTCAGTTTCCATACTACTCAAAGGGCTCCTAGTTTTAGCTTTCTATTCTATTTTCCATTCCGAGGTAGAGTGACCTGGTCCCTTAATATATTTCTAAGCTTTGTGATTATATTGATTCTAGATTGCTTACCAATAACTAACAACAAACATCCACTTATGAATGGATACACAGCATATTTGTTATTCCAGTCTGGATGGTTTGTTTTTCTGGGTATATCCATTTACCTGATCATTTTAATTTTTTTTATGTCTGAGTAATTTGTGTAAATATGCTGTGATTTCTTTATCCAATTCATCTGTGGACAGATATCTAGTCTTTTTTGAATTTCTGACTGTATGATTAGAGGCACAATGAATATGGCTGAGTAAGTGTCTCTGTTAGGATGAAGAATCTTGTGGCTATATGCCAAAGAATGATACAGCTGGGTATTGAGATAGACAAATTCCCAGATTCCTGAGAAATGGCCCCATTGATTCCCATACTGTAAATCTGCAGTCCCACCATCAGTGAATGAGTTTTCTCCTTAGCCTGCATCCTCAACAAAATGGCCTGTCCTATATTTTATCAATCTTGGCCATTTTTGTCTAGTATTTTTGTGTGCATTTCTTTGGTGACTAAGAATGTTAAGCATCTCTTTAATAAAGGTATATACAAAATATTTATGTGAATTCTGAGTCAAATTCCAAATGTATAAATGCATAGGCATTGTTTTCTGAAAGTATAAAAATAAAGAATAGTTTTGCAATATCAAAACCAGTAAAAAATGGCATCCTTCAAAATCATGAGACTCAGGCCTGATACTAGTTGTAGCACTTGAAGTGGAGGCCAGAGCATCATGAAATCCCACTTGGCTTGAGCTACATAGTTAATTCAAAGCTGTCCTGGAATTTTACTTGTTACTCACTACAAAGGACCTTTGGACAATGAATTCAGGAAAATTACATTTCAGATGACAAAGCTAGTTGGAGAAAATTTTGTCTGTTTGTAGCATGACACTGAAGGCCAGCTTTTCATCGGTTAATAAGCCATCACTTTACAAATTAGGACTCTCAGGTCTGGTAACTCTATGCACTTGAATAGATTATATTCTGTACTCTTGGTAATCTTCCATATTTGGAGTGTTTACATCTAACTGTCTTGTGATTTGCTCTAAATTTATATCTATAAAAGTTTTTAATGTATATGCCAAAAGAACATTTCAAAAATTAGATAATATTTTACTATAAAGTAATAAATCAATAGAACTTTAATTCAACATAGAGTGCTGCTTTAAAAGCAAATGTTTTTAATTGATGAATTCATCTAGCAAGCAATTTACCTGTACTAATTTAGAATGATAATAAATGACAAAAAAATAAGTTAAATGAAAGATAAATCCATCCTCTGCAAACAATTCACAAAAAAACAATATCTGCTAATTGGAATCAATTTGGTGTGTAAACCATATTGAAGTGAAATAATAGGGAAAAGAAGAAAAATAACTTGATAGTTTCTTCTACTCTTTTCTATCTTCTTTAGTTCCTATAAATTAAAACTTTAGCTACCTTCTAATAGTTTCATAAAATAGACTTCAATTTCACTATATTTGAATCAATAAAAATATGTTATTGTTTGTGATAGAAATTTTAAAATGTTGGGTGTATTAATTAAACCTATAAAGGTCAAACTTGTTAATATTTAATACATTTTTGCTTTAATTTTTGCTGTTTTTAATTTAACTTCTGTACATACATGTAGTAAATACACATGTAATATGTGTGTGTGTGTGTGTGTGTGTATGTGTGTGTGTGTGTGTAGAGACCAGAGTCCAGCGTCAATTTTCCTCTTCTATAGCTTTCAACATTTGGAAGGCAGAGTCTTTCACTGAATGGGAGCTCACAGATTGCCTTGATTAGATTACTCACTAACCCATTAATCCATTAGCCCCACCTGTCACCCTTCCAACAGGACTGGTTTAACAAAGACCCATAGCACTTGCCAACACAATTCTTCACAGACCTAGAAATAATCAACTTCATATGGAAAAACAAAAAGCCCAGGATAGCCAAAACAATCCTGTAAAATAAAGGAACTTTCCTTAATCAAGCTTTGTTGCAGAGTTACAGTAATGAAAACAGCTTGGTATTGACATAAAAACAGAGACACTGACTGATGGAATCAAATTGAAGACTTGGATACTAATCTACACACCTATGAACACCTAATTTTTGACAAGCTAAAATTATACAATGGAAAAAAGAACAACCGTATGATACTGGCATAACTGCATGTTAACCTGTAGAGGAATGAAAATAGATCCATATTTATTACTGTGCACAAAACGCAAGTCCAAATGGATTGAGTACCTGAATATCAATCAGACCACACTGAACCTGAAAGAAGAGAAAGTGGGAAGTAGCCTGCAATGCATAGGCACAGGAGATCACTTCTTAACTATAACACCAGTAGCAAAGACACTAAGAGCAACAATAAATAAATGGGACCTCCTGAAACTGAGAAGCTTCTGCAAAGCAAAGGACACAGTCAATAAGACAAAAAAAGGCAGCCTACTGAATGGGAAAAGATCTTCACCAACCCCACATCAGCCTTTTTTACATGTTTTAGGGATCTACACTCAGGCCTTAGAGCTTGCAAGATGCCTCATTACCCCGAGGCCTGTGTTCAATATTTAAATTTTATCGTCAAATTTTCATTTAAGTAGAATATAGAATAACTGTATATTTAATTATTAAGTTTTTTGACAAGCTTTATGAATGTGGAGAAAAATGGGATCGAAGCTGAGGACACAAATTGCTCATGCAGATACAAATGCGGTAGATAGGAGCAGTTAATAAAAATGCAGTTGTATTGGCTAGGGAAATTATGGTTGCCAGTTCAGCAACTGATGAATCACTCCTATTTACAAGCTTGGACATATGGAATATGAAAGAGTTATGTAGGATATAGTCCACATTCTACATAGTTTAACATGCACTAAGCATATAGGTCCTGGGTACATTTGCTTGCAGCCTTATTATGCTCCAGGCTCACCTTGGCACTAATGTGTCAGGGTATTCATTTTCTAGTTATGGAATTTTAGCTCTGTAAAAAGTTAGCAAATTAACAGTGAGATCATAGATATTGTAAAAGTCTGCCTTTATGAGTCTTGATAACTTTCAAATTCATCAAGTTTTATCTTACTGTTTTATAGGAATGAGAGAAGCTATTGTTTCAAGGAAGATCATAGAATGTCATAGACAAAGAACAATGTTAGTAATACATCACGAATTGTTGGGGAGTTTAGTTTTATTTATATATCTGAAGGATTAAATCAATAAATTATTTCAAATACTAAGTTTTAAAGACAAGTGTCATATTTGTTTCTTTGTATAATAGCACATTCAAGATGAGACCTATTTCAATAAG
Organism: Microtus ochrogaster; assembly: GCF_000317375.1. Lineage (NCBI taxonomy): Eukaryota > Metazoa > Chordata > Mammalia > Rodentia > Cricetidae > Microtus > Microtus ochrogaster. The sequence continues at coordinate 34,057,429 of NC_022021.1, read as the reverse complement.
ACGCTTAATTTGTTTCGAATGCCACTGTCAATATTAATGTTTACATTTTTCTCATTCAGAACCTTTCTATCATTTTCATATGCACATAATATATGGGATCCTGAAAGATATTATGAGTGATTTGAGCTTTAAATTCATTTTTCACTGAAACATATTGCCCATAAGTTACTTAAGTTTTGCAAATCTCCGACATAAAATTTCACAATTTATTTTCAAGTGAAAAATACTGATGCAGTCCATTTCTGTTTCTTACTGAATATATGAGTGTTATATTTTATGGAATAATGTATCATTGTTGACACACTCCAACATGTCTTCTCACATGCCTTCCTTATACCAGTTCCTAATAATGAAGTGACCAGTGACCCTGTTGGCATTTGTCTCTACTCTGATTTGTGTGAATAACTCTTCTATTGAAGTTTCACACTGTCAACAACTACAGGAGATTGTTGGTAATGTTGCCACCATCTATTTGTTGTATTGGTTTCTCCTTTTTTTTTTACACATTCCTTCAATGTAATTTCATGTGAAAATATGCTTAGTCACCTGGCTTATGATTTTAAGGATCACCGACAACAATATGAACTCTGACAAGAGTAAACGTAGTACTATATGTCATCCTGTAGATATCACCATCATAAATTTACTTTTTACTTCATTCAATTAGGACAGCCTGCCAATCATTTTGAGATATGTTTGTATGTATGTGTGCATATGTATGTGTGGAGATGTGTTTGTGATTATTTTCTGGTTCTTCTATTTATTTTACCTTCAAAAATTTAAGGACTTCCATAATTGGACATAAATATTACAAGGAGAACAAATAGCTGTCTAACTTCATGATCAGATTTGAATTCTAGAACTCTGAAGCAATTTTCTTTAGTACAGAGTACAGATTTTTGTGAGTACCTTTAGAATGTCAGAACATAATAGAATGTCATGTCAAATATATTTCTCAGAATTTCATTTGTTGAACAATCATTTACAATAAAATGGCAACATATGTTAAGTACTTCAGAATCAGATATAAATATGAAACATTGATAGATTCTTATAAAAGATTAAATCATTGTTTTCGAACTTATGAATAAAACTTGAATAATAGATTTTTCCTGTTTCTATTCTACTAATTAAATATTCATATTCATTTTAGTATAAAATATGTGAAACAGTATGGGACTATTTCTTATATCTGTATTTACAAAAACTACTGAATGTGTCTCTTAACCCTGTGAAAAATGACCATTGAGAGTGATTCTTGAATATTTGATAATTGAAATATAATTCTTCTTGGGAAATAATCATAAAGATTTAACTATATAACAGTGATTTGGTTTTGATTTGCAGAATTTAGCCTACTGCAATCTAAAAGTTATTGACAAAGACAGGCTTTAGCCCAATACCACAAACAGAATGCACCACTTCAGAATGCTCCACTTACATTATTAAATGTAGAACCATATACTTTTTCAGTTTTCTACTACTTGTGATCATTAACTCACAATTCCTAGGCATGAAACTGGTGCTACTGCCAAAAATCTAAAAAAGTGGTATTTATATTGCCAGCCAGACAACATTCAAATAGGTTTCTCATGTAGTGAAGTGTCTTGCTTGTCCATCATAATCCAAATGTCTGACTGTCATTTCTTTGTGAAGGTGTGCCGGGGACACTGGGTTTCTGCTGGCCTCTCTACAGGGCATCTCATGTGTTGAGTGTGCCAGAACATTATCATTTTTCGATTTCTTCTGTGTAATTTTCTGTGGGAAAAATACTTCCTGGATCAAGCCAGTAAGGGAGAAACTCACTTTTGAAAGTCTTCCTTTTGGTTTAAGTGTGTTTGTTTGTTTGTTTGGTTTGGTTTTTTGACAGATAAATAAATAGAACATGATTTAAATTTGAATTAATGGCTGCTAGATGGTGGTGGTGCAAGCCTTTAATCCCAGCACTAGGGAGGCAGAGGTAGGTGGATCTCTGTGAGTTCAAAGCCTGCCTGGTCTACAAGAGCTAGTTCCAGGACAGGTTTCAAAGCTGCAGAGAAATCCTATCTCAGAAAAAAAATTGAATGCATGAAAAATGTTAATATTGTAGCAATTTAAAACTGTGACTAAATCAACAGTTTGTTCTTTTACCAAATTTCCATTTTAACTGTGAGTAATTTACTTTTGTATCTTTTAATCTGATGACAGTAATTTTCAAAATATTAGTAAACTCTGAAATGTTTACTTTTTGTAGCTCAGTCTGTCCAATGCAGTGCAGTATCCACTTTGATTGACTTAATAAATAATTGATTAGGGAATTTATTTATATCTTTAAGTTCTTATAACTTTGGTCATATTCTATTAGAAAAAAAAATCTCATCTATGCCCAGTTGTGTTAACACCAAGTAATGGGAAAATGGTCATCCCTTCTTTTTCTAGCTTTTATCAAAGGGTAAGTCCTTTCAGGCTCTTTGACAATCTTTTGTCCTCATTATTATAAAAATTTTAGACTAATCTTCCTCTGTCACTTGCCCATTTCTTCCATTGCTTTCATTTAATTATGCTTAAGATGGTTTGCATAATACAAACATAAGCTTCATTAGCATACAGTTGATCACTTATAGAGTAAAAAAATGAAGAATTAAATCTTAAAATATTTTTATTAGCCATGTAAAAATTTCCCCATGATATATACTCTATTAAAAACTCTTAAGAGAGCGAGCTTTGGGAAACAATTACAACTGTACTGTGGATCCTGAGCACAGGAACATAGTGTTACATGATCTGAATCCACCCACATTTAGAGACAGGACCTGTTGTATTCATGATCTTCTTA
>NC_022021.1:34036576-34053707 GCF_000317375.1 Microtus ochrogaster | reverse complement strand
GGCAGGCGGATCTCTGTGAGTTCGAGACCAGCCTGGTCTACAGAGCTAGTTCCAGGACAGGCTCCAAATCCACAGTTAAACCCTTTTTCGAAAAAAAAAAAAAAAAAAAAAAAAAAAAAAAAGAAAGAAAGAAAGAATGAGTACACTAGAGTGAGGAAATTGAAGGTTGGAGGATAAAACCATGCAAAATATCTTATGAAGAAGTCAAGATATCCAATGAAGTGATTACCTGATTAAGAAGACCACGAAGCAAGAGAGGAAGTTTAATGCAATGGGGCACAAACACAAATGAGCAAAATGATGGTTATTCCAATTCCAAATGATCAGCCTTCCAAAATACATGCATAAGAGGTACAAAATGGGCTCATCAGGCTATATTTTTAGGCTTAATATCATGTACATGTGACTAATAATAATTAAAAAAAGAGAAGTTCAAGAATTTTAAAGAACATGAGAGGTGAGGAGGACCTAAGAATGGGTTGGGAGAAGAACAGGAAGGAGATAAAGCATGCAATTATATTTAATTAAAATAAAGCAAAAATTAGTATATGATAGAAACTTTTTAAATAATTTATTCTCTTAATTGTATGTGTATTGGTGTAAGGGTGTCAGAGCCACTGGAACTGGAATTACAGACAATTGTGAGCTACCACAGGGCTGCTAAGAACTAAACCCATTCTTCTGGGAGAGTAGATGAGTTTCTTAAACACTAAGCCATCTTTTTCTGTCCAACTTTTTAAAGTTTTATTTTTTGGTTTTTTTTGTGTGTTTGTTTTGTTTTGTTTTGTTTATTTATGAGACGGGGTTTCTTTGTAGCTTTGGAGTATGTCCTGGAACTAGCTCTTATAGACAACACTGACCTTGAACTCTCAGAGATCCACCTGCCTTGGATCCTGAGTGCTAGGATTTAAAGTGTGTGCCACCACTGCCTGGTTAAAGTTTTAAAATTTTAATTATTTAATATACGTGGGGGTTGTGCATATATGTGCATGAGTGTGTGTACACACATGCCTGTGTTTGTAGGTACTTATGGAAGCAAGTAGAGGAGGAGGGAATTAGATTGACTAGAGCTAAAAATTACAATTTGTTTGAGGTACCTTTTGGGAATCCTTGTAACAGAATTCAGGTTCTTCGCAAGAACACCTTTCTCAACTTCTGAGCATTTGTACAGCACCACAATGCAGATTATTAATACTAATGTAAATTTAATAATGTTGGATATTTGAATAACATAAAAATTTCGGGAAAAAGAGGAAACTGGATCAGTATTATATTGCATTTCCAATTGTTACCAGAATCATCTAAAAACAACCTAAGGATATCATAGAAAAGTGTTTATCCCTTTCTAAGCAGCAACCAGTTTTCAATAGCACTTCACCTATGGGCAAGGCCTCAAGAGTATCCAGATATACACTTCATCTTTGGGAATTTTCATTAGCTTGATTTTATGCATCTAAAATTACTGCTGAGGTTTTATGTGTAAACACCTTGTCATGAATAAAGGACATTTCACAGGCATCTTCCTTATCACACACAACTCTTAAATTCTTTGCCTCCTCCTCAGTGATGTGCTCTGAACCTTGATGTTGTTAGGGATTAGTGTAAAAATCCCATCGACACTGATTACACACAGACACTTATTCCAAGCACTTCATGTGAGAATTTGTATAAACACTTACAAAACTAATATAAAGCTTGCCTAATCAAGATTTAGAGAAGGATAGGCAGAAATATAGAGATGGTATATTCCCAGGTTGATAACCAGATGATTGGAACCTAGGGGCAACAGAAACAATTCATTGCAAAGTTGATACCACATATTCTGTCAATATCGGGGTGTACCTATTCTCTCTTCAAATTTTGACCTTTGAGATTTTATATAGATAAAATATCTCATTGCATGATTCAGGCCAAACTTGAACTTACAATACTTAATTAATATTTAATATTTACTATTAAGGCTAATATTAAACACATAGTCATCCTCCTGCCTCAGACTCCACAGTTCCTGAACCGTAGATGTGAGGCACAAAACACAGCTGAATCTTATAGAAAAGAGTTGTGTAGGCCTGCATTCTCAAGAGCTGTATATTGGAAAAGACATCTCTAAATAAACTCATTGTCACATGATAATTGCCTGAAGATTCCAACATGAAGGGTCCCCTGTGGAATGAAACAAATCAACTAAGAAAATGCTCTAATACACTTCAGAAAAGAAGCCAATCTACTGGAATAATTTCTAAGAATTAGTTTTTAAATTTTTTGTTTTAAATTATAAAGAAAAAATTCTAGTGATTGCATTTATGTAATATATGATTACATCTAAATTTATGTGAAAATGAGCAAGAATGGAATCAAGAAAGTCTCTGGGCAGAAAAAGAAGAGAAGATATGCAGAGAGATGAGCACAGCTGCTGGATTTGTTGATGGATAGAAATAGTACTAGGATATTTTACATTACTCAGACGGACACAGAATTCTTAGTCACAAGGGAAGCCTTTTACACAGACAGCAAATTTTACATTCCAGAACAAATGCAAAGTAGGCTGGTTGCCCCCGGAGACAAATACACGAGATCACATTCCCAGGTGTTGTTTGTTGCTTATTCAAAAACAGGCTAGAAGCAACTTTAGTAGACATAATTTTCTCAGCAATGAACTTCTTGCAAGTAGTACCACTCTTAGACTCAAGATTCAGCCAACTGCTTACTGTCTGGGAACCCTCACCAATCTTATTATGTGTATGAACAAGGGTTACTCACTGACTAGTCAATATGACATCACTATCCTGAGAAAAGGCACATGAGTCTTGTTGTATCATGAGAATGGGTCAGACCCTGAAAATGTGACAGATTATTGTCCAGAGTTTCACTGTGAGGAGAGCAGCAGCCGTGGTGTGGAGAGGTGGCTGCAGAGAGCCTTGCAAGAGCTGCGCAGAATGGGAGTGAAGGGTGTGTGTGACGAATGAGGGCTGAAGACACGTGCGAGAAGTGGGAGGGAGTGGATGGGGGAAAGAGTGACTGGGTGGAGAGTTGATGAAGGAGGTAGAAGAGTATGTATGTGTGAGTGGGTAAGAGAGAGTTGTGAGAAAGAGCTGCTGCTCTGTAAAGAAGTAGTGTAGAAGATGAGCAAGGAAGTCAGGCCCACGAGGGGTGCACCCACCCACTGAGACAGTGGGGCTGATCTATTGGGAGCTCACCAAGGCCAGAGGGACTGTGACTGAGAAAGCATGGGATAAAACCGGACTCTCTGAACATGGCGGACAATGAGGGTTGATGAGAAGCCAAGGACAATGGCACGGGGTTTTGACCCTACTTCATGTTCTGGCTTTGTGGGAGCCTAGCCAGTTTGGATGTTCACCTTCCTAGACATGGACGGAGGGGGGAGGACCTTGGACTTTCCACAGGGCAGGGAACCCTGACTGCTCTTTGGACTGGAGAGGGAGGGGGAGAGGAGTGGGGGGAGGGGAAAAGGGTGGGAGGAGGGGGAGGAAAATGGGAGGCTGGGAGGAGGCGGAAACTTTTTTCCCTTTTCTCAATAAAATAAAAAAAAGAAGTTGTGTAGAGAGCTGTGTGAGAGAGGAGGAAGAAACTGTAAAGAACTATATGGTGAGAGAGCGATATAAATTAGATGCATAGCTGTGGCTATGTGGAGATATGTAACTCTGTGGAGACAGAGAGAGCATTTTTAAGACGAAGTAAAAGAGAATGTTACCGTTAGAAAACATGTGTGTTTCCTATTTTCCCCACAGATTGAAAAGTCTAGCCCTCACTGTTTTCGTGGATGTCTTTTACATACGTGCTGAACGCCCCCAAGTTAGTTATAACCATTAACCATACTAGTCAATTTTCTATGTCTATGTGATATCTAACATTTTTATTGATGAGAAAATGTAGATTCTATTGTGCCAAAACAGAAAATATATAGGCTATATTTTGTGTCTTTATTTTCTATATTTTGCAGCAAACGAGTCTCTTTAAATCTCTGTATTCATGTATAAGGACAGGTTTTTTTTGGACAGTCCATATATAGTATCACCATTTGAACAGGTCAAAGACTCTCCACTGCAGTAATTTCCTTTCATCACATGATCCACCTTCTTATCTCTATGGACTGTGTGCCTCCTCATTAGTATGTATACAGGCTCTGATGAAGAAAGTCCTATGGAGGATTTAGTCTACACATCTCTGAAAGACAACTTATAAACTAACTCTGGTAACTTCTGAGTTCCTTACAAAAGATTTACTGTCCTTTCAGTACAGAAAACATTGTAACTATGTGAGATAAATGAAAGAAAATAACTCTGCAGCACAAATATCTTTTCCATGACTCTTGAATCCTAAAATCGCTGTATTTGTCTTTTTAACCTATGTGTATTTGAGACAGAGGTAGAAGTGATTAAACAAACAAACATGGGTGGCACACACCTTCAATCTCAGCCCTTGGGAGGCAGAGGCAGATGAATCACTGGGTGTTCAAGGATAACCTGGTTACAGAGCAAGTTAAAGGAGTCAAAGGTGCACAGAGAACCCGTCTCAAAACAATCCCCACTGAAAAAAGAAAGAGATAAAATAAATTTATTTTATGCTATGAAATGACAGTCTCAGACACAGCTTTTATACTTCATTGTTGGTAAATGTTTTCTTTCTTTTGTATACTTTGTTTCAAACTGTCTTTCTATATTGTTAAGTTGGGTCCAAAGCTCAAGATACACCTGCTTACTCCAAAGGTCCTTGTGGTTTAAGGGAATGACTAAGTTTACTTTACTTTCTGCAAAATATGCTTCAGTTATTATTTCCTAGAAAGCTGTTTTTATGATTATTAATTTTTAGAAGTCCATCAATGTTCTGGTTCCTATTTTGAAGCCTGGTTTAGTTTGCCTTTGCACATTAATACAGTAATTTTGAATCCTCAAAGTTCCTGCCCACTGGTGTCAAAAGGATCACAGGTCCCAATACTTCTAATCCTTTCAAATAGTGTCTTTCCTTTGTGACTAAGTAGTTGAATATGTGAGTCTATTGGAACCATTATTATTAAAACCACTAAAGTTGCTTATTTATTATGAATACTGAGGATATTAGTAGTTTATCACTTTGTTTATGGACTAATACAAGAGAAAATGTCTCCCATTTCAATACAGTTACAATTTTAAAAAGATTTCTGATACTTGTGCGGTTCAATCTCGGCCTGCAGAGATCACATACAATGAGAGGCATCTGTGTTGACACGCTGAATCTAATTAATTCTAAGATTCTGTTCCCCAAGAGATATGTCTATATGTCCTTGACTTGACATCCTAGAAACTAAGGAAGATGATTGATAACAAACCAAGTCAGTGAATAAAATTATTATTGGATTTTTCTCTGGATAAAACAAGCCAAAGTAGCCCGAAGAAGAAGACTGGTAGATGGTAAATTTGATAGGGGAAATACAGGAAAATAAACTTCAGCAAATAAGTGTAAATTTATGATTTTTAGGAATTATTCCACTGAGAGCGTACAATCAAACCAGATGCCAAACCTCTTCAAGTAATCTTTAATGACACATAGATCTTTAATGACACATGACTTTGAATTGTAATTTCCTTTACTTGAAAAGATAAATAGGAATATATTTTAATGTTGAAGTAGGGTAAATGACAGTTGAAATTTAGTTGCTTTTGGAAACAAGAATATTTGAGAAAATTTAGATCAAGCAAAAGTAGAACCTTGAGTAAATAATTAAGAATAGATGCTGAAATAGGGCAAATATACATATACTCTAGCTGACATAGTATATTATAAATGATATAGAAGATAACTAGGTACTTACATATCTGATATACTTGTCTATTGGTATCAAGTATCAAGGTAGAATGCAAAAAGCTGTTCTTATTATGAATGCTTGGGTTGATTGATCCCAACTGGAAATTTCATCATAGGAGTCAATCATCAGAATTGCACTTAAGAAGTTGTAAACAGAGTTATTCTTAAAACTGAATAGAAGGTATGACACGCCATTGTTCATTCATCTAGTGCCAGATAATCTCTGTGATTATATGCTGTTTTGTAAATAATACTGCAATAACTCTCTAGTACTGTCATCTATTGGGAAAAACATGATTCCATGTACTTTGAATATAAACTAAGTTATAGGTTTGCTGGTTCATGTGGCAATTTTATGTTTTTGAAGAATCTCTGTAATGATTTTCCACATGACTGTACACCATTGTATTTCCACCAGTGCTGTACAGGTATTTTCTTTACTCACACTCTTGACAAAGCTGGTCATTTTCATCTTCCTTTATTACAGCCATTGTGACAGACCAATAACAGATGTTATCTCAAAGTGGTTGCAATTTAAATATTTCTCTTAGAAACATATTAACTTGATTTTTATTCACCTCTTACATTACTTCTTTTGCAAAAAGACTTAGCGCTCTGTAGATTTTTTCAAAAATAATACATATTCTTGATATTCATTTTCATATTACATAAAACGAAATTAAATATGTCTGAGGAATATATATTGAATATGTATCAGGAATCAAATAAAAACATATATGTGTGCATGCAGATATATCTCTATATAGATAGACATAGATATGTATGTGTCTGCATAGTTTAGATAATCATTCTAAAATTTAAATTGATATTGAATAAATTTAAAATATAAAAAGTATTTTCAGGCGGGCGGTGGTGGCGCACGCCTTTAATACCGGCACTTGGGAGGCAGAGGCAGGTGGATCTCTGTGAGTCTGAGGCCAGCCTGGTCTACAAGAGCTAGTTCCAGGACAGGAACCAAAAGCTATGAAGAAACCCTGTCTCGGGAAAAAAAAATAAAAAACTACGGAGAAATCCTGTCTCGAAAATTCGAAAGAAAAAAAAAGTATTTTCATTCAAAAAAACTGAAGGAGGACTATTTAAAATGTTTTCCTCTTATTACTAAGAATTTTTTTCAACTTTGACTGAGATTTCCTTGAGAACTGTGGCATGTAGTCCCCAAACATGGCCATGTCGTTTGTCTCAACTTTTCAATGATATGGTAGCCAATTCCTGAAGATGGTGCTCAAACAGAATGGCAGCAAAAATAGCCTAGGTTCAGCCATGATGCTGCCTAATTTTCTCCATATACTTGAATTAGAATAGTTGAAGTCTAATCTGTAGGTGAAATAATACTTCTCTGGAAGATGTTCAAAGAACTCATGTTTGTCTAAGTCTGTATTTAATCCTAACATGGAAATCATAGTTCCTCACTTAACATCCTCTTTCACCACGGTCCTTGAATGATTTGTTTGTTTTGTTTTTGATAGATTTGTTATTATATATAATCTAGTAATGCTTGTTATTGGTAGAAATATAGCTCTTTATCATGCAGTTATGTCTGAGACTCATGATATCATAGAATTATTGGTCCTGGATAGTAACAAGTTAAACATTACTTTAACATATTCTTGACAAAAATGTTAAGCAGCACATTGAAATGAATATTATTGATTTCAAAATAGCTACATCACTATTGATGTACACAATGATATACATTATAAGTTTAGACAAAATACAATACGTGAATGGTCAAAGCTTCTGGCTACATTTGTAATTCACTCACCTGGTATTATATTCTGGATCTTTTAACTATTATTGTACAAGATAATGGATTTTCAGTGGCCTCTCCTTGCTGTTGTAAGTAAAATTCTTTTGAAATTTTTATTTTATTGTAGGCCCTATTCTTTTTCTCTGTTAACTGGCATCTCAAATAAAAATTCTATGAATATATTCAGCTATAGAAATGATCTCCCATAGTTTCCCAGAGCACAAGTGAGTCTAGATACAGGTCTTCTGATCCAGGCTATGGCCAAGTCTATGCAATGAATTTAAGGTTAGCTTATTTTCAAAAAAAATCATATTTTCATCACTTACTTTACAATTTACCCAGATTATGTGGCTCACACACAGACTGTCCAGACAAGTTCTGCCAATGATCTGTATCAAGAGTCTAAGTTAAAGTCTTGAAGTTGGCCTCCCTTCACGCTATCCTGGCTGACAGCACTGAACATCATTAGTAGACACTGTCTTTGGCAAACCTTCTGCATGTGTTTATTCATTGAGTAGCAGATTTTCTACTTTTTTTTTTATTTCGAGACAGGGTTTCTCTGTAGCTTTGGTGCCTGTCCTGGAACTTGCTCTTGTAGACCAGGCTGGCCGCGAACTCCCAGAGATCTGCCTGCTTCTGCCTCCTGAGTGCTGGGATTAAAGGCGTGCGCCACCACCGCCCGGCTAGATTTTCTACTTTAAGGCAGTGCAATCAGGTTTCCATGAAACAGCACTAGAAGTGTCTGTGCTGAGTTATTGGTAGACTTTGTACTTACAGGGCCACAATCTTGGGTATAGTGTATTGCCGTCTTAGATAAATGACTAAATAAAATTTTATGTTATTTCTTATTTTCTCCCAACGAAAAATGTGCTGTAAATTAAAAGCATTTTCCTCAGCAACTATCACAGTTTACAAAAATACTGGCAATGAGACATGGGAAAAGAAGAACAACTGGCAGAGAATTTTTAATTAAATTAGCATACCAATTTTCCCAAGCTCAATTATTCAAATTGCCACCAGCATTCTATGGATTCAACAAAGCAGCAGCTAAGATCTTAAATAAAACATAATGACCTAGTTTAACTGACTATCCCTTTAATGTTCACCTGTGCTTACCACCACTCTCTTACCTAATAAGCATCTCTTTACAGCAAGGAGAGCCCACCACAGACATTTACAACTGGACATAATGCAGAAGTCAACAGATCATATGGAAATTGTGATAAAATTCTAACCACTAAATTTCATTTGATTTGGGCTACTGTTAAACACTGTATGATATTAAGTTAATTTTAAAGATATTCAAAACTGTGGACTAATGTTAATGTTTATTAAATTATTACAAATGTAAACTTTAATTTGAGCTGAAATTGTTGTTAGTGTAAAAAAAAACTGCTATGTCAAAACCCTTTTCTTTTCCAAATATTAAAACATTATCATTTTAAGAATGGTGTAATCTTGATTAACAAAAGGAAAAAAAAAAAAAACAGGAGTTCTTAATTTAACAGAACACAAGTCTTGACGAAAGGGCTCGCATAATGAATAAAGTAGACTGAAATGATTGAGTTTTTCAGAATATTAAGGTTCTAGAAGCACCATCAGCATAATTGGAAATAATACTGTGGAAAATATAGAAAACATTAAGTGACTGCAAAAAAGAAAAAGAAGTGCAAGAATAAGAACTGTAAGTCAGCGCATTGTTGATGTAGATATAACAAAATGAAGGATACCACTGATTCCATAAGGCAGACTCATCGCTGTTTACTCCATAAATACTTAAATAAAACTAATAAGAAATACAGAATTTATCACTTCTCCAATTTGAATTCTACATGTGGAAGTCATAAAGGAAAAGGAAACTAGTATTACATATATGAAGACTAAAGAGGATAAAATTTGCTAAGTATGTACAAAGCCCTGGGGAAACAATGCATCACCTAAACTGCATGTTGCGGGTGGATGTTTGCTCGCAGTACTCAGGAAACATAATAAAGAGAGTCAGAAGTTCATGGCCACATATGCCACATAGAAACTGTAGGTCAGTTTGTCATGGCTTAAAACAAAATCTTTGCAAACCTGCATGTTGGAAGCAATAGTGAACTAAATGCAAAGTCATCCAGTAGAAGGTGAAACAATGATAGAAATAAAGAAGAAAGTGAGAAAACAATACCACCAAAGGGAAGAGGTGGTGTATGTTCGTATGATTATTAATATTTTGCTATTACTAATATCAGGATTAATTATTAGTTTCTTAAAAGATCATTTTATATACAGAGATCTTATGAGATAATAAGATTTTTTTTTTTTATTGTCAGCTCTGCTTCTTGAACTAACTTGTGAGATTCATTCTTTGAAAGGTTGGAGAGATACCTGAGAGATTAAGAACACTACTGGCTGCTCTTGCAGAGAGTTCAGTTCAATTCCCATTACTCACATGGCAGTTCACAACCATCTGTAATTGCAAATCCAGAGGAATCAATATTCTCTTCTGAGCATCAAGCACATATGAGGGGCACAGACAAACAGGAAGGGAAAACACCCCTACACATAAAATAAATTAACTTTAAAAAATCAATTCCAAGATTTTAGAAATTTTCAATCTTCAAATTAGTTTTCCAAGTTTTATTACAACAAAATATTTCTTACTACCTTCACTGAGTACTATTAAATATGCTAGAATTAAGGAACCAACATGATTGCAAAGTTTTGAAATCTAAACATGCTGATAAAGAAACTCATACTGATCTTTTTGAATTAATCTTGTATTCTGCTATATTACTGAAAGTGTTTATGAGTTGCAGAAGTTCTCTGGTAGAATATTTTGGTCACTTATAAACTATCATATCATCAGCAACTAGTAAGGGTTTGAGTTCTTCTTTTTCCATTTGTATCTCTTGATTTCCTTTGTTGTCTTATTGCTCTAGCTAGAACATCAAGAACTATATTGAATAGATATGGAGAGCATGGACAACCTTGTCTTGTTCCTGATTTCAGTGGGATTGCTGTGAGTTTTTCTCCATTTAGTTTGATGTTGGATGTTTGTTTACTGTATATTGCTTTATTATATTTAGGTATGTTGAAGGTTGAAATATTCTAAAGTCTTGGAATAGACTTACCATGGTCATGGTAAATCTTGACAGCAATAAAACACTCAAATAATAACCTATTGTAAATGGCTTATTTTATTTATCTTGATATTTCCAAGATATTATAGCTCACATCAATGTTCTTATTCCAAATATATTTACTATTTACCAGTTAAGGAACAAGTGATACTCACTTTTGGAATATTATGAACAGTACTGTCACAAAAACTTTACACAATTTAAAATATAGATATTTTATTAAGTTGGGGATATCCCAGAACTGCCGTTTCTGCATTTAATGTTCATTCCATGTTTCTCTATATGAAACAGCATCATTATTTTTATAAGATGCTTTAATTTTATATTTCAGTCTACAGTGCTCACTACTAACTGTACAATATTAGTGCCCCAATAACACCTTACCATTATCAAGAACAGCAGAGGACTTTGTAAATTTGTTGATAGACATGAAATTTACCTACAAGTTTCTTAATTTTCTTAAGATTTTATTCCTATTAAATATATATTTCATTTTTATATAATAGTGTATACAATGTAGTTATATTATAATTTTCATTATCACTTATATTTTTTCTTTTAAATACGAGAATGATTAGTTAAACATTCTTCACTGTCAAAACTATATCAGAGGGCTTTCAACATCCATTTTTAAAAATACAAATTAAAACAGTGTATTAAAAAGTTGGAATCAAAAGAAATTTACACAATATACCTAAGATTCGCTAGAGTGAATTATACTCTTTAAAGATGAATCAAATTAATAGAGACTAATGTTTTTTTTTTTTTTTTTGCAAAATCACCAACATATTTATCACTGTGGATAATGCTATTCACTTTGTAAATATGTGTCAAGTTTTAGTCATATATATCACTTTCCTTTTACCACTTCATAAAGGTGTCTGTTGTTTGATTTCAATTTCCAAGTACAGATTATGATTTCTTCAAAAATTATTTCATTAATACTTTCAATATTATTGAGATTTCATAAGCAGATACTGTACAATTAAAATGTGCTTCTCTACTCTGTAGGAGCTTGATGTGTGAGTGTTCTGTTTGATAGCCTTCTTCAAGTTATCTTTGAGGAAAATGAGCATTAACATATTTTCAAATATCAAAGGAGTTTAATTTCTGAGAAAAAAACGTAGTATGGTTTAGAATAATTATGAAAATAATGGAGCGAAACTATTTTAATGAGATTTCTTTAGTTCTGTTTGTCATAAACAGTAATAATTAATATTGAGTTGCAATATATAAAAAACTGTCAAAACATTTAATATACAAAGGAATCCCCTTAATAATATTATTAATATTATTATTATTAATAATCAAATTTTGTTATGAATATTTTTAATTTAGCACACTTTTTCCCCATTTTAATGATTCAGTTAATATTATTAGCTCATAGGGTTTAGTTTGAGCCTCATTTTTTGACAATGTTTTCTTGCAAGTAAATATAATTATGAACAATATTTATTTACCTTCAGAGTCAAATTACTGTGATTTGGTTCAGGCCACAAATGTGACTCAGTAGGCAAAAGTGCCAACTGTTAAGCTGAAAAACCTGAGTTATGTCCTCAGGTGTCACAGGGCAAAAAGAAAGAATTGACTGCTGTACATCACCCTCTCACTTTCAGGAACTCTCAGTGAAATGAGCGTATGTACACACACACAGACACACACACACATATACACACACATACACACATATACACACACAGACACACACACACATATACACACACATACACACACATACACACACATACACATATACACACACATATACACACACAGACACACACACACACATATACACACACATATACACACACAGACACACACATACACACACACACATACACACACACACACACACTGAATTTAAAAATAATTCAAAATTCATGATTTACTTTCTCATTCAATTTATTAGTCTTTTGCCATAGAACAATTTGAAGCCCTGATTATAAAAATAAAATCACGGATGAATTTCTAGGACAACAATAACCAGTTTCTTAGTTGTCAAAGAAATAGACATATTTAATGAATTGAATGTCAATAAGATTATTAGACAAGAGTCTGGTGTAGGATTACTGGTGATCTTATATAAAGTATAACTTCAAAAAAGAGAAACATGCATACAGAGATGGTTATGAGAAAAAAAAACTAAATAAAAACAATGAAACGTGAAGGATATGTGCAAAGCAGGGGCAGAGTTTTGAACAGATTCATCCTTCATAGTCCTCAGGAAAAACTAAAGCTTCTGAACCTTTTCTTTCTTGCTTCTTATCTCTAGAAAAGGAAGAAAATAACTCTTTGTTGTTTGATCCACCATTGTCATGCAAGACCAAAATAATAATGTATAAGTGATCCATCTTTTTACACTCAAAATAGAAAGTCTCCTCTGAAATCTTCTTCATTTTTTCTTTCATACAGTAGACAGAGAAAATTGTAGATGTAAAGGAAAAATGTATAAGTATAGTCTTCAGTGTAATATTAATTTTAGTACAAATATTTTAATAAGATAAAATCTATTGCACTATAACAATAAAACTTTTATGTGAGATTCCTCTTTGTATGTTGTGAATATCATTGGTTAATGAATAAAGAAACTGCTTTGGACCTATAGCAAGGCAGAACTTAGCTAGGCAGAAAAAACTAAACTGAATGCTGGTGGAAAGAAGGCAGAGTCAAAAAGAAGTCATGGAGGTCCTGCCAGAGACAGACATGCCAAAACTTTCCTGGTAAGCCACAGCCATGTAGTGATTCACAGATTAATAGAATTGGTTTAAATTATTATGTAAATTTAGCCAATAATAATCTAGAGTTAATGGGCCAAGCAGTGATTTAGCTAATCCAGTTTCTGTGTGGGTATTTTAGGAGTCTGGGCAGCTAGGAAAAGAACAAGCAGCCTCCTGTTACAAAACTTCAATATGAAAACGCCTATCATTTTTATAATACTGTACTCTCAACTTAGGAGATTTCCACTGGTGTGTGTTACTTTCATCATTTTAGATTTTTTTTTTTTTAAATAGTTTTAACTACATGTCTGGATGTAGGTATACACACATAGTGTTTAGATGGGGGCTTCCTCCCAACCCTCTGACATCCATATGTACAAAAAGTCTGAAATGTTTAGTTAAAAGCATCACCTCAGCCCCTAGCATCCTTATCCAAAAAAGCCTGGAAAGTTTAGCTGGGGGCCTCACTCCACCTCCTGTCATAAGCCCACTCCACTGGGAGTTGTCTCAGTCCAGACTCCACCTCCAAAAAAGTCTGCCAAATGGTGACCCCTCCCCAGGGAAGGTCAAGACCATGCCCACAGGCTATTTAAACTGCCCCCAAGACAAAAAAACAGGTGGTCTCCCCTTTTTCCTCGTTCCCTAGCTGTGTTATTCCAGGGGCAACTCAGGCATGCTGCAGCCATTAAACCTGGGCATCTTTTGATTTGGTCTGATTAGTATTATTTGAGTCGGAGGAGCAGTTGTTCGTTTAAGGAAAAATACTTCACATTTGGCCGTCCTACAGGGGTGGAGGGGGCTGGTTTTCCCGCTGGTCCAGGGCCACATTTTGGAGAACTCCCTTCTCATCTGTGCTCTATGCCAGCCTAAGGATGGCTTTGTCCGGGTGAGTTCTTTTTCAAACACATGCCTGTTGGGTCCAGGACCCATAACCTTTATGTTTGTCGATTTTTGGGCTGTCCTGTTGGAGTCACAGTCTGTGCCAGGTACCCGACACAAGCAGGTGGGATTGAGAGGATAGAGACATCTGCTCACTCAGTTCTCACTACCCCCTGTTTTTGACCCCAAATCTACCACAGTGGACACACAGCATTAGGGTTTGGGTTTGGCATTAAGTTGTAAATGGGCTCTTGTGATTCAAAGCCTGATCTCCAATAGCCTTTGGGCTGTCTTTTACAAAAATCACTTTGACACCTAATGGAAGCCAAACAAGGCTCCGTAGACCCATTGTTTCTGGATGCTGTGCTCCCACTCTCTCTAACTCCTCTTCCTGCTTCCCACCTCAGCTTCTCTAGCAGTTTACTGTTTGC
The DNA here is from genome assembly GCF_000317375.1 of Microtus ochrogaster. Classification (NCBI taxonomy): domain Eukaryota; kingdom Metazoa; phylum Chordata; class Mammalia; order Rodentia; family Cricetidae; genus Microtus; species Microtus ochrogaster. The sequence continues at coordinate 34,038,982 of NC_022021.1, read as the reverse complement.
CTCCATTCCTGGCATCAATCTGGTCACACTGAGACTCCACAACAGATCCAGATCCATTTTCCCCATGCTTCCACTCTAAAACTCTATAGGTGTTCTGTCCTTTGTTTCTGTTGCCTCTTGCAGAGTCTGCTAATCGGGTCCTTTTTAGACCACCTGTGTGCTTCCCTGATTTCTGCCTACACCAGGATTTTAAGTTGGTCCACTAACCCAGGGGGCTTCACTCCAGCTCCTGGCATAAGCCCCCTCCACTGGGAGTTGACTCGGTGCAGAATCCACTTCCAAGAAAGCCCACCAAATAGTGGCCCCTCCCCAGGGAGGGTCAAGAAATCTCACCAAATGGCAACCCTCTCCCTGGGGAAGGTCAAGACCACTCCTGTGAGCTACTTAAACTCCCTGCCAGAGAATGAACACTTGGTCTCCAGGTTTCCTGTGGTCTTTCAGTTCTCTGTCCCCTTCTCCGTGTTTTCCCAGGGGGCCACCCAGGAGTGCTGGCAGCAGTTAAACATGGACATCTTTTAATTCGGTCTGATTTGGTCTGATTGGAATTACTGCTTTGGCAGAGAGGTTGGTCGTTTAAGGAAAAATACTTAACACATAGGTTTCCACATATTCTGGAATAGTGTTATCAGATCCCCTAACGCAGGAATTGTGGATGATTGTGAACTATGTGATGGAGGTACTAGGAACAGTACCTGGGTCTTCCTTAAAGCAATACATGCTCTTACCTGCTCAGCAATTTCTTGTTCACCTTTCTATTTTCAGCTCTTGCAGCCAAACAATCACCTTTGAAATGATCATGATACAATTCCCAGGGCCTGATAGCTGTTAAAGAGGAAAATGCTAATTATACAATTTTGCTTTACTCTCTTTCAAATGTACACTACTGATGCTTCATGCAGGGAAAAATAACATAGCTTTTTAAGTATCAGTAACATGAATTTAACTACATCCTGATAAAAACATAATGGCAGACTTTTACTTCAGACAATGGCATGTGAGGAAGTCCCAAACATCCAGCACCAAGTATAATACGGCACAGTGCCAACTGACAATATGAAACAAACCTCAATATTTGGTTCTGGTAGCAATTGCTTCAGATAACAAAGTTAAAAAAAAAATAACTGTTTATGACAATACAGTTGTCACATCTCCATGCCAAATTATAAATATTTTATGCACTTGAATGTACAAAAGGTTTTTAGTAGCCGTATGTTGTGCTGTTGGTTTTGTTTTGTTTTCTTTTCTTTTCTTTCTCACTCCCCATGTTTAGTTAATACATTTTGAATGACATCAGTTTGCCTGTTTACTATTCATCAGCAGTCATCTACTCTGGTAAAATGACAGCATTTTGATTTATAATCAATCTTCCATGTAAATTTGTTTTTCCTAGTATATGACATATCTCCACATGTTATAAGCATGCTGTGCTATCTCTAACTAAAAAGGAGATGGAATCATGTTGATCTTCAAAACAAACAAACAATCAAAAATAAAAAAAATAAAACTGAAAAACTTGAGTGTTTGAAAATGAACAAATGGTGACCAGTAAACTTCATAACACAGTTTTTAATTACCAACATTTTTAGGCATTTTAGAAGAATGAAATCTTATCTATTTACCCTTCCCAGGGACATCCAAAGGTGCCCTCTTGAGTTCGTGTTACCTTGTTCCTCTGGATCTGTGGATTGTAGCTCAGTTATCCTTTACAGCTAATTTCCACCTAAAAGTACTTAAGTACATATCTTTTAGGTTGTTTCCAGGTTCTGACTAATATGAATAAACCTATGACGAACACAGCTGAGCAAGTGTTCTTTGTCGGTGTATTCCCAAGAGTGGTATGCCTATGTCTTGAGGAAGATCAATTCCCAATATTCCGAAAAACTGACATAATGATTTCCAAACTGGTTGTGCAAATTAGCCTTCCAGCAGCAATGGAAAAGTGTCCTCTTGCTCCCTATCGTCTGTAGCATGCAAGATAATGGGGAGACTTCACAGGGAGATAGCAGAGAAAATGGAAGGGGATGATAGAAGGGAAACTGCAGTCAGGTTACAAAAGTAGTTAAGTAATTAAAAAATTCAAAATAAACGATGTGTAACAACCTTTGGTTATAGATGTTATATTCACTCTATTCCATATAGAGAATGAATGGTCCATGGACATTTAGAAAAATGGCAGAGCCCAGATAAAAATGAAGTATGAAATTTTACCAATGATCTGATGATGGTCAGTCAAGGAATTTACATAACGTCTCCAATTTGAATGCTTACTTACTTTATCCTATCAAATTTGTCAAACATTAACAAAATAACACAATGTAAATTAAGAAAGCACCCATTTCAAAGGTTTACATTTTAACATCTCTATAGTTATGTTTTTTTTTGTTTTTGTTTTTTTGGTTTTTTTTT
>NC_022021.1:34007537-34035776 GCF_000317375.1 Microtus ochrogaster | reverse complement strand
AGGAAGGAAGGAAGGAAGGAAGGAAGGAAGGAAGGAAGGAAGGAAGGAAGGAAAAAAGTGTAGCACAGTAATTCATGCAAACATAAAATTTAAAATATTTACCTTCCTGTATGGAAGTTGTTCACTCTGTTTAACACATAATTAAGATAATTAATGCAAACATAAAGAAATTTGAGAAATCACAAAATTAGGACAACAGAGATCCCACAAATGCTTCTAAGCTGCAAAAGATATATATGTACTACCTGAAGAAATAGGTGGTAGGAAAATGAGTTAAATAGGCATTCTATATATAAATACTGTAATATTTGAAAGTTGAAAGAGTAGAAAATAATTGATGGAACATAAATGTGGAATAAATGCATATTAAGTCCTGAAGAAAAAATTCAAAGTAAATAAAAAATTAGATTCACCTTGAAATATATCAAGTATTTTAGCATGGTCCAAACTGCAAAAACAGAAAGCAGCAAGGACATGAGCATGGAGACAGAAATATCACAAATTTAATAACATATATAAAGAAAGATTACAAGGAGCTCAATAAAACCAACACATAAGAGAAATATTACCAGAGAAAAATCATAAAAACTACTGAACCCATTCATAAAAGATAAACTTATAAAGGCAGCCAGAGAAAGACTCATACATTTAAGACAAGGATAAAGATAAAAATACATTTCTCATAATAATAACATAAAAACTGCTTTTGAAGAAAAGAAGCAAACACCATCTTTAAATTGAGGAAAGTGAAACAAGCAAAATACATTAACAAATAATTCAAGACATAACAAAAATTGTCATAAAACATTAAAACAGTGTCAAGTCTAATTTAGACTAACAAAATATGACAGTTTATTAGTCCAGATATGTACTACACGTGATAACAAATTAAAAAGACATGAGAAAAAAATGTGGTGGAAAATTTTCCTTTCCTTGTAAAAGTGAAAATATTAGAGGTGAAAATACAGATATATTACAAGTTCATAATTGTCATGATTGCTATTTTCAATCTCTTTAAGAGGCAAGTGGGTATATGTGGAAGCAACATGTATCTTTCTTGCAGCATATGCAAGGTCCAGTCTAGAGCCATGAAAAATCCAAGAATAATTATAGGTGAAATAAGTAAAGCAGTGAACATTTAAGTAACAACCACACAGGCTTAATCGCCCACAGAAGCCTAACGCTGAAAAAAGTAAAAGTACAACAGATATCACTAAACTATATTTTTGCATTTAAACCCGGTACTAAAGATAATTTCTTTAGAATTAAAAGTCTCTATGGTCTGAATAAAAAGCAGAGTTGTTTTATTAAATGAAAATTCTGCTGACAGAAAGCTAAGTGAGTTCATTTTGCATATGGAGAAAAAGCAGTTTAAAATTTATAGTGTAAAGAAAAAAAGGCAAGACGGTGAACCTGCATATCTCCGGTTTACCATGAAACAGCAACAACAATGTGGTATCTATATGGACAAAAGCTCATTTATGATGATTTGTTACCCAGGAAGAAGTTTCAGGAACTGAGCAGAATATAGGGTCAGGTAGAAGCACTTTGAGACATCAGAACTTCACGGGATTATAACTCACTGAGTGTGGGCCTATTAACAACACAGAAACAACCACTTCCTTCTGGTTTCTATTCAGATTGGATTGTGACTTAGTTCTTCATCAGCATCATTTTCTTGGGGGATTCAAATAAAACAGATCCATCTCTACTCACAGAGGCTGTTTCTCTAGCCTTCTTTAATCATGATCATGAAGTGTCAATAATATCCCAGTTTGAAATTTGATATCTTCATCCAGAAGTTCTTTCTTTCCAGGGATCTATGCCAATAATCTTTCATCTGTATCACACAGTCAGACACACTAAGTTCGTGTCTTTCTCCAGTATACATTTGTGTAGTGATTTGGAGGAGTAAAATTTCCCATAGCTTCAGAGATTTAAAATCTTGGTAGCCTGTTTGTGGTGCTGTTTTGGGGACATTTATGTGGTCCAGCCATGCTAGAGGAAGTGCATCATTGAGAGCAGGCTTTTGAGAGTTTCTCTGTCTTCCATTTGCCCTCTGAAGATGGGAGCTCTCAGCTTTCTGCTCTTGCCACCATGATTACTAAATGCTATCATGTCCACAGCATGAGGTAATTATCCCTATGAAACTGTAAACCTAAATAAATTCCCCCATCCTTAATTTTCCCTGGTCATGGTGTTTATGCACAGCAAATGAAAAGTAACTAATAATGTATCTATGTATATATGTGTGTGTGTATGTGTGCATTACTTAATAGCTATCCATTTATTAATGCGTTTTTGAGACATTGAGCTGTTAAAAAGCTCTGCATATCCTCAAAATCATGATTCTTCTGTATCATGTCCTGAAAGCTAAGATAAGGCACTCAATGATCTAGGTACGTTCATGTCATAAACTATGATATAAGCATGAACTTGTGCTCTGAGGGTGCTGGCAAGAGACAATTTGACCCTACCATCAAGAATACAGAATAAAATCCTAGAACAGAAGGTTTAAACAGCCCAAAGGATTTTTATTCCTGTCAGATGACTCAAAATGACATAGTAGGGGACTTCCAGGACCTTAGGTTAGTTCTCACTACTTGTAACAATTTCAATACACCTGCCTGTATTGTAGATTCAACTGAGTACCCTGAAGAAGCTCATCATAGTTTAACAACCCTATAGTCTAAAACCTTGAGAAAACTGTACCATTCCAAATACAGACAAAATTTACACCTCTAGAGAGTTTTATAAAAATCATGCAATTTTAGGACCACATCTGAGCAAAAAACTCATCATGCAAATTGCTTCAAACACTACTTGTATTCTAGGACATAATCCTATATCCAAGTATATGGACAGAAGGGGTTTTCATATAAAATATCTTTCTGAGGAAAGGAATAACTGAGTACTCTTTCAACTAGTAGACGGACTCAGAGATATGTAGTTCTTATATATTACATAAGCATAACAATGGCAAAGATAAATTTAACAATTAATAAAGTGCTAGTAAGAAACCCAAACAGTCATCACAAGCCTGACTAGGAAAACAAACAAGCATGATAAAAACTTCAAACAAATTTTGTGTTTGTCTTCATATGTGTAATCAACAGTGGGGAAGAGAGGACCTAAGTAAGATGTTTCTAAAAATAGGAAAAACAGAAGGTAGAGTAAGTGTAAAACAGGAAAGTATAATAAGGAGTTCACATGTCTAATATTTAATATGCATGCAGGAAATGGTTTAAGAAATTTCTTTGCATAGTTAACATAAGAAGATGAAATTTCAAGTAATTGCCTTATAATAGTTAAAAACATTTTAGGTTTACAACAAAATACTCTAATAAAAACATGCATGAGTTAAATGCTTTAATAAACAAACAAAAGTGAACTGTCCTAGGATCATTGATGTTGATATAATAAAAAAAGCCTGTTGTCTCAAAGAGACTTAGGTGAGAAAACTGTTTATTTGGCTTACGATTCCAAGTCAAAACAGTTATTGAGGGGAAGAGAAGACAGAAACTCAAAGAATCACCACTTCTGTAAGCAGCACAGAGAATGAATGCTTGCATCCTTGTTTGCTTGCTTGCTCTACTCTTCTACATTGTGGGTACCATGCGTAGGAAATGGTGCCACCCACAGTAGGCTGGATAGTCACAGATTAATCAATGGTTATGACACTCTCTTACAAACACACTCACAGAAAAGTTTGTTATACTTCCTCTACTGATAGTATCTTCTCAGATGACTCTAAGTTGTGGCAATTTGAGATTTAAACCTAGTCATCACAGGAACCAAAAATAAAAAAAAAAACAAACTGTAAACTATTGTTTTTGCTAAATAAACATAGTACTTTGTTAATCAGTGTCATCTTCTTAGTAGAATTAAAGAAGTCAGATCCATCTCTATTCTCAGAGGCTGTTTCTACAGACTTCACTAATCATGAAGTGTCTAAGTTGGTATCACTACACACTTAAGTTAGTGCAGGGCTCCATCCTCATCAGAGGAGGAAGCATCTTTCTGCAGATACTAACAGCTAATTATAGTACAGAAAATAAGTTTGTGTGAAGTGATGACTAATAAATAAGCCATTAACTTCATACCCTTTCCACGCAAGGTTCAGTGGCACTCACGAAAAAGCAAGCCAAAAAGATGTAAGATACAGAAATAGGAAGTTAGGGGAAGAAAGGGAAAAAATGAAAAAAAAAAATAAAGTTTTTTTTCTGAACATGACAGGACTGACCTGTCAGTTATTAACAATACAAATGCAGAGTATATTTATAGGATCCGACCAAGCCAAAAATGGAGAACAAAGATTGTATTAACTAGCTCTTTTTTATGCTTGGCTATTATATACCTGCTATCGTATATGTGCAAAAGACAATGTTTTTTCTCATAACCGTTTCCTTTACTCCTGTACTCAGGCACTGCTCTTTTCGCTCTCGCGTACTGCCGCCTTCCTCTAAGTCAGGGTTCTGTTTTCATTCTTTCATTGGTAAATGTTTTATGAGCCAATATTCTGCACCGGAGCCTTTGTCATGAGCCTAACAGAGAAGGAAATGAGATGATTATTATGCCTGTCTTCCTGAAATTTGTGTAGAAATGAACACAACTGCTGGAAATGGCTTTACCCACATTACAGCAGGGTAAAGCCTAGTTAATCTCATTACTCCTGCTTCTTTTTTGTATTGTAAAGGAAAATGCAGTAGAACAGTTCTCACACACACCAGGTCTAGAATGCTAATCTCAGCTATACAGAAGAAAACCAGCAGAGATTTGCCTGAGTTATAACAAGTGAAATGGACACCAATACAAGAGATAGTCATGTGCATCAGAGTTGGTAATAGATTATAATGAAATGATAGTGAGCTTATATTTTATACTTATAATTTTGAGTAACAAAGTAGACTCTAATCATAAATTATTCATAAAATTTGCTTATATACTTGACTTTCTATTTGATCCTGGAATGTACGTGGTAATTTTCCTGAATAACAGTCAATGTATAATGATATCAACTGTCTATTAAGAGGACGTCTAATGGATGTACTTTTATACTTGAAATGTTAAGGCTATGTTATCAGTTTCTGAATTAAGGGAAGTCTGTATTAGACTAGTCTATATAAGATTAATATATGACATGAAACTGAGATTGGAAAAGTAAAAACATATATGAACTACATGGTTGACTTAATTTATTGAGTTTTGTGTTTTGAACCATTCCTGCAAAGCCTCGCAAAAATTAAAATTCACTACAAGTATTTTAATGCAGAGGAAGATGTTAACTTAGAATGAGTCTTTTTACAACATAAAGCAAGAAAAAATTAAAATATTATATGGAAAAGATCTTTGAATTAGTTATAAAAGGAAAATTAAGACATTGTAAATTAAGAGGAATAGACACAAGAGAAATCATAATACCTTTTACTAATGATTAAGTTAACAAATTATGGGAATATAGTGAACCCTGGCAAAGAGCTTCTACTAGTTTTTGCAAGAAATTAATAATAAGTATACCAAAAGCAAAAAAAAGAAATAGATTCTAAAAGAGAGCTGCTGGGCAGTGGTGGTACATTCCTTTAATCCCAGTACTCGGGAGGCAGAGGCACGTGGATCTCTGTGAGTTCGAGGCCAACCTGGTCTACAAGAGCTAGTTTCAGGACAGGCTCGAAAGCTACAGAGAAACCCTGTCTTGAAAAACCAAAATAGATAAAGGAGTAAATAAATAAAAATAACAAAATAAAAGAGAGCTAAGTGGGTCCTTTCTCTCATTGTATAGGACACACCAATAACTGGAGCCCCTATATGCTATACTGATGCAAATAAATCAGGAAGGATAGGTTACAAATAACAAGATTTAAGTAAAGTGAAACAGAGTTCTTATAATTCTCTTCAAAAATCTTTACTGCATAATGTTGTAGTTTGTAGCAATTGATACAAATTTGAGATTAATATTGTTAAAATTTATATATACATTTCTAATCTTGCTAAAGGTATTATATCTATACAGCACATTTAACAATATAATGCAAATCTCTAGTTGTTGAAAATTTTTATTATCAAGTGTTTAGGACAATAAGGAACTGCAGGTTAACAGTTAAACACCTAGTATGGTTGAACTTGTAATCACAATAGGTATGTTTTTGAGGTCAAAGAAATATACATTTTAGATAGATCATCTTGAAACACTTCATAAATCTATAGAATATGGCATTAAAATGTTTTAATAACCCAGATTGTTATTTTTTATGAAAATGAGACATGTCTACTCCTGGCGGCACGAATCTACCTCAGAGAAGATACTGGGTGTCAAAGAAACTCCATATGGAGTTTACTTTCTTTGTGGCAAAAGTAAATCAGTGGGCAAGAAAAGCCCACTGCGTCAACTGCTAACAGCATGCTGTCCTAATTAGATAAGGAGAACACAAAAGAAAGTGACTGTCAAACATTTTCAAGACAAGGAGGGACAGCCCATCAGAATATTCCACTTCACGAAAAAGTCTGTTAGATATGCTAGGAATATAGACTGATGATTAATGCCCTAAACTTGCAGAGGAATTTTAGGTGACTGACCAGGCAGCCAACTGTTTCTGTCATACCACATTTTTTGGAAGTCATTTGCTTGTACTTCCTGTTTAATCATTCATATTTCCTTCTTGGGTCTTTGAGAAATTTGAAGACTAGATAGTTATACTCTCCCATGTTTTCAAGACTCAGAAAAGAAATTCACTAAATAAATTTAGAGTTTATAAGGTTGAGAGATATCAAAAGATAGTTTTTGGATGGTTACACAAGTCGTGGTAAGAAGTAAATTAGATACAAAGTCAGAGCCCGCTCAGGCAGAAATCAGCTTTGAATAACTTGAGAAGGGGTGCTAAAGCTGAGGAAATGTTAGATTAAGAGAAAAGAAGATAGAAACATAGGATAGACCGGGAGGACCGAAGGTTAGTACCAACCAGCCCTGAGTTTATTTCTCAGCCAGAATGTATGCCAAATACAGGCAAAAAGGTAGAACAAATGGCAGTACAGGCAGCCAACTGCCCCTCTGCACTGTCCTTGAGAGGAAGCTCAAGCGGTAGCATTATCTCAAGACAAGAATTCAGCTGGTAGCAAGCGGCTACCCATCACTAAGGAGGAGTGCCTCCAACTGGAATTGGCAGACCAAAATCGTAATGGATAATGTGTTCTTTCTTCTGGGCAAAAATTCTCTTTCTCCTGAGCTTAATCAGCACTCTCTCTCAGCCTTCAAGGCTATGTGGAGTAAGTGGAGCAAGCAATCTGAACTCAAATGACTTAAGTCAGAAGCGACTCTAGATAGAAGCTGAGTCATAGGTGGGCAACCACAGTACAAAATTTTGGACTCACCAGGATGGAATAGATATGGGGTGTTTTCTCTGAATTTGTCAAATGCTAATGGACTAGATATTGTGGATGTATTTGTTGCCTGTATATATTGCATATATTTATTCAACGGTTTGTACATAGCTTTCTTATATTAGTTATAACCATGCTTTATTTTAGACAACAAGGGGAAATTTAGTGGCATTTCCCTTGTATTTTAATATATAAAGTTTGCTAAATATTATAGCGCAAACCAGCCCCACTGGTCAGTTTTACAGACCAGGCAGTGGTAATACACATTTTTTAATCCCAGCAGCCTCACTAGTTTGCCATAGAAGCTAGGTAGTGCATGCCTTTAATCCCAGTGGTGCACACCTTTAGTCGCAGCCCTAGGGAGGATTATAAAGATGAGAGGAAACAGATCCCATTCTAAGATTCCTGGAGGCAGGATCATCATTTTCAGACAGAGGTCGAGGTAAGAGTCAGTGACTGGTTGTTTGCTTTTCTGACCTTCAGGTGGAACCCTAATTACACTCTCCTGTCAATCTTGATTCACCACAAGGCTATTAACCATGTCTACTCCCAGCTTTCTGTAGAAACAAAAGAAGCACTTCCCCTAGTGCTTTTCTGTGAGAAAAAAAAAAAAAAGACCCCTCTGGCCTTGCACAATTTAATAAATTTATGCTGAAGGAAATCACTTCTACTAACAGACATTTATTTAAATATCTCATACAATGTTATATGTCATAAAGCAATGTTTATTCCGGGAAACTCTTAGGTCACATGAGGATTTTAATAATATCCTAATAGTATAACTTTGAATCTGTGAATGAATCCTGTCTAGGTAAAAACAAGCCAAAAAGTTGCACAGCTTCCAAAAGTTTCAAAGATCAGTGGTGTTTTGGTTCCCAGCATGGCGTCTGTATGTACAAGTCCTCAACACATCAAAAGTATATGTAATCATGTTCAAAAGATAAGTATTATCGAGCAAATTATCTTAATAAGTATGTGGTTTCTTCATTGATCCCAGCTGTGTGTTTTTTTTTTAAGTTAACCTTCAGAAAGCATTAGAGATGTATTAATCATTTCTTTTTGAAAGGTTGTAAAAGTGTTACTATAAACTTTACATATTTCAGTATATAATTTTCTGGGGCTAGAGAGTTGCCTCTGCCATTTAGAGAATTACCTGATTTTACAGAGATCCCAGATTGGGATGTCAGTATCAACACGACTCACAAACATCACTACTCCAATCCCAGAGGGATTTGTTGCCATCTCTGACCTCTGTGGGCACTAAGCACACAGGAGGTGCACAGATATTCATACAGGCAAATATTTTATGCTCCTAAAATAAAATTAAAATTTTTTATGTAAAAGTACCATTTTCTACATAAGGTATTTTATTAGATAATTTATTCTTCAAAATTTTAAAAAGCGTTAAGTCTAAAGATATTTTATGTTGTTTTGAATCTGTTGTTTTCTGTATGAACTATGAATTCCATATTTTAATGATGTAAGAGGATCTCAGTAAATTAAAAACTGATGTATAAAGTTACATGAACAAAATACTCTATTATGCCAATGGGTGACTACCTTCTAGGAAAGCAACATGTTCTGGTTGCATTTTGACTGCAATTTGATGACAGTAACTGTCATATTCATCCAAGACCCATCTTTGGAAATTTTTGCCAGAGAAAGCTCTGGGTAGGCTCATAGAAAATAAGAACAAACATCTGACCCTGGAAATCAGTCAACCATACAAAATTGAGACCAGCAGTAAAAAAAAAAGATTACTTTAAGATTTGGAGTCTAGGAGATAACCCAAATCCTTACATATGTTATTTAATAACTGGAAGATAGAAATCAGATTAATATTAAAAATATTTCCATATAATATTATAATATTGAAATATAATAATACATTGCTTTATATTATATATCATATATTATACCATATTATTAATATTAGAATGTTATGTATTAAGTAACAATAATAATAAATATCATTCTCATAGTAAAATAGTCTTTCATTTACAGACTAACAAAATATTTTATGACATCTGTTTGATCTATGACAGAGGAAAGGAATTTAGCATAGTAGAAATTCTGTCGTTATTTTGATCATTTCCAAATAGCCATCAGATCATTGGAACTCATATACTGAAAACATTGTTTTAATTATAGCTAAGAAATTTTTTGCTCAATCTGCCCAATTGTTTTGGAAAAATCACATGTATATTTTCAGGTCAGTTACTATGTGACTATAATTCTATGGATGCCATAACTTCAGGACTTGCCCATGAATTCCCAAGGTTCAGAAATTAATCATGAAATTCTCAACAAGTTAAAATAAAAATGTATTAAGTATAGGAAAGACAAAGACTGGAAAATTACAGAAATCATAGAGAAAGGTAGATATGATAAATAAAGTGAACAGGTAAGGCAAATGCAGCAATGTCCAGAGAATTGATTGGAAAAGTGAAATTTAAATAAAGTCTGGTTTTATAACAGTATTTTAGCATTGTTAACTAGATCAACTATAAGCATATACTCAGAAAATAAATTAATTTTGTGAAATAATGACTGAAATTTTAGAAAACAAATAGTGCTTTTGTTTATTGACAAATTAGCCAAAACTGAAATAGATATAGCCCATTAATATGATAAACACAGAGAAATGGAAAACTAATATGGAAAAATATTAACAATTTATCTGGTAAAAAAATGTTCAATGATAATTCAAATTATAAAAAACATTTTAAGTCTAATAGCTATTTTTATACCCACGTGAGAAAGTACACAGAGAGGTACATCCTGAAATGTTTCCAATACAGGAAGATTAATTGAACATAAGCTATAGAGAAGCTTACTTAGTACAATTAAATTATTTAAGTTTCTGATAACTAAATTACATAATTTATTTTTATACTATTATACATTGTTTCTATAACAGTTTACATAAGAATAATTTACAGTTCAGAACTTTTAAAATGTCCCAAATAGAAAATCTATAAGTAAATGTTGAAAAAGCATAGCAAAGCTTCCTAACAAATGCTGTTATTTTTGGTATAAATTAGATTATTTCTCATATATCAAGGAATAAATTAGGAAAGAACTGAAAAAATGGGAAAGACATAGAAGGCAGTGCCACTTAAAACTTTGATATTAGACAAAGTTGACACAAAATGAGAAATTTAACATAGAATTGCTTCAATGTTAAATATCAAAAGGAAAGTGTGTGTATACAAAAAATATCCCAAGAGAAATATTTAAGCTAAAATCAAATACTTAACTTCCAAATATGACACTGATGTAATTTGAAGGGCATAATTTCATAAAATTATGACAGTAGATAATACAGAATTGTATTTTTCTAATCAATGTGAAACAAAAATGATAAACATTACCTTAAAGGAAAACCCAACTTTGTACATGTAACCATATGTTTTCATCTTCTTTAATAAAGTGAAAAACCTAGCCGAAATTTATATCATGAACAGTACATTTTGGAATTAATTTACTTCATGTATGTGTACATGCTTGCTTGACATGTATATGTGATTTGTACCTGTTCATTTATATGCATGTGCACATGTACAGGTGCATAAAGTAATGTGTGTAGAACCAAAGCTCATCACTGTATTCAACCTCTCTCTGCCGTATTTTCTTGAAACAGCATATCTCACCAAACCTGGATATCACGTATTTGAGAAGATCAGCTGCCCAGCGACCCTCTAGACTCCTACCTGTTTCTGCTTTCTCAGTACTTGCCTACATGTACATTCCACCAAATGTGTGTGGGTCTTATATGTGATTTATTCCAAATGCCCATTCATGTTTGTCCAGATATCATTCTACTAACTTAATAATTTCTCAAGCCCACTAGAAATATTTTAAAATAAGAATGTATATGAATATTTTATATTAAGCAATGTTACGTTTTCTCAAAATCTGGGGCACTGAAATGAAGAAAAAATTATATATTTTTTTGTACCTGTAATTAAAATGGTCTGAAGACACATCAGTTTTTTAAGCTAGACTTGAACTCACAGAGATCCTCCTGTTTCTGTCTCTAAGTCCTAGGATTAAAGGTGTGTGCTACTATGCCATGCTTGATACATTATTTCTATATATGAAAAATATGAGTTTTATTGATCTCAGATTCTTAATTTCCATTTTTATGATTAAAAGACTAAATTACCTAATAAAAAAGTCATTTGCTTGACATTTTACTTAACATTAGTTGTAATGTTTCTTAAAAGCATTTTCCAATTATGCACTGCATATAGTATTCTACATATACATTTGCATTTATTTAAATCAGTAATATAATTATCATACAAATTCTCTGCAATATTAAAATAATGTGCCTTTCACTTCTTTTTAGCAGAAATTTAAAATGGGTTAATGGGCATTTCAAATAGACAAAGTCTGACAACTATAGTTGAATAAGAAATATGGCAGAGTATGGCTATCTATGCAATATGATGCATGTAAAACTCATCATTGTGTTTCATTGTAACACAGTAAGTTAGATTGCTATGCTGGTACCTGTTTATAATGCAGGGTTTGGTAGGTAGAGGCAGGAGAATCTGCAAATGATCCACTTTCATCATTCACTGTGTAGTGAGGACCTAGCAATTCTGTTCTATATGAAACTATGGCTCAAAAAAGAAAAAGAAAAAGAAAACCCTATAAGCAAACAAATGAATTGACTTTCTGTTCAGCATTCATGGGCCCTAACATTGTATGCATTGTATGAGCTCATTGCAGCTAAACTAAATGTAAAAATCTCTTCAATGCTAACACTGGCTAGAACTTCATTTACACATGTTACAGATCATTATTAAAGTATACCAGAAGCATCACTTAGGTAAATTAGAAGATTCTGATATTTTGCAATCCTAGAAGGTAGATATAGTTATTTATTCTATTTTGTGCTTCAAGATGTATGTCAAGAAAAATAAATTGAAAAAATTTCTGAGTTCTGTTATGGGTGTGAAGAATTGGGTTTCATAATGGAGTAATAGAAAGTACTTCATTAAAATATCATTCATCATCCTAAACTTGTTTACAACCCCCTTAAATATGTATGGTTATTTAAGTAAAACCAAGTTTCTATGATTTATTATGATAAAAGTATATCTCAGTTTGTGTATGATTTTCCCAATAAATTAGCATATAACAACATTATAGCAAATGACAGATGTTTGTAGAGCTGGAAGCAAATTATCTTAGAAGTCGTGAATGATGTTTACAAAGATTCTTCTTTGCCTAAAAGTTTATTCTAAATATTTGAACATCTTTTAAAATAATAGAGGAGGAACAAAAGTGGAGAATAGAGTAAATAACCATTTTAATAATGTGGATAATTTATCAAAAATGACATAGCATATGGCTGTATAATCACAGTGGTGCAGACATGCATGCAGAATAATAACCCAGTCATGGATTACACAGAGAATCAAGCCATAATATTTATTATGACAGCTCAAAACTCACAAATACAGTTAGGTGAATATTTCCATAATGTTTACTGCCATTACTTCTATACACACACACCTCCTTTCTTATACTGAACAGGGAAGCACAAATATATTGTTTAACAGCCACTCTCAAACATCCATTCACAGTGCCCTGTATATGCATAAAGAACAGAAGGCATGGGCTAGTTTTAGACAGGAGCAGGGTCAGTGATGAACAAGGTAGATAAACAACAGGAAATAATCTTTGGAAAATAAATTTGAAAAACAAAACACCACATTAGGTCCATTTTATTATTCAATACAAGAATGTTATGTTCATTCCAGACCAGTTTTATGTGTTATTTACTTTATGTGTTACTTTAAACAAAATAATATTTTTTAAAAAGATAGTCATTATTATCATCCATATTAATTATTCATATAATTATTATCATCCGTCAGTTATTATTCATATATTATGAATACCAGTTACACATATTTAATACATTGGAAATGTGTTTCTGTACAACTGGAGAATAAATGGCAAAGCAGAAATCAATCACACATTTTTATTAGAATATTAGGTTCTTCAGCAGTAAACAGTACAAAATTCTATGCCGTAGAAAATAACTGCCCAAGATATAAATGACAAATTTACTATAAAAAGGAATCACTTGGAAAATATGGTCTCTAATTGAGAGTCCTCAAACATAATGATAGTTACAATGAAAAAGATCTGGGGTTTCCTATTTTCACTAATTATTCTATATGTCACGTTTAATTTGAATGCAGCTTACTACTATTGCTGCCATCCTCATGGAAGAAATACAAATTCATAACGTTAAATTAATGGATTTGTACGATGAGTTCTAGCATTGGAATGAAACCTAAGTTGTTTTAGCATACACCAGTGCAGCCTGGGCTGTCATATTTAAAGGCTCTGTCAGTATGTGACTTATTCCTTAATACACAAACAGGCACAAAAGCACATTCTCTCTCATGACATAGTGAATTCTTAATTTATATTGTATTACCTAGAATTTCCATTGCTCTGGAGAGATATTATGACCACATCAACTCTTATAAAGGACAGTTTAATTTTAATTGGGGCTTTCTTACAGGTTCAGAGGCTTAGTCTATTGTCATTACTGCAGGAAACAAGGCAGAACTCAGGAAGATACTATGCAGGAAGAGGTAGCTGAGAGTTCTCCATTAAGACAGCAAAAACAACAGGAAGAGAAAGTGACACTGGGCCTGGTGTGAGCACTTGAAACATCAACGCCTATCCCCAGTGACACACTTTCTCCAACAAGGTCACACCTCCTAATTGTACCACTCCCTATGAGCCTATGGGGGCATTTCCTAATGCTAAAGGAGTTGTTTGCCTTCTTACTTAAGGAGTTTCCTGTAGAATGGAATGTTTCAATCTCAGTGAAAATAGGTAACAAGACACTCTAACCTTCATCTCTTCTGTTTTTCCAACCCATCTCCCAGAATTATTCCAGAGCCTTGGAATGGGTAACCACAGATATCCATCCATGGCTAAGATATAAACTACATTGTCACAGTAAGACTCCCTTATACTCAGGAGATTCATCAGCAGTTGAGACTGTTAACAATGGCAATCTCTGAAGCACAAAACAAATGTTTAGGCAGTGTCTTGACAGGCACAAAACATCCATCTGATAAAACCATACAAGTTCTTTCCACATTGGGTCCTATAACTTCCCCAGTCACAGATTCTTGTCGTAGTTTCTAATAACAGATGGGAATTCCCTATTGTGAAGCAGCCCTTAAAACTAATCTCAAAACTGTTGGTCTAACTCATGATAGCAGAGCGACTATTACACAAGCAGAACATCCTGCTTGGCTTGTCAGTAGTTTAGCAGGCAGGGGCCAGAGCCAAGTGGGAATGTTGTTGACAGTTCTTCACTAGCGCCCCGTACAGTACCCCCTGGCATTATGAAAGTCATTCAGCAGGGTAGGAGTTTCCAGTTCACACTCAGTTTAATTTCTCCATGTCCTGCAGTTAAAGCATGCACATGTGGAGCCTTCAGAAATATGGTTGTACTGTTTTGTTCTGTCATAAAACCAATAACAGTAGCAAAAGGCTTGTTTGTGGGGCCTCAAGGGCTTCCATGGCCAACAACTAATAGCAGTAATCTCTCTCCTGTCAGTGAGGTCTTCATTCAATATGTTTCATTTCACTCAAAATATTTTATTCGACAATAATTTTGACCTCAGAGAGTACCTTTATTTTGCTCACATAGAAAATCTTTTAGATTTAAATTATGTAGCTATTGCTTCAACCAGCCATATTCTTCTTTCGTTTCACCCATGCTCACCAGGGTTGTAAGGTAAAAAAATACCAAAGGGCTATTGTACCCGGTTGTCTTGCTGATGGCTTTTCAACTCTTCAAAATGCTCAGAGATTAGCTCTATATGTATATGACAAAACCTTTTTCAGAAGATGGGCAACACAGGGCAACATCCTGAGCCAACATCCAATGACAAACTGTGGAAGTCTCTTGTCATCTGTTCTGAGCGAATTATCAAGTGATTTCAGAAGCTCACAACTTAAACTATACTAAAGTCAAATATTAGCAAGGGTGAAAACGGTATGAAAAGATACCATCTTTTTGTATCTATTAATTCCTTCATAGGACACATTGGGTACAAACCCAGATAGGAAATGCTAACTTGATTAGCTCCCTAATGCTCTTAGTGATTCTGTAAATTTTTCCAACATTGTTCCATTCCTAATGAACTCAGTAGACATGATGCAAACTGCTCTGGCCTACATAGGTCTTACTCATGATAGCTGAGTAACTACTGCACAACAGGCACATCTTGGCTGGCTTGTCAGTAATTTAGCAAGCAGGGTTCATTCAGTTAAAATTTCACAGACTCAGTAAGTCTCACTCCTCCCAATATTAAAAGGCCTTGTCTACTTAAGGACACAGCCACACATCTACCATAGGACAGCATGTTATGAAGTGTCTGAGATCTCAGGTGAGGGTCTGATGAGCACCCACCCTTTTTTCTATTAGAGAGTATCAACAGTCAACAGGTCCAATCTCAAAGTTCTCACATAGGCTTGTTGCTTTGAGTTTTGTTATGCTCAGAGAAAAAATTTTACAAGCAACTAATTATATCTATGTCCATAACCATGTGTTGGATATTCTCATCTTCTGGCTTATGATAGCTTCAGCGTAATGATCACAAAGCAAGGACAAGACAACTAGGCAAAACTCTCCTTGCCCTCTGTTGCTGAAATTCTTCCAATCCATCAATCATGAACATACTTGTTCTACTTTACCTATTTCTTCCGGGAAAAAAAAAAAGATAACCTAGCATCCCCTTCACTTTACTTGCCTTCTGATCTCCCATGGTGTTATGAACATCACCATGGGTAATACACGATATAAAAGATAAAACATCATTAGGCAGAGATATTTGTGTATTTGGTGCTGTGTGTTCAGGTTGCATCTTGAAGAATTATCTCCACGAAGCAGATGGGCAAATCTCACCATCATAAAGTAAAAGGCAACACGAGTCTTTCAAAGGCCTGGCAGGAGTAAAATGCTTATTTTATGTAAGTAAAAGGCTTTTTGCCTTTCCCAGTGACTGTGATCATGAATGAGAAGAAGGAGGCTGGAGTTGAAGGATAAGTGAAGTCAATTTCCAGGTCTGTATTCCTACCTGCCTGTATGATATCTGTGGATTACCTCACAGCTACAGACACAGATAAGCAATTCAGAGAGTTCAGCATGAGGAATGAGTATCTGGGACAAGATTATTAGCACAAAACCAGCCAAAATCATTTCAACCAATAGCAAGATGGGGACTGGAATGAACAGTCAGGGGAATATTTAGAAATACCAAAAGATCCTAAGACTTCTCATTAAGTATCTCAGAGTGAACATGCGCAGTGGATCTCAAAATAAAGGGGAATTGCAGCAAATGATCTTGAAACTCCTTTCTAGTATCATTCTGTAACTATTCAGTTAACCGTGGAAATAGTCATGGATTTTCCACTCAATTTTATAATATGTAGGTATGTTCATAGAGGAAATGAAATATTTATAATAATGAAAGTTCTATATCAAAGATATGTCCAGAATCTAAGTCTAGTAAACCTTAAATAAGTTCATTTAATATGTTTGGCTGTCATTCAAACTACAATTTCAATTGTGTGTTTAACTTTTTTTTATTGTGATATCATCTTAAAGTCCTAGGAAATTATATATTTAAGTCACCAAATTAATGGGTGTTTCTTATTGTGTAAATTCAACAACAGCTCTGTATGTCAACAAAATTTTGCATGCTGCTTTTAAATATGAATCTGCTTATGTAAAATTTAGTCTATTTATGTGATTTTTACTATGCAACATTACTTTTGACATGTGATCAGTCAGTACCATTAGTTAATACATATGTTATTGATATTTTATATTATTGATATATTTTAACTCTGATTTATTCTTTGAGGATGTTACACCATACTACCTGATCTCACTTACCTCCTTGTTCCTCTGAATCCAACCTCTGCCCTTGAAAATTTCCCCAAATAAAACAAAGCTTTAAAGAAAAACCAATAATCATATTTTTACAAAATCAAAATATGGATTGAGAAAAGTATATAAATTCATTGCAATAGAAAATTTAAGTTTTTGAGGGATCCAGCATTTTGTGATCCAAAATCAAAATCAAAGACTGAAAGACAATGAAATTTTATCTTTTTAAATACATTTCTACTAATACACATTGATAGTCACAATAACTATTAACAAATTGATTATAAGAAGCCAATATGAGATATCCATAGATATTAAAATAAATATACTTGGAATGAAATATGTGCAAGGATGAATATATGTATTTCAATTTCAGAATTATCATTTAACTTGGAAGCAAAATGTCACTTGGCCTGCATTTCCTCAATATTATTTTAGGTTAGAACTAAATCATAATACTTCCCTGTATTTACTCCTCAGCTAGGAATTACAAATTCTAATTAATCAAGACATATTTGAATACATTTATATAAAATATTTATATGCAGTGTCATATATATATAGAGAGAGAATCTGAAAATCAAACATATAATATTCTTGAGTTCATTTTTATATCCTCTTATTTTAGAGTGAAGTACAGAGCATACATGCTTAATTTTCATCCACACTTACTGAGAATTTCAAATTATGCCCAAAAGTGTCACTCTGGAACAAAGTAATGAAATGCATTCTCAAATACTTGTTTTCCCACGAGACAAAACAAAACAAGAGTCAGAGAAATATTATAGGTAACTCAGGAGTTTAAGAGAAAGGAATGATATTACAAAATTATGTAAATTGAGAAAGTTGTTATAGATTGACAGAAAAAATTTGGTCTACCATTATGCAAGAAACGTCCTTAGAAATTGCTTCTAAATCGTTTTTAGGATTTAGGTAATAATTTTATTTATTCTTCATGAATGTATAGCTTGCATATTTTCGACAAAATAATTACTCTCCTATTTTAAGAAGAGGTGAAATTGCCAGGCAGGAGTGGCACATACCTTGAATCACAGTACTCGGGAGTCAAAAGAAGGCAGATTTCTGTGAGTTTGATACCAGCCTGGTTTATAAGAGCTGGTTCTGAAACACACCCCAAAGCTGTCTCAAAAAAAAAAAAAAAAAAAAAAAAAAAACCACAAAAAACAAATAAAAAGAGGTGAAATTGAAAGATAGAAATAATATAATAAAATGTGAAGTTTTGTAACAAAAAGGAAGTGAAACAGATTGAACAAAGCAGAATGAATAAACAATATTCGTCATAGTGTTCAGCACATCTTCGCTTTAGCATCATTTGATTTTAAGTGTTGAACGAATGTTTCAGCCGTCCTGAAAACCCTTTCTCACCCTCATTCTATTTGAACACTGCCCATTTCAATAAAGGATGTGTGGCTCTCCTAGCGTGCATGCCTTCCATTTGACTTCAGTTGCGGTTGTCTAACTGCAACTTTGTGGCCTGACCTTCATGCTGTTTTTCTATGCCCGTGCCTTTATGTTTTGATTGACTCAATATTGTTTCTAAAGGCTAGAAAGAAATCAATAATTACCTTGCTTACCAGTGATAGACATTTATATTTCATTTTCCTTTCTTTGGGAGATCCTACCCTCCATCTTAATTCTTTAAATTATGCTAAACCTCTATGATTTTGTAGATTGTAATGTGCTTCCTTCTATAAAGAGACAGAGAAAGAAGGCTAGAAAGAAGTTGGGTAGGTAGAGAGCACGAAGGTTCTTGAAGGAGATGATGGAGGAGAAAATATGATCAGAATATATTATATGAAAACGTTAATTTTCAAAAAGTACCTTTTTAATCAAAAAATATAATTCTGAATACTTCCTTAAAATAGAGACTATGATAAGGCTAGAATCAACTTACATATGTGGGTGCTTAATACTTTGTGAAAATATAGATTTCATTATCATCACTAACTGGGTTTTCATTGACATGAATAAATCATTGGAACTATATAATTAAGAGCAACTAACTGTACATTGCAATAACTTGTGTTGCTATGAAGATCAATTTTCAGTTACATTTCTGTGTGTAGTAAATCTTTCTTGATTTCAAAGCAAATATCTCTGAGGGTATTTCACTTTTTAATA
Source organism: Microtus ochrogaster (assembly GCF_000317375.1). NCBI lineage: Eukaryota > Metazoa > Chordata > Mammalia > Rodentia > Cricetidae > Microtus > Microtus ochrogaster. The sequence continues at coordinate 34,016,311 of NC_022021.1, read as the reverse complement.
AAATCCCACAGACTGTGGCAAAATGGCAGGGGCCTGTAGCAAACATAAATGTGTAGTTTTCGCTCATTTTTTCCCATTGACATTGCTCTTCCCACAAATATTTAGATAAAAGTCTCTGATTCATTATGATTTTATGTCTAAAAGAACTTCATTGAATACTTGTTCTAATACATACTTATTGGAAGAAAATTCCCCAGATAGTCTAAAAACACTTTTTTTATCAATTCTTTCAAGGAATAATTTCTATGGAACTTTGAGTTTTACATTTATTTTCTTCGTTGCTGTTTTCTGAAGTCAACTGCAATTCTGCCTTTGTTCTACAAAGTAAGGTATTCATCACCAATTTCTAGGCTTCTTTCTCTCTTTCTTTTGTCTTCAATTTTCTTTAGCTACCTAATGACTGTCCTTCACAATGTTCTAAACCTTTCTAGAACTGGAATTCCGTATCTGCAATTAATTATACAAATTATTCCATCAATATGACTTCAACAATTGCTTCCTTTCCATTATTTCTTCTGTTAGCCCTACGTGTATCTTACAATTTGAGGGACCTTGATTTTTTATTTATTCATCAACATGCTTCTTTTATTATATTTTTCCATTAGGAAAGATTCCCGCAATGTAAATGGGTTAACTTGAGACTAGTTCAGCTGTAGATGCCCAAAATGTGAGCCCATTTCACACTGTCTGAAGGTCAGAGAGTTTGAGGTTGTTCAAAGTTATTGGCAACAACTATGGCTATCTAGGGTGTGGTTAGTTGGTGTTTTGGACTTTAAGAGATCCATAGACGCACATCCTTTCCACCCTGACTATAGGTCAGAGAGCTGGAATTTATTTATTTATTCACCTACAAGATTATTGTCTTTTTCTACCTCAAAGTTCCTACCTTGATTTAAATCAAGAGAATTCTGCTTTCTCAAGGTTATTGTCAACAAGTGTGGCTAATATCCAGGCCTGGTATTTCAGGTATTAAGAAGTAGATCTGTTTCTACCTGAAACAAAAATCTAAGGATCCAATGAACTTCCTACTCCCTTAGCAAGATAAGTACAGATTCCACTTAGGGAGTGGTTTGACTACAGAATGTTTTGGTCAAGGGTGTGAGTTTTACTTGTCTTGTTCGGCAACAAGAATGTTTAACTAAGAATGTAGCCCGCAACCTTCAACTGGTCTGGTCATTTTTTTGTATTCTGTGAATTTATTTTGTATGTTACACATTTGCTACCATATTAGTCCATAAGCTTTGGAGGAATATTTAAGGCTTTTAACATGTAAATTTATGTTATTTCCCAATGGTGACAATTATATTTTGGCTTTAAAAATCAGATGTTCTTTATTTCTTTCACTTACATGTTTGGTATCTCTCATATTTTCAGTAGTTTTACACAAATGTTCATAAGTTAATTTTTCACCTTTGTCTCACATGTCATTTTGATGTCATCCTATAATTTCAACTTTTCCTTTTAAATGCCATATCAGACTCTTATTATTATGACTTTATTTTACAATTAACACCCAGGAGACTTTTACAATTGACAGAAAGTTATATGGGAGGAAGGAGAGGCCCACCACTTCATACTAGATTTCAGATTTTGGTCAATGTGTGACCCAGAATTATGAGCTTTGGAGTGCTGTCCAGCTCTCCTTTTGTATCCCTGGGTGTTACTAATAGTGCAAATGCAGCTGAAATTTGGTGCTTACCTTCCGACATAGCTCTGAGCCACCTCTGCAAATACAGTCCAAGCTAGACCCTGGCTGTTTAAGGAAAAGACTAAGATACTGTTATGTTTCATAGCGATTATTTTAATATTCCATCCTCTCTATTAAAAATATGAACATTTTTCTGCATTATTCACAGTAGAAATATTGTGAGGTAATTTGAGCTCACCTGAGGCAAAACAAGGGCTAAAAGGAGATTTTAACTCTCAGACAATCTAAAATAAGAGCAATTAGTTGGTTAAAATTCTAATGACTGAAAATTTTTCCAGCAACGCTAGGGCTCTGTCCTGTGTACCTGGTCTTGGGAAACTGGGAGTCTTTATACACCAGTTCATCTCTAGTGTAGCTGGACTCTTTGCCATTTGTTTAATGTCCTATGATGACTCTATGAAAGGTTATTGATTTTCAATTTGAACATCTTCTTGCTTTTTATGAGAATAGTAACAACAACCCTGAAATTTTATACATATAGCACAAGAAGCCTAAAGGGCAATTGACATAAAATATAGAGATCTTTGCTTAGATTTTCAGTTCTCTTACATTTTTTAATTGTTGATTCTATTATGTGAAAAACAGTTTTTCACAGCTTAAACTCCCATTTTATTTTATACCTTCTAATTCTTGGTTATAAGACAATTTCTATCAATCTACTCTTAGTCACTGGGTTTAGGAATTATATCTGGATTAATTACCTTATTGATTTGGGTATCCACACATCTACGCATGAATCTTCTTCTGCCTTTGTTATGCATATGATTTTGTGCTCCGCAATGAGTCCATTCAAGGCAATATTAAATATGACTCTCAAAGAGTCCGCTGTGTGTTTCCAACACACACAGGGGTAATTAAATTAACTTAATCACCTTAAACTGTAAGATGATAAAATCACAATGTATCAATTTTCTTTAGTAGTTTTACAAGTTTTCCACAAACTAAATGGGTTGAAACTACACAACTGTACATGATTATGGAAGTGAGATGTTTCACTCACATTAAATTGGCCTGTACTTTTGATGAAGAATATAGTAGAGAATTTTTGCCCTATACCAGATCTAATCACTCAACTGTTATCTTCCTGATGCCAAGTAAGTTTACTCCCCTCCAGTCCAGTCATAACTTCATCAGCTTCTCCCAGTTTGTCTGGTATGTGGTCTTTGTCAAAACGCACTTAGTAGTTCTTTTACAAGAATAGTATAATTATGCTTAGAGCACATCTGGAAAATTATATATATATATTCCCACCAGTGTGCTTTATTAAGTTTCATATTTTATTCAGAAAGTGAATTTTCATAAACATAAGTTTTGGGAACAAAGATTACAAGTAATAAAATGCTGATTACTGTAAGAAAAGTGAAGGGACTCATAGAACTCACAATATACAGGCTTAGAATATTTAATTACTACAGAGAAGAAATTGTATGCTTTAAGAGCATATTCAGATAATAAAAACAATAGCAATAAAAGCTACTCTGAGTGGTGTAAAACATACTATAACATTTAAATTCTACAAAATTTTTAAAACCCTATAGAATTTCTGTACTTGATTAACTGTGAAATTTGCAGTAATAAACAAATAGAATAACTTTTGAAAACATATAGAGCTTCCCTGATTTCCATGAGCATAATGCTCATAAATCAAACTAGACACACTTTCAATGCCAAGAGTTCATGAATTTTACCAAATGGATCAGAAAATAAGAGACTAAAAATAATACAAAAATAACATTAACATATCTCTTGAAAAATGTCATATCTTTCCCGCTCATCAGCAGGCAACCGTTTTTATACATTTATTTTCTTTTGATGGCCTCTCCATTTGACAAGATAAATGATACTATACTTAGCCAAGAGCCAGTAGAAGTTATGTCAAATAAGAGGGAAGCCCTCCAGAAAATGCTCTGGGGCTGGGTGTCAAAGCAATCCTAAAGATGTCAGTAGAAGAAATGAGAAACTTGGAATTCTGAGCCAGTAGTAATATCAGCAGACCTTAGGAATGTTGAGCCTTGTTTCCCTTCCTCAGCAGCAGCAGCAGCAGCAGCAGCAGCAGCAGCAGCAGCAGCAGCAGCAGCAGCAGCAGCAACAGCATCTCTTTCCATCTCTTGTTATGACCTCACAGAGGATGAGAGAGAAGACATTTCCAGGCAGGCAGCCATGACCATTAATCAGTTTCAGAATGCTTGAAGGTGAGGGAGGTTTGGTAAATGAAGGGCAAGCAATATGCATGTCAAAAGCCTAGCAGGACACGGGCTGTTTTGCCCTAAAACATAAATGAAGATCAAAGGACTAAACATTTAGGGCGGCAGGAATTTGACGGATTCCTGTTTTTTGAAACATACAATTTATGATAAACTAATAATGGAAGACTTCAGGCTGGGAAACCCAAAGGAACTGGGCTGTTTGTCTCAGCTATAATGGGTTTGATGAAATTATTTGGACACTTTAGTGAGCTTTTGGCTTTGAGAGGTGGGAAGAAATGCTAATAGACAGATCTGTTCTAGAGTTAGTTTAGTTCCTGTTCTTCATTGTGGTGGTAGTGCCCGTACTATAACACCTTGAATAATAAGATCAAAGAGATAAAAGAACAAAAGTACATTTATTAAAGTGAACATCTAAATCTTGGCCATTTTTTCCACATAAAGAAAGTTCACTGCCTGCAGTTTACAAAAGTAGCCTTTCTAGGGATCTGTTTCTTTTTTAGCCTCAGTGTATAAAATGTATTTTCTTATCAAGGACAGTAGTTTTTCGAACACTTTGTTGTCCTGGGCCCTAAAATAACAAACCTGAACTTTTAGGAGGTGTTCTATTTTCCCACGGCTTGCTTCTTGTACAAATAGCCAACTAAGTTAAGATGAGACTTTTTAAAGGTATTTTACTTTCTTTAGGTCACCCCTATTTGCAGAGGAGCCACATTAGAGAAAACAAACCTCACAGTGAGACAAACTGCTGGGAACTTAAGAAGAGGTCACATGTAAATTACTTCAAAATTTAAGACTCCAGAAGTTACCCAAGACACAGAAACACATTTAAAAAGAGACATTAATATGAAATAGAAGGCCTTGAGCCTGTTCTATTCCAAGCTGTGCCTTTAAGTTTCTCTCTGTCTCCCTTGCTTTCCTTTCTTTGTCCCACAGATGTTTACCTGTCTGTGAATGAGCCCTTTGCATCCTTTTTGAAGTTTATTTCCATGCAACATCTGTGCGGATTTTGGCTTTAGGTCTTACTTCAAAGCTTTTGGGCTTAATGATAGTGCAAACAGATGATACGACACCAACAGCACAACCTGCCAGAAAGGTCTTTCCATGTGACTTGGTTTTTGATGTTTAATCGCAGCATAAATTTTCAAAGGGGGAAGAAAAGGTATGTTAGCTTCGTGATAGGACAGAATCAACTATTTTCTGCCAAAGAAGGGATGCCAAGGTGATAAAATAGAAGGCTTTGATACTATTTCTTCAGCAAAGCTAAATTTATTGTTTGGGGGCAAAAAACAAAAATAGACCATCAAGTATTATATTATGATTTTCTTAGACATGGATGAAATTATGTCTAATGTGATAGTCAAGTTCACAGGTTAACAACCTTATTTTGTACATTGTCTAGTGACCTAAAGCCAACCAATTTCATATATTTGGCATTATTAATGTTGATAAAAAACTTTGAGTTCAAAGCTTACTTGATTTTCTAATATAGGAAATTGATATTTCAATAAGCCATGTAACTTTTTCCATACAACATATACAATAAGATAAATTTAAAAAATAAAATCCAAACTAACTAACCAAAAAACATAGAACGGCATTATTTGCAACACTGCTTTAAGAATATTCTTGTTATAAAGGCAATTTCCACTATTGGTAGACACTTTTAAAGTGTTTATGTAAATGCATAAAATTAAGTAAGAAATAACCAACGAAAGACATATTTTTCCTTATTTCATAGACACACAAATTTGTAATAAAGTTATCAAATAAGAACTTTGTAAGCTGAATGGTGGTGGTACATGACTTTAATCCCAACACTTGAGAATCAGAGTCAGACAGATCTCTATGAGTTTGAGGCCATACTCCTCCACAGAGCAAATTCAAGGACAGCTAGGGCTGTAGACAGAGAAATCCTGTCTCAAAAAAAAAATATGCTTTTTAAATCTGTACTGAATACATAGACTGTTACTTAAATTTTCTGAAAAAAGTGATCTTATTTAATATTAATCGTGCAAAGTACTATACCTTTTAAAAAATGATGAGAAATTAAGAAATTAAGAGACTACCAAAATAAGACTCCTTATTCTTAGTAATAAAATAAATTTAATTTCTTCTAATAAGTATTATGATTAGAAATCCAAATTTATAAATGACTGGATAAGTTCTTGTAGTCCATCTTACCTTGGACCACCAGCTCCCAAATAATGTCACAGCGAGTTATTTAATTAACTATGAAAGCTTGGCCTTGTCTTATGCTAGTTGCCAACTAGTTCTCAAAACTTAAATTTACCTGTTTATATTAACCAACATTCTGTCACATGACTTGTTACCTCTCCTCCATATTGTACGTGTCCGACTTCTTCCTCCTATCCCTGGCGAATACATGCTTCTCAGATTCTTCCCACAATTTTCTCTCCCATCTCAGTAGGAAGTCCTGCCTGTTCGTTCCTGTCTAGCTATTGGTCATTCAGCACTTTCTTAACCCAACAAGTTCTATTACCCTATATTGTGAAACAAAAGTATGAGGAAGTACAATCTTGGAAGAAATTATTCATACGATCAATAGAGATTATTGACTGGTGCAAGAGTATTTGGAGTCATTTATTTGCCAACTAATAGCGAAATTGCTTTAAGACAGAGAATGGTTTCAGTAACTACATTTAACAAAACCTTTGTAGATTTTTTTCAAGATCATTGAATTTATTTCTTTTTTAAAGTTTATTTATCTATTTATCTATCATTTATTTATTTATTTATTTTTTAATTGAGCTCTACATTTTTCTCTGCTCCCCTCCCTGACTCCCCCTCTTTTTCAACCTTCCCCCAAGGTTTCCATGCTCCTAATTTAATCAGATCTAATCTATATGGGAAGTAGAATTTAGTTCTTTAATAACAGCACAAAATCACATTTTTAATTTTTAAAACTACACGTTGCTTAAACTTAGTGTGTGTGTGTGTGTGTGTGTGTGTGTGTGTGTGTGTGTGTGTGGTATAGTTGTTGTTTGTGTGTCTGCAGAACAGAGAAGAGGGCACCAGATCCTTTTGGAGCTGGAGTTAAAGGGAGGTGTAATCTACCTGACTTGAGTGCAGGAAATCAAAGTCTAGTCTTCAGATAGAGTAGCATGTGCCCTTAATAATTGGGACAAATCTCTGGCCCTTCTTAGTGCACGTGTGTGTGTGTGTGTGTGTGTGTGTGTGTGTGTGTTTGTGTGTGTGTGTGTGTAGATGAGTGTGTTTATTTATATAAGTGTGTATGCCTATATTCCATGCACTTATGTGCAGGTCAGGAAATATTTTAAAAGACTCAGTTCTTTTCTTCCTCACTGGAATCTGAGTATTGAACTCAGATTTCCAGGTTTGGTGGTAGCATTATTACATGTTTAACTATCTTACCAGGTCCCTCCCAAAATCTTAGAACAAATACTGTCTCAAATTATCCTTCTCCTTCTTTGTCAGTTTGCATAGTAGCACATATGCACTGATAATCAAATACAACCTCTGCAAGAAAGAAGAATGGTCACTAAAAAAAAAAAAATCTCCAACATATTAAAATTGACATGATAGTAAATAAATTCATTTGTATATACAATATATATATGCCTTAAGAATATTAGCTATGTATAAACATATACAATATATATGGTTATCATTTTGTATTCCTGAAAATTGTATCCTTGCATGGATGATTCAATTTGTCAGAAAATGTTTTCTTCACCAGAACACAGAGTCATTTTCTTTCTGGTGACAGAACTGGGAAACAAGAGAGGGGTAGCTACCCAGGGAAATTCTGCTAGCAGTCAACTGGCAATAGAGTCTGGTTCACAAGGTCCACAGAGAAAGATAAATGGAATCATTGCAATAAATGGACAGTGGAACTCAAAGAAATTGCTGCAGACATACCAGAGTTTAGTCTTTCAAGAAAGAAAAAACCTTCATTGCGTCTGCAATTTTATCTATAAATGTCAAACATATTTTTACAAAAATTCAAGAGTCTTTCAAGAACATGTGACTTTAAACTATTTACACCACACATTCTGTATTAACATAATGTGATTTGGTATTGATGATACCAGGTAAAATTTTAATAAGTTTTTTGAAAATAAATCATATAATTTAAAGAATTGATTTGTTGGTGGTGGTAATTAATTATTAACACTTTGAATGTTTAAAAACTGTTCTTAGTAACTAAGGAGAAACAAAATACTAAAACTGGTGTCATATCTATTGAACTATTCATCATCCACTAAGTTATTGTAATATCATATTTTATTAAATAGAAGACTATATGCAGTAGAGCAAATGTTTAAATCTAAATCAAATATTTCTAACCACTATTTTAAATGAAACTAAAGTATTCAGCAAGATCCTAGTTTGCTGTGCTACTGGGTCTCATCAAGTTAATATTAATGTAAAATATTATTTTTTAAATTAGATAATGGGATTTCACATGAACATCTTCAGAAATTCTTGAATATTTATTTTTTGAACAGAAAGTAATTATAGCCAGCAGATATCCATACCGTTAATGCAGTGCAGAGGAGTTACCCATAAAATTTACATATTAATACTTTTGCAATACGATACAAGTCATGGTGCTCTTAATGGTTCTTTCTATTATTATTTTAAGGAAATTATTAGAGTGGAGGTCTTAAGAAAAAAGTATTCTGTATTTTAGAGAAACATGGACTAACATGCAAGAAAGTAAGTATAATTTACTGACTCCCCTGTTTTTCAGCTCATGATTTCTTGCTTTATAGATAAACACCCATAATAAAATTGAGAAATACTAATATTTATGCAAGAAAGCAACTCAAATTTGATCTGTAAATTTGTAATTTTTTTTTTTTTTTTTTTTTTTT
>NC_022021.1:34004841-34007437 GCF_000317375.1 Microtus ochrogaster | reverse complement strand
TTTTTCGAGACAGGGTTTCTCTGTAGCTTATTGGTTCCTGTCCTGGAACTAGCTCTTGTAGACCAGGCTGGCCTTGAACTCACAGAGATCCGCCTGCGTCTGCCTCCCGAGTGCTGGGATTAAAGGCGTTTGCCACCACCGCCTGTCCTGTAATTTTTCTTTTGGGACGTATATCTCAGTACTGTTTTTAGTCACTGGCATTAAAATATATAAAATTTTCAATTGAAAAAAAATATATATATTTGTAGTCAATTTCAACATATTAATAATGAACTCTGAGTCACTAATACCTTGTCAGTGTCTAATAAGCAAGACAATTAGAGTCCTTGCACATGGTATAATTTAACTAAGTCCCAGTCTAGATTTGAATTCTCTACTTCATTTTGCTTGTGTCTTCCATCATTCCTGTCTGTTTCTTTCCTATATCCGAAAATCTACATGTCCAAATGCTATCTTGTTAATCTGTGCCTATGCCTATGTCTATTCCTGTGTATGTGTGCATGTGTGTGTATGTGTGTGTGTGTGCCTGTCCCTAACAAAGGACTTAGCTTTATCTTTTATTGAAAAGCTCAGAAATTATTACAAGGGAAAGAAGTGAGGGACATTTATACAATTTTTAACAGGATTACCAGGGCTTACATCACTGATTCCAACTAACTGACTCCAAATGACCCCAACTAACCCAGACAACAAGCAAACATTATGAAGCACTATTTGAATAGTGCTTTCAACATTTATGCTGCCTATTCATTTGATCCAGTTCCTTTCAGCCTATTTGCTTTCTCCAGCAAATGATTATCACAGCAAACATGCAAACGTGTGTCCATTATTCTTGATTCAAGGACATAGCAGAATAGTTGATTAGGATTCCAAAGCCAGGCAAGGCCTTTCTCTGAGATGCAGAGTTGTAAGCATACCAAGAAACCCTGCTAGTGAACTAAGAAAACAGAGGAACACCAATTCTTGAACTTGAAGCTAAGCACTGCTTTCTCAGCAAGAATCTTTTTATCTTGAAAAGCCAGTATCTAATTCCTTTCTCAGATTTACTGCAGCAAGGAATTATGGTATTAATTATGGAATTAATGATACTAGATAGATGACGGATAAGATGTAGATAGATGATAGAAAATGCAGATGCGTGTAGATATGTGGTCAATTATATATTTTACTGTTTAATTTTTGTTAATGACACAAAATTTTGGTCATATGGGAAAAGGGAGACCCCACTGAGAAAAATGTCTCCATGTGATTTGTTTTTATGAAAATACATGGGTCATTTTCTTTTTTAAACATTTATTTTTTTCAAAAAGAGTAAAATTTTTATTTTAAATACCAATACCAGTTCCGATTCCTTCCCCCTCCTCCATTCCCTCCATTCTACCCTCATCTACTCTTCAGAGAGGGTAAGGCACATTGCTTTGGGGAAGTTCCAAGGCCCTCCCTACAATATCTTGGTGAAGCAGGCCCTCCCTATAATATCTAGGTGGAGCAGGCCCTCCCTATAATACCTAGGCAGAGGAAGATATCCATCCAAAGAGAATAGGTTCCCAAGAACCCAGTACAAGCAGTGGGGATGAATCCTGGTGCCCACACCCTGCCCAGCCATACAGCTGTCACCCATAGACAGAAGAACTAGTTTGGTCCTATGCTGGTTCCTTCCCTGTCCGAACGGAGTTGGTGAGCTCCCATTAGCACAGTTAAAAAAAAATTACAAGGGGTGTCCCCATCATGTTCCTGACCTCTTTGCACATATTCTCACTTTTCCCACTCTTCAACTGAACTTTGGGAGTTCAGCCCGGTGCTCCACTGTGGGTCTCTGCCTCTGCTTCCATCAGTTGCTAGAGGAAGTTTCTGTGGTGATTTATAAGATATTCATCAGTCTGACTACAGAGCAAGGCGAAAAACCCTCTCCTCTATTGCTTAGGGTCTTAGCTGGTGTCATCCTTGTGAATTCCTAGGAATTTCTCTAGTGCCAGGTTTCTTGCTAGCCCCATAATTGCTTCCTCAATCAAAATATCTCTTTCCTTGTTCTCATCTTTGTCCTTCCTCCATCTCAACTATCCCATTCCCTCAAGTTCCTTTTTCCTTTTCCCCATCACTTTCCCTTCTTCCCTCCCTTCTCCCCCACCCCAATGCTCCCAATTTTGTCAGGTGATCTTGTCTATTATCTCTTTCTAGGTGGATCTATGTATATTTTTTTCACGGTTCACCTTGTTACATAGCTTCTCTAGGATAACGAACTATAGACTCAATATTATTTGTATTACAGCTATTATCTATTTTTGAGTGAGTACATGCCATGTTCATCTTTCTGGGTCTGGGTAACCTCACTCAGGATGTTTTTTTTTTTTTCTAGTCCCATCCATTTGCATGCAGAATTCAAGATGCCATTGTTTTTTTTACCCCTGAGTAGTACTTTAATGTGTAAATGTATCAAATTTTCTTTATCCATTCTTTGGCTGAGAGACATCTAGGTTGTTTCCAGGTTTTGCCTATTACAAGTAATGCTGCTATGAACAGAGTTGAACAAATTTCCTTGTAATATGATTGGGTATCTTTTGGATATATGCCCAAGAGTGGTATTGCTGGATCCTGA
>NC_022021.1:33999137-34004546 GCF_000317375.1 Microtus ochrogaster | reverse complement strand
GCTGGCCTCAAACTCTCGGATCTGCCTGGCTCTGCCTACTGAGTACTGGGATTAAAGATGTGGACCACCACCACCTGGCTGAAACTGCCATTCTGATTCCATAAGTGGTTGTACTTGTTTGTGTTCCCACCAGCAATAGAGGAGTGTTCTTTACTCCACATCTTCTCCAGCATAAGCTATCATTTGTGTTTTTGATCTTAGCCATCTAACTGGTATAAGATGGTATCACATAGTCGTTTTCATTTGCATATCCCTGATGGCCAAGGATATTGAAAATTTCCTTAAGTGTCTATTTCCCAGCAACATATCTCTGCCATATTTATCTTTCTGAATTCAGCTATTGCTTTGTGTTTATTTGTCATTCTCAAGTCCCCAGGAAGCTCAGTCTGATACAAAATATCTATTCCCATCATGGTTCCAGACTCTGACTCTCTGAGTGACAAAGGGACAAATAGGTTTCTTTTTCACTGCCACTCATGTAATAGCATAATCATGGTTACACACACACACACACACACACACACAAACAAATAAATAAATAAGCATAAACAAAAACATTAAACAGGTTTTGATGATGGTGAAGAATGTGAACTTGTACTGGAGGTATGACTATAGGTTATCTTTCTATTTGGCAACATTGCTTACAGCTAGCAAGGGTCTGTTTCTCTTTTCATCTTTCCATCAGTGTCACATTGGAAAGCTGGGTCTGTGCTTGGCTGTTTCATTTCTGTTCTTTACACAACCCTTTCTCTGAAGATATCCTATCACTGCCTTTATGAATTTCTGGAACTCTTCCTGTCTTTCTCTCTTTGGAAAGATTTCTTTCTTTCCTTATACTGACTTCACTCCTCCCCTAACTTACACAAAGGCAGTTTCTAAATATTTTTTTTCCTATAGACACCAAGCTATTCCAATCAGTCATGTCTAAACTTTAGACTTGAAACATGTTGTCAAATAAGAACTTTACCATTTTGAGATACAAAATCAAGTAACGAAGAAAAAAGTCACAGGAAGAACTCATATAATTTGAATGTTTATGAATTTGCAGTGAGTCCCATTCATGAATAGCCTTGCCCTTAGATAGTAGCGTGTGATGTGCAGGTCACAGGTGGAATGTGCCTGCATCGTGGGTCTATTTATAATGTATGAAAGAAACCTTGTCCTTAAATATTTAAAGAATATTGTGTTGAGTCCTTGAAATTTGTGCTGAGATATGAAGTTTCAGGTTTTGCTTTATAATCATAGTAAAATAATGGTAGAGTATGAAGAAAATTTGAAGACGATGACAATGGTCATGCCATAGGTGACATAGGTGTGCATTCATATGCAAATTCTTCATCATTATAGGTTGATTTTGAATAGCAAGTATGTTTAAATGTATTCTTAAGGAAGCCCAAAGTATCCTCATTGACAGTTTCTAATAACTTAATTTTGTCTACTTGCAGTTCAAATTTTGTGCTCCCCATCTTGTAATTTTTAATAAAAGTAAGATTTTTCAAACACAAACATTCAACATTTGTAGTGCTTTTTCTATACTCGTATTTATTATTTACTTTGTGTCTATAAGTAAAGTGTCTATTTGCTAATCATATTCCACAGATAGCCTTAAGAATCATTAAGAAATAAATCTCTGAAGCTATATTTGTTCTTTTTCTCTCTTTCACGTGTGTGTGTGTGTGTGTTGGGTGCAATGTCAGTGATCCTTGAAGTAGGTTACCAATGTGTATTATTATTCTTTGCTTTCTGTGTCATCTAGTAGGAAGAACCCATAAAATGTATTGGCTTAGGTTTTGTCAGCATAAGCATAGACTGATGCATGGTTTGTGAAATAAATATGTGGGAATCTTCCAATGCCTCTATGAACACGTCAACTTCAATTTTTCTTTTTTATGTTCTTGAATGTCCCTTTGTTGACTCCAACTGGTAATGCCACCTTAAATAACCACAGCATTAGACAACAGCTACTAATTACTTTTGACAAATTCTCTGCAGGTAGTACTGTGGTCACACAGAGAGATCAGAAAATCAAGCAAAATAAAGAGAAATACTGGGACAGAATATGTCAGCCTTGCCAAGTCTAATCCCTTGGACTATCATGATTAAATTGCCTTATATCTCTGAGAATAAGCATTAGAGAACTCGAATGTGTGTTCCCCCTCCACCATTTCTGGAGATAATATTTTCTCCAGTGTTTCTGTTGATTTTGAAGCCTACCATTAAAGCAAATAGATGAAGAATGGATAGGAGTCATTTAAAGTAACTCAATATCTGTTACACTCAGATATTTTCTTTAATATATCTTCTCTAAATATTCTTACATAGCTTTCAAAAATATCCATTTTAACCTTTCTATGTCAAGTTATCCATTCTTCCTAAAGGGAGAATATATTTTCATAAGGTTTTGCATTGCTACTCCAGCAGTTGGTCCCCAGATATTGTTTCATGTGTTTTGTGCGACTTAGCTGTCTTCAGATTATATCAAAACAACACTTGACCCAATTATAATAAAAGGTTTCACTGTTCAGCAATTTTCAGATACAAAAAGGAAGCGTGGGTTTGATATTAGTTCCCACTTCAGCCCAGTGCTGTCAGCAGAAATTGAACTAGGAAGTAGAGAGTGATAAGTCCTCTATTAAGAGTATATTGTTCAAAGGGGATATTAGATGGTAAGAAAACATATGACTTCAGCCCACGAGAACCACAGTGACTGCCAAGTGTGAACGCGTCTGAGTCTCAGGAGTGGCATTTGATACCCGTGCAATACTGATAAATACTTGAAAAAATACAGTTAAATCAGATCACCCAATGTATTTTAATATAGTGCCTCACATATATGAGGTAAGTTTTCTACCAATAAGCTACATTCCCTAGAACAATTTTATCTTTAGAAAATATATTCTTGGTAGTCTCATAACCCAGTGTTTTCTGTCTTATGATTTCAATAAATCTTGGATATTATAATATTTTACAAAAATGTTTAATTCATGCTAATTGGTAAATAACTAGCTTTCTTACATAGCTCTTAAGTTACAAATCAAAATAATTCTCAGGTTGTTTTATATCTGACTGCTAGTACAGATTATTTTGGATTGGATAATATCAATAATAGAAATTTAATTGTGGTAATTACAGATCCTATGATTAGAAATCAGTATGACATCATATTCAAGAGACATAGAATACTCTCTCTTTGTGTGGACAAAAGGCCTTAAAAATATTTCTTTTATTAATATTTTAACATAATTACATCATTTCTCCTTTCCTTTTCTTTTCCACATCCTCACATATGCCTCAGCTTCTTCTCTTTCAAATTCATGCCTCATTTTTAAATTAATAATTGTTACAAATATATTCATAAATATAACCTTTAAGTCTTTAAAATGTCATTGTTATGTGTTTTCAGGACTGACAAATGGTGTTTAACCAATCTGTGTGTTCTTCCCTGGAGAAAACTATTTCCCCACTCTCAGCATTCTTTAGATTCTTGTGTCTCTTCGTGTAGGGTTGTCCTACAGTGTAGGAGCACACATGTCACCCAGTTTCTATCTGGAGTCATTTCTGACATAAATGAGTTTGAATTTGCTTGCCTGCTCTGCTTTTCCCAGTAACCTTGAGGGCTATGAGTAATGTCTGTGTTAGCCCATAAAAAGAGAATTTTTTGCCTAGATGAAAGAGCAAACTTTTTTTTCTACTCAGATTTGTGCTGGTGTATGTCAGGCAGAGGCACTCTTCATTAGAGATTATAGGCTGCTTAGCTGAATAAGATAATGCACCTGTTTTAGCTTCCTTTCAAGGACAGTTAGGGAGATGATCAGCGGACTGTACTGCTCTTTGTTCTGCCTTTTGCCTGTAGAGTATATGCTGACTGAGAAATAAACTCGGGGCTCTTTGGTACTGGCCTTCGGTCCCACTGATCTATCCTATATTTCTGTCTTCATTTCTTTTAATATAACTTTTCCTCAGCCTCAGTACCCCCTTCCAGGAAACCCCAGATGATTAATGCCGGAGTGGGCTCCAACACTAAGGGGTTTTTCCCTATCCTCTTTAGCATGTCCATATTGAAGCCATGCCTAGACAGTTGGGGAGACTTCATCAGTGTGGCATGTAACTTTCTTAGGAGAGACACACTCATAGCAAACTTTCTATTCCTCTGGCTCTTAAGATTTTTTTAGCCCCCTCTTTTGCAATGTTGCCTGTTTGTAATTTGTATTGTTTAATAGTAAAGAGTAGGTAGAAACAGTCTTTAGACTCTAAAAAGCTACAAATATTGTTCATATGAAGTATACCAGCATGACCTCATAAAATCACAATTTCAACTTAAATATATAACAATTTAATACTGTAACTTTGGGAGCTATAATTTCAAACTTAGAATTTTAAGAGAGCTTAAATGCTTAATAAATAAAAGGCAATTATTGGTATAAATATAGTATATTACTGCTATAAAATATGTTTTAAAATTCTACAATGAGTTACATGATATAATCAGGCATAATAATATATTCAATTAGATAACAAAGAGTCCAATAGTAAAGGCAAAACTGTAAAATAATAATTAGAAAATTAAATGAAAGTTATCTGTGTAGGACTTAGAAGTTTTATAAACTAATAGAGAAAAAAATAGTTAAGTCAAAAAGAGATATTTAAAGATGTCACTAAATAAAAATTTAATAAACTTAGTAAAATATTCAAGTTACCTATTGGTCCACAGAACAAAATTTATGCAAAAATTTATAAGAACTTTTGCAGTTTTTGTGTCTGTGAATATGGTTTATATGTATTTGTTTGTACTAATGTTAGTATGAATGTCAGTGTGTTTGTTCTGTCAATCTGGCTCTTTGTATATATGTCTTAGCTGCCTCAGAATTTGTCTTACAGGTAGTTGGAGAAAAGAGAGAAAGCATTAACTTTGCAATTTAGAAGAAACAGTTACCAGAATGGCCATAAATGATTTTAGCATCTAGACAACTATTGCAACCTCCCTCAATGGTTTCTATTTCTCTGATCCCATCCATCACAACCTCTTTTGTACTGTATTTCTCAAGAATAAAATAGGGTTGGAAAGAAACATAATGAATAATTTTTAAAAGGATTTGTGAACTTCGAATGATATTCTGGCTTTACTGGGCAAGATTCTCAAATGTCCTATACTCCTTAAGGTATTTCACAATATAGAAACAGAAGAATATAGAAACATTGCCAAATTCCTTTTATGAAGCTACAGTTACTCTGATACCAAAACCTCACAAAGACTCAACCAAGAAAGAGAATTATAGGCCAATCTCACTCATGAACATTGATGCAAAAATCCTCAACAAAATACTGGCAAACCGAATCCAAGAACACATTAGAAAAATTATCCATTATGATCAAGTAGGCTTCATCCCAGAGATGCAGGGCTGGTTCAAC
>NC_022021.1:33968346-33996192 GCF_000317375.1 Microtus ochrogaster | reverse complement strand
AAAAAAAAAGATTCTCAAATGTCGTTCCTTAGAAATGTAAAAAACATTCTCCAGGCGATTGATTATTGGTACCATTGTTTAACTAAAATAAAATTAGATTCTGAGAGAAGAAATGCATGAAGTATCTAAGTAGGACTTTCCCCCAAAAAATCATGAACTCTAATGTAGATTTCTATCTATGGGTCATTGCTTCTGAAGATTTGTTTCCTATAACTCTCCTGAAAGCCAAATTTTAAAGGAATATCTCACTCTTCTCTAATACGAATGATTGAGTCAATATATCTCATAGGCAACATGCAGTTCAATAATTTTCTTTTTTACTACTTGACAGATACCTAGATTTAGGTCAAACCATGAAACATTGGTAATGTGGGATTCCCCTCTCTGTGCTGTGAATACGATTGGTTAATGAATAAAGAATCTTCCTTGGCCTGTAATAGGATAGGGTAGAGCTAGGTGGGGAAAAGTAAGCTAAATGCTGGGAGAAAGGAGGCAGGTCAAAGAGAAGCCATGGAGCTGCTGCCAGAGACAGACACTGGATAGATTTTACCTAGTAAGCCAAAGTCATGTAGCAATACACAGATTAATGGGGATGGGTTAAATTAATATGTAAGAGCTAGTCAATAAGAAGCTAGAGCTAATAGGCAAAGCAGTGATTGAATTAATACATTTTCTGTGTGGTTGTGTTGGGTCTGAGCTGCTGAGTGGCCGGAAAACCTGAGCGGCTGGAACAACCTAGCATCCCCTTATAACACCTTGGTTCATATTGATCTTGATAAACATTGGTCTTGTTAATCAAAGACTTTATAAAATTACATGACACATGTCTGCAGCAGTTTGGGAGATATAATTAGCATTTAATTTAGATAGTTATTCATCAAAGAGTGAAAAAAAATTCAGAAGAAAACAATTTATTTACCTAATATTCTCATGAGGAAAATGATTTCACAAAGCAGCATAACTGACAAAATAATAAGATAGTTCACAGCATCACATAGTACACCAGTGGCTAAGATGAGAACCATCAAGATGCATGAAATTGCCTTGTCAGATGATGGAAAAGGGGATTAAAGAGGTCAGAGAAGTGGACATGCTAGACTGGATTTCATATGTGCAGCAATAAGGCACAATAAGTGATGGGGTTCCCTAGGATGAACCTGAGGACATGTTATCCATCAAAGACATACAATGTCCTGATATAAAAGGCAATCTTACCACCAAAATGTTCAAAGATAACTTTCTGGAGCCAGGCTTGAGGAAAGAAAGGGTGTTACAGAACTTCTAAACTTGATTACTGAAAACACTCAGCGTAAAAGAATTTTGGAAAAAAAAAAAAAGAATTTTGGAGCATTACAGTTCTATGTGGTAACACTTAACTAAGAGCAATAATGAAATATTTAGCCTCAGGTGGTGTAGTAACTATTTCTGTCCGGGAAGTAGCTCAGTCTTATTGAGTATCAACTCAATAAGACATTTTATTGGTGGTGAATTGAACATGACATTTCTTAGCTGTACAATATATCGATGGAAAACTAATTCACTCTGTTGCTTAAAGAAAAAGAAAGAATAGCTGTGCTACAAATGTTGTCAAAGATGTGATTTTAATGAGATATCACCTTTGCATAGCTACTAACAATTTCTGGTTAAGACTGAGACATATCAAATTCATGATAATTTTCTCAAACTATGTTTGTTTGTTTTTGTCAACTTTACTCACATTAGAGTCACATAGGAAAAGTGATCTTAGTTGAGGAATTACCTTTTTCAGTGTGTCTTGTAAGCAAGTTAGTTTGTGGAGACATTTGCTTGTTCAGCTGTTAATAATGATTGATGGGAAATGGCCTACACACTGTAGGCAATACCATACCTGGGCAAGTGGTCCTGGGTTGTAAAGAATTCGATGTAAGCCATAGAAAGTAAGGCAGTAATCAGCATTTCTCCATGTTTTTTGCTTTTCTTCTTGTTCTGAGTTTCTGCCTTCATTTCACTCAATGACATTGTTATCAAAGTATTTAAGTTAAATAATCCTTTCAGAACAGTTAGTTTAGTTATGTGTTTATTACAGCAACAGAAATAAAATGACAATACAGTTGATGATTTTGTACTAATGTATGAGTACATATTAACTACTCCTTCATACTTTACACAAAACAAAGTACATTTACTTAGTCAACTGTAAGCTGAGAAAACAGACTGCCTGCATATTCTACCGCTACTTCAATATCAGCACGTCAATACTCTGAACAATTGCCAAATCCTTCTTATCCTTGGAAGCACTTGGGATGCTCATCATAAAACAGTCTACACAAGTAATAGTGGTCACAGAATGAACTCTGAGTGACTAATTTTCATTCATACATTTGGAAGTTAGCACAGCTCCTGTTTGTTTGCTGGGTTAAAAGAGAAAACTTCCATCAAGGTGAAACTTGGTGAAATACTTTAAAACTGCTGATTCATAATAAAACTCTCTCGAATATATGTATATAAACCACATCCTCTAGGTGTGATGAATAACAGAAGACTTACATCATTCTAAACTTATCTCACAACTTCAGAGATGGCTACTATTGTTCTAGTTAAACTTAAAATATCTAGTGTTTGCTTTGTATAAACAAAGTAAATTTTGGAAGGTGGTTGTAAATGTGATCAATTACAAACTGTTTTTCCCAACATCTTTTCTGTGACAGATGTTGAAAATGCTGTATACCGTTATACAGCACATATATTCTTTTATATTTAATTGTAAGATAAGAGTTTCAGAAAGAATATTTATTCACATAAGATGACAATGTTTTTTTAACATTTTGTCTCAAGTATATTAACGTCTCTTCCATCTGTTATAATATGGTCCAAAGTGATTTGAAATATCAAGACCTTTCAGAAAACCCACTTCATTGAGATTATCCTGGATATGTGGTCAAATGACTCACAGCTTGAAGATGGGAGGTAGAAGCAGTTTTACAAGATGGGCAGAGTGACTGTTGGCAGAGATGCAAGTCAATAGTCTCCATTCCTACTAACATTCAAGAGGCAGCCAAGTTGAAAGTAGAATGTGTAAAAATAAAAGATGCTTCAAACAAAGTTTTTATGCTCTTCTACAAAGAGTATTATATTCAGCAACAAAGACATCTGCTGAGATGAGCGTGTTAGAAAAAGAAAAACCTGTATCTAAGAATGAAGAATTTGATAGAACCAGAGCTTTTTAACCAGTTGTCAAAGATTTAAATTCATAATTAGCCACAATATAATGTGTCCATACAGTGTGAATTCTGAAAAATTAGAACTTGTAAGAACCAAGAAGGTAAAATATTTTATATGTAGATATGTAAAAAATTGTTTTGACACTAAGAAACACTAAGTACTTGAGTTTTTGTATACTAAAGTCCCTTAAATTAAAATAAATCAGCCTATTTGTTACATTCGTTTTTGCCAGTACTTTTGTATAAAATTCAAATATAGGTTTTCTTATTGTATTAAAAATGACTTTATAGTGGGAGTGGTTAAACACATAGGTCATCTTGTGCAGGTATTCCTGAATAGGATTATCATCTTACTCAGTTAACTGAGTAAAACCGTGACACACCATAATCTTGGAAGTGTCATCCACCAATAGAAGACCTTAGCACAAAATAATTGCAAAGTAGAGAACTAACTTAGGTGACCATTGAGAGCTCAGTATTTAGCTGTCACCTAAATAACTGAAAGCTATATGGTTCTTTTAAATTCAATTTCAATTTTTGACAACTTTGCATATGAGCACTATATTTACAGTATTACCATTTGCCTCCACCCTCTGTCTCCTCCATTTACCTCCCATTCTCAGTCACATTCATCATTATTTTTAAACACATCTACACACACGTATATGCCACTATTATATACTCTACTTAATTTTCATTTATATTAACACAAATTAGAGTATACAACTTGCTGCTAGAAAATTTAGGAGATGTGTAAGCCTCCATCACCACATCTGTCAGTTCCAATAAATATGTGTCATAGTTTACATTATATTGCTCTATAAATACCATCACTAAAAATAACTTGGGAGGAAATGGTTTATTTGATTTGCATACACGAGGACAAAATCCATCAGTAAGGAAAGTCAAGGCAGTGACATAGGAAGTCCTTCTGTATATGTGTTGCATTTATTGATTAATAAAGAAATTGCTTTCAGCCAATGACTTAACAGAATATAGTCATGCTGGAAGATATATATATATATAGTGACTTTTCAAGTTCTTGTTTAAAATGAGCAAATACAGATGAAATGTTATTTCTATTATTTTGTCCATTAATATATTAATATTATACATATATATCAAGATGTCTTCATTGAAATGTAGCAGTTGCATGCATCTTGCTTATCTAATAGTTTATATGTATCTTTATGTATTGAATACTGATAATTATGTTTTAAGAACATCAAACAGTCCTGAATTGTGGACAAAAATTTAATCTATGATTAGCTATATCTGAGATAGAATCAAGTCTTAAAATGCCAGTTGGTTATTTATTTATCATTCTGTTTCAAGTTCCTAGAGAAGAGCTAGATATGTGAACATAATGTTTTAAATTAATAAAGTGTTGGTAGAGAAGAAAATATTTAATATAGAATAATTTTAAATATAATGCTACCAGGTTGACTCCTACTTGTTTTAATCAGTTAAAACAATAGTAAATAATGTCTTTTTTCATAGAATTTAAATTTCAGTAGCTTATAGCCATCACCATACTTTTGTAAATTTGTATTCAGTTCATTCATTTTAATGATAATTTAATGGAACTGCTTTATTTCAATGAAGCATAGTCTCCATCTCCTAATGGCATGGCCACTTCACATGCTATGAGTGTCATCACTGAAATGAGTATTCAGTAGGCTCTGTAATGTCTATTATAATAAATTAAATGAAAGTTAATTTTCAGTTCTGGCTGAAGTCCTGTGTAGCACTGTGATGTAAATGAGCTGAAACCCGAGAACTAATGGACGTTGAATTCAAACTCATTGTAAGATCATGTGTGGGAATAGCACACACCATTAAAAGTGTGAAATCACACAGGAAGTAGATTGTAAACTATCAGAGTTGAGTAGCCCCCCAAATGACTATAATTCATACTAAAATGCTGAAGGGACTCAATTGTGACTCTGCAAATCTATATGGAATTCATGACCACTCCTTTTCTCATCACTGAGACCTAAGATGTGAAAGAAACAACTTGAGGGTGAAAGGATTGATACTGATTGGTTCATGACTCTAGGTCATGTTCGTAGATAAGACATGAGAGACTGACTCTGCAGTGGTGGAAATGGATCAATCAGAAAGTTGTGGGCTGAAGGGCTCAACACTGTGTTGGATCACCATGCACACAGACTAGATGAGGTAGGAGTGTGACTTTCATGGCTCATTGTATTTTTTTTTTTTTTTTGGTTTTTCGAGACAGGGTTTCTCTGTGGCTTTGGAGCCTGTCTTGGAACTAGCTTTTGTAGGCCAGGCTGGCCTCGAACTCACAGAGATCCTCCTGCCTCTGCCTCCCGAGTGCTGGGATTAAAGGCGTGCTCCACCACCACCCAGCTGGCTCATTCTATTAATGGACTTCTATCAACTAATTTTTATCTTGTAAGTACAATGTTTTAATGTAGCCTCCCTATCTAAGTAACAGTCCTGAATGTATAAGCCATGTGTGTGTAAACCATTACAATGTCATAATACTTGTTACATTGTTTTCAGAAAGGTCACTAAAGAGGTATTTAAGATTACCTGAAGTCAAAGAGTAGAGTCATCAATCAAGAGGAATTCTGTCCTTATGAAAAAGGGGCAATGTATGTGTATTTATAGAGTAATAGTTACAGAAGGATAGAAAAAGGAGACTTAAAAAAACCGAACAGGGAGACCCCAGAAGGAACCAAAACTTCTTAAAACTTGTTTTCAATGTCCAGCACCTGGATTGTACAAAATTAATGACATATTCTGGAAAACACCCAAACTGTGTCAACTCTAGTTGACTGACCCAAGGGCATAAAGCCAAAAAATACAGAAAGTCTCTAATTAAAAGTATTGACATAGGGGCAGGGACGTTTGTCATGCATTAGAAGTACCTATGTTTTGCCCTCAGCACCCATGTGAAAAGCTAAACACATATTTACAATCTGGAACTGGTAATTGGAGGGAAAATGCATTCCTAGAGCTTTCTGGCAAATCACATTTTACCATGATCAGTAAGTACACATGTACCCTCATTGCATGAACGATCATATATATGTATGTACACAAATACACACTGTTCCTATCTCACCCTGAGAGAGTTTTTTTCAGATACTTCTCTATTGACTAGTTTTAAGATACAGTGTGTGGATTTTTTTAAACTTACGAGTTATGGAGGTAAACAAAGTATGCAACTATTCAGACATGTAATTATACAGACTTTTACACATAGTTAAATTTACATATTGTTCCACATATTTTGCTATTAATCTGTTTAACTTAAAATCCTACCTATATAAAGATTTTTGTCAATTGCCACACAACTGCTATATATTGAAGACAAAGCTGATCTCTGTAATATTGTCTACCCTCAAGGCCTTTTCCTCTTTGCAGAGAAGAACCGTTAACTCAAAGGTCTACTGGTGCCCAATTCAAATTCTTATACATACAATTGTTTTATATTAGAGCCAGCAGAACACTACTAATCTAATCCTTGTCTGTTTTTCATGCCAGGGGAAACTGCATCAAAGAATTTTTCTTCATTAAAAATATAAAATCCCAAGGTCACTACAAACGTCATGATCTCTCTTTCATAATTTCCTGTCCCACAAATGATCCTTCAGGAGAGTACTTGATAGGAAATAGAGAATGAAGCCTATTCTTCACTTCTCCTTCCCTTTGAAACCCGTGTTCTGTCTCTTCTAGATTGTGGTCTTGTCCTGTGGTCTCTGAGAAGACTGTGTTGTGAAAGATGTACACCCACCAGGATCATGTCCCAAGGCTTCCAAAGGAATGCTCCCTGTGTGCTACTGCCACCTTGTGGTCATACTTTTTATGAACATATAAATCAAATGAAACACCAAAATACCTACCAGTTTTGCAGAAAAAAACAAATATTAATCATGAGAAATTTTGTATTACCAAAAATTAAATTTATAACAACTGGTTTATCTGAAGAAATCAATATATTAAGATATAAAAATACAGCAAACCTTAGCACAGAGTATTTTCCTAATATTTAATGATATTAACATTATTAGTAATACAATCCACTTTTTTAATGTCAGGGTGTTATATAGTTCAGACTGATTTTGAATTTGCTGTATAAACAAAGAATGACCTTGAGTTTTGAAATTTATGATTCCAACTTTTGAGCACTTGGATTATAGGCATGAGCTTGCTTTTTCTATTGTTGTTAACTCGACGCAGAATTTAATACATGACTACACTTTACTCATATCATTTAAATTTTCCCCTTCCCTCCAAGATTCAAATTTTTTCCCATCACCCAGAATCCCTCTTGAATTCATGACCACTTCCTTGTATAATTATTATTTCTTTTTGTTACAAGACTGGAACAATAACAAACCAGTCAACATGCTTTGATGTGTGTGAGGAAATTTGCCAAGGTCTCACCCATAGATTAATGGTTAAGGGCAATCAATCACAGCTGAGCATCATTTTCTCCAGGGAGGAAGCCTCCCACCCCATGCCAATGGGTTTTCCAAAGCCATTGGTTCATCATTTTAAGGCAATCCTTTTGTTTTGTTTTGTTTTGTTTTGTTTTTCGAGACAGGGTTTCTCTGTGGCTTTGGAGCCTGTCCCGGAACTAGCTCTCTAGACCAGGCTGTTCTCGAACTCACAGAGATCCGCCTGCCTCTGCCTCCCGAGTGCTGGGATTAAAGGCGTGCGCCACCACCGCCCGGCTTAAGGCAATTCTTTACAGTTCTTTTATAATTCATTCAGCAAATATATTATGAATCTCTTTATTAGTCTAGATTACTATTGATTAAGTCAGTTCTGTAATCATTTTTCCAAATTCTCAAATAGTTTCACATGTACATTCTCTGCTATTTCATAAAAAAATCCAAAGAAAAGGCATAGTAAACCTAGTTCATGATGCTTTATAATTAGTAATAAAAATTCATAAATACATATTGAAGGGTATATAAATATATTAATGACACTACCGTCTCATTATCAGGAAGAAAATTTGGGGACTGATATTATTTGTTTTCCTCTTATATATTATATTTCAATGACCTTGTAACTTGAAATTTCATACAAACTGATTAAAAATGTCTCTCCAATAATGCAAAGTTTCAAGGCAAATTATATATATTATCTATATTTACCTACAAACATACATTGAAAATATTCAAACCAAGATGCATTTGCTATTTTTCTACCTTAAATGCCTTTAGAAATAAGAGGTAATACAAATAGGTCGGTCGAGCTGTGTCATGTCATAATGCTGTCTCAGCAAACTCTTCAATTTTATCTAAAGCATCAAAAGAATATGGCGAAAATTAATTAATTAGGTTTTTGAGAAAATGCATCAGTCTGCATAATTGAACCTTCAACTCTTTGATATGTCCCTCCTCAGACTAAAATGGCATTCATTGACTTGCAATGGATTGTCACATTTGTTGTCTATGGGCTGGCAAAACATCAGTGTTGAGACAGATGTTAGGGTTTTTCTTAAGACATTAAAACTTTAATATGAGGGAGAAATACAGCTGACATGAGCTTTGAAGGAAGCATTAAAAGTGTGCCACGTATTCACTTTGGTCTTGTCTGAGCTCAAGCTGCAGATCCTCTTAAGACTCTAAATGCACCCTTATCACTGCTGAAAGTTTGAAGCAGATGTGCTGATCACAGAAGAAAAAAGAGAAAAGAAAAGCTGAAGGATCCTGCCGAGACTTGTTGGAACCCACTCATGTTCACTAAAGCCAGAGGCAGAATATAAAGGAACTAGGAAATGGCTAGGGTCACATAAGCATTTGTGACGTTTTCGTCCATTGTGCATGAGCCACTCGTCCTGCCATTCATGACCTAATGAAGCACAAGGCAGAAATTTAATTGATAAATTCTTTTAGTTTTGTGCCTAACCTATTCTAATGTAGCATTAAACAGTTTTTAAATTGCTTCAAACATCATTCTCATTTTTTCATACCTAGTCCAGGAACATACACTAAGATAATTTCTATATTTTGCACAAAATAAACTCAGGCAGAAAAAAGTATTTATTGAATAAGGTACATTAAATTCAGAGATCTTACTTGCATGCTGAGTGAATTCACAGTCAGGTTTCAAGTTTATTAACAAATATCTATCCATAGGCCTAGACTCAGCTCAGCCCACACACTAGCTACTCAGCTTTGTTTACAGAGTGACCTTTAACTGGTGAATTCTTCCCTGCCATGCCCCTGCCTTCCTACCATACCTAATGCAATTTCCATTACAAATATTAATTATTCCAGGTGTGATTTTATAACTTGGTTTGGAGATTGGCTATACATATGAAGTTAACTGATTTCTAGCCATAGTAAAACATACTGGGTTCATAGTTTGAGCTTTGTCAAAAAACATCCATAAAGACAGAAGGATGTAACTTATTTATGTTTTTTGATTCTGCCAAATTCAATTTATTTGGGGGAAATACTGCTATGAAAATATGGATTGTAACATATAAAGTATAGATCATATCTTGAAGGGGTGAATAGCATCAGTGAAGAGCTGGACTGAAGGAATCAACTAGCCCACCATTCTTCCTGTAGCCACCACTAGCAAGCCTTCATGTCACTGCTCATATGAAAATACGTTCAGTAAAACATTCACTAGAGAAGAGAAGCAAATAAACAAGCAAATACAACCTCATGGTGGTTCATTCAAAATTTGATTCTAACAGAATTATCAACAGACAGCAATATTCTTTGAGACATTAGAGAAAAAGAACCTGTGTACTGTGTTGAGAAACTACAAATTGTGAAATCTAGTAGTACAAAAGTTCATGGAGAATAAAAGCAGGGGTAGTATATGATTCGGCTTTCCCAGCTTTGGGCATATAGTGAAGTGATATAAAATGAATATCTTGATAGACTATCTGCATTCCCAGGTTCTTATCAACATTACTAACAATAGACAAGGAACAGAGGTAGCCCAAATGACTGTCAGTTGATCTATGAATGAAACAAACCTGGCACATTTACATATCTGACGCATAAATATTCATAAGACATGTAATATCATCCATCCTTTAAAAATGGCAGAAATCCTACCATTTGTAGTAGCAATAATGACTCTGGAAGGTACCATGCTAAAGAAAAGAAGTCAGCCACAAAATACAAATATGTGATCCCACTTACAGACAAAACATGAAGTAGTTAAATTAATGTGGTTTATATAATCTTATAAATACATGTCTATAAATATAGAAGAAAGATAAGCTTTAAAAATATGTCATAATTGTTTGATTCAGAACTTCAGTGTTATAAACTAAATTAGTAATCAAATATAACTAATATTTGATTCAGAACTTTCGCATTATGAAGTAAGCTGTCATATTACAAAAGAAACAGGAGAAGTAAGTGTAAATACAGACTAAGATTCTAATAAATTCAAACTGGCTAATCAAAAGAGATATGAATTGTAAACCATGTTTTACAATATATGGTGATACTAGTAGAAATTACAGAGATGAAGTCAGCATAGATGCCACAAGATAGCATCAGACAGACTGTGTGCACTAGAGGCTTATTGTTAGTGCGTTCCTGCTCCTTCAAGATTTGGGACATATCTAGAATGCCTCGTCCTTGAACTTGCAGAGATGGAAGCAAGCCAGTGTCCTTTGGAAAAAAAAATATTCCGTAGTTGGTTGCTTCACACTGACAAACCCTGCCTTAGAATTAATTATTGTAAATCACACAATGAATTCTCTAACATCGTAATATTATGTATAAAGGATTAAAATGAACTTTGTTAATCACAAGTGTCTGAAATATCACAATTAAACTTTCTAAGTGGTAGAAATTAAGGTTTGGAACACTACCTAGATCTAAGCTATGGATTTTGTGTTACTTCTTACAATGCTGTCACTACAGCAAAATAATTATGCAAATGTCACAAACTTCATGCTTCTTTTTAATTTTTACTCAATCAATTAATTTTTCTCAGTCCAATCACAGTTTCCTCTCCCTCCCCTCTTTTTACCCTCCCACCTCCTTGCTTCTACACATCAACTCTTTCCTTTCTCTTCAGAAAAGCACAGGCCTTCCGTCTATATCACTCAGCTATGGAATATCAATTTGCAGCAAGACTAAGCACCTCCTCTCAAATTAAAGTTGGATGAGCCAAAGAATCAGGAATAAAGGACCCCCAAGACCAGGCAACAGAGTAAGAGACACAGACCCACCCCCTCTGCCAGGAGTCCTACAAGAAGATGGAGTCACAAACAGCAACACATGAGCAGAAGGCTTGGGTAATGAGATAGACTGTGACAAATGGGTTCAGAAATTATGGGAGTGTCCAACCAATGACTGGTCCAGCTTGAGAGCCATGCAATGAGAGGGAATGCACCACTGACAATGCCTGCAGGGCCAGGACTCAGAACCTAGACAGCTGGAAGACCCAGAACAGAACCAAACATGACTGAAAACAAAGAAAATTAGGGTCAATGAAATGATTCCTAATGGTATTCTTATATACTCATAGATCATTTCCTAGCCCAATTGTTGTCAGAGAGCTTTCCCCCAGTAACTGATGGAAACAGAAGTGGAGACCTACAGACAAATATTTGACAGTTCTTGGAATATTCTGTGGAAGAGAAAGAAGAAGGATTATTGGAGCAAGCGGGGCCAAAGACATACCAGGAAACACAAACTCCACAGACCCTGACTCATAAGAACTCACAGCTCACAGAGACTGAATTGCTAGCCATGGAATTTCATGCTTTCTAAATAATATAATATTTAACAAATGTTGTCTCATTATGATTTGACTCTTCTGTAAATACAGGAGATATTATAAATAAATTTGCTTGCTTATTTTCCTTTCTTAATATTTATTTATTTATTGACTCTCCCAACCAGTTTACTCTCCCTCCTCTCCTCTCAGACTCTTCTATCGCCTAACTCACCCTTGACCCCCAATTCATTCCTCTGTAGTGAGGAGCTGCGTTCCCGCCCAGCTCCCACTCGGCTAACTCTGTAGTATGAGTGGCAGGCTGTGTTAGAAGGAGCTGTGGACAGGCCTGCTTTTCATCCCACCCGGCTCCACATTGGGCAACACTCTGCTCCACCTATCTAAGCTGCTGTCCTATCAAAAGCCAAGGCAGTTTCTTTATTAACCAATGAAGGTAACACATAGACAAATGACCCTCCTCCATCATTCCTCCTCTATTTCTATTTCGAAATATCAGGTCTGCTTGAGTATCAACAAAACACGGCATATTAAGTTGCAGTAAGACTAAGTACTTCCCCTTGTATTAAGGCTGGGCAAGGTGTCCCAGCAAGAGGATTAGGGTCACTAAAGCTAGGAAAAGGGTCAGAGACAGTCCCTGCTCCTACTCTTAGGACTTCCCCAAAAGGATCAAGCTATACAACTGCCACATACATGCAGAGGGCCTAGGTAAGTTGAATGGAGACTCCCTGGTTTTCTTGTCAGATTCTGTGAATTCCTATGAGCCCAGG
The DNA here is from genome assembly GCF_000317375.1 of Microtus ochrogaster. Lineage (NCBI taxonomy): Eukaryota > Metazoa > Chordata > Mammalia > Rodentia > Cricetidae > Microtus > Microtus ochrogaster. The sequence continues at coordinate 33,983,519 of NC_022021.1, read as the reverse complement.
TTAGTTGATTCTGTATGTTTTGTTGTGATGTCCTCCACCCATCTGATTTCTCCAGTCTATCCACCCTCACTTCAGCAGTGTTCTCCATGCTTGACCTAATGCTTAGCTGTGGATTTCTGCATCTGCATCCATCAGTTGCTAGATGAAGTCATTCTGATGACAACTGGGCTAGGCACCAATCTATGAGTATAGAATCATATTGTTAGGCGTTTATAGTAGTTTGAATCCAGCTGAAGCCCATAAACACATAGGGAGTGGCACTCTTAGGAGGTATGGCTTTGCTTCAATATTTATGTCCTTGTTGGACAATGTATGTCACTGTAGGGGTGGGCTTTGATGTCTCATATATTCCTAAATCATGCCCAGTATTCAGTAGACGGCTTTTTGCCTTCTGATCAAGGTGTAGCCAGTACCATGTCTGCCCTCATGCTACCATGCTCTCTCCCATGATGGTAATGGATTGAACCTCTGAACTATAAATGAGCCACTCCAGTTAAATGTTTTCCTTAGAAGTGTGGCCATGGTCATTTTCAAAACAGTATATACCCATATAAGAAAGAAATTGGGGCCAGGGCCTGAGGTATTGCAGACCTGACCATGTTTTTGTTTTTGATGTAATATGGACTTTGGGAGTTGGGAAAGCAGTGGAATGTTTTAAACACTGATTAATGGGCAATGCTAGCAGGAGATTGGAAGACAGTGGTCCTGAAGGCTACTTGATGAATTGCGAGGATTAAGAGTTTTCTGATGTTGGATTTTCTTTTACTCTTATTACTCTTTACTCTTTGGGGGCCTGAAGCTCAGTTCTCAAATAATTCACACATGGAGACTTATTTTTCCTTATAAAAGTCTTGGCTTAGCTTGACTTGTTTCTAGTCAGTTATTATCTTAAATTATCCTGTCTACCTTTTGCTTCTGGGCTTTTTCCTTTTCTTTTATATGTTTTACTTTCTTTCTTACTTCTTGACTGGCTGTGTGGCTGTGTGGCTGGCTCCTAGCATCCTCTTTTCCTTGTTCTCTTACTCCTTGCTCTCTCCTCTAATTTTTCTCCTCTTATTTCTACTCTCTGCCTGTCAGCCTGGATTAAGCTTTCTCCTATCTTACCCCTGGACATTCAGTTCTTTATTAGACCATCAAGTGTTTTACACAGGCAAAGAATCACATCACAGTTAAACAAATGCAGCATACACAAACACACTGTACACTAATTTTCTGCAATGGGTTTCAGAGTAGAAAAATGTTACGTTGTGGCCTAGAGACTGTCCACAGTGATATTGTGGTTAAGAAAGTGGTTTCCTTTTGCCCTTGTCCTAAGAGTCTGTCTGAGGCTAACATGAAAAGTTTTGTGTTAATTTTGTTGGCAGAGGAAATTTCCAAACAGTCTAGTATAGACTCTGTCGTGTCATTAATGGAGGTAACTCTGATGAAGATTTATAATTAAAAGGAGCACACTGACTAGAGTAAATTACAAAATGTGAATTTTGAGAAAAAAGGAATATACTAGGAAGTGGAATGGACATAAATCTTATGTTCAAAGATAGCTAGATAGATTAAAAAATGGTTGTATGCCTGGGGCAGACTGTGGGATTACTGGCAGCGACACCAGGATTTATCCCTTTACTGGCTTTTTAGGAACCTATTCTCTTTGAATAGAGACTTTGCTCAGCCTACATATAGTAGGAAGGGCCTGTACCTTTCCCAAAGCAATGTGCCTTTCCCTCTCTGAGGAGTGGATAGGGGCTTAGGTGGGGAGTAGGTAGAGGAAATGGGAAGAGTGGAAGAAGTGGGAACTGAGATTGGAATGTAAAATAGAAAAGATAGTTTGTTTTCTTTTAAAACATTAAAAAAGTGAAAAAAAAATGGAATAAAGGGAGTGTTGACCTAAGGGCAAGATCCTACCCAGGTAAATTTCTAATTTGAGAAAGGAACTACAGAAAAGCTAGTTGTGCTGCATGCCTTTATTCCCAGCACTTGGAAAGCAGAGGCTGCTAAATCTCTGAGTTCCAGGCCAGTCTGGCCTAGACATCCATTTTCAGGACAGCCAAACTCTTGAAGTGAGGACAGAAAGCTGGTGAATATGTAATTGAACAAAGTAGCCATGTTCCAGCCCCAGGAAGCAGCAGAATTTTGCAGTTTTGGAGACATTGTTCTCAAGGTAAGGATGGAAGAAAGGGGCTGTGGAATTTGCCCTTGAGACTAAAAAAAGCTGCTGAAGTCAGGTTTGTGTCAGGGGTGTCCATGAGTAGATCTCTAGAGAGGAATTGTGAGAAGCTGTAAACTTGCAGCCTGGATTGTCTTGGAGACACCACGATGTGGAAAATGCAAGAACCATGGGATACATGCCTAGGAAAACTGCTAACAGCGAGTGGAACCAGCCCAAGAGAAAGAAGTATGTTGCAGTCAACAGAGCTGAAAGGAATCCTAAGAGCATTTTGGCATCAGACATGGAGATGCAGTTTGGTGGTGGCCCAACTGGTTTTCACGCTAACTTTGGTCCAATATTTCCTCACTATGTTCCCTTTCCCTACATTTTAAAAATGATAATGTGTATCCTGTGCCATTATATGTGGGAAATATTAATGTTTGATAATATTATTTTTAAGTTTTTCCATTCAATTATTTACACTTTCTTCCTTCCTCCCTCCCAATCCCCTCCTGCTCCCCCGCACCCATTTCTCCCTCTCCCACCCTGCTTGAGAGAGGGCAGGGAACCCTGCCCTTTGGGAAGTCCAAGGCCCTCCCCCCTACATCCAGGCCTAGAATTACAGTCAAGATATATGAATCTCAGAAGAGATTTTGAATGTTAGGTACTAAAACATGATTGAGACTGTGATAGACTATGGGGACTCTGGAAGTTGGACTAATTGGATTTTTAGATTATATTATCAATTTAAAATGTAGATTATGGGGGCCAAGGGGTGGAAAGCAGTAGATCCAATGTAATTGCTAGGATTATTAGCTTGAGTCATTCTTTTAGATTTCTGAGAGTATTCCTTGCACCAGGCTTCTACCTCACCTGAAAATGCATTCCCTTTTTGCCATCACCTATTTCAGTACTCTCCCCTTTCACCACACATGGCTAATCTTTTATCTCCCATCCCCACCTGCCCCCATTCTACTCATGAAATCTCTTCAATTTCCCCTTCCCAAGGAGATACAAGTGTTTCCCCACTTGAGTATTCCTTGCTCCCTAGCCTCTCTGGGACTATGGATTATAGCATGGTTATCCTTTACTTTAAAGTGAATATCCCCATATGAGTATGTAACATGTTTGTCTTTCTGGGTCTGGGATACTTCACTCAGCATGATTTTTTTTTTCTAGTTCTCACCATATGCCATTGAATTTCATGATGTCATTGTCTTTCACAGATGAATAGCATTGTATTGTGTAAATGTACCACATTTTCTTTATCCATTCTTCAGTTGAGGGACATCTAGGCTGTCTCCAGATTCAGGTTCTTAGAAATTAAAGCTGCTACAAACATAATTGAGCAAGTGTTTATGTGGGATAATTAAGTATCCCTTGCGCACATGTCCAGGAGTGATATAGCTGAGTTTTTTGGTAGATCACTTTCTAATTTTTTGAAAACAGCCACATTGATTTCAAAAGTGACTGAACAAGTTTACACTCTCACCAGCAATAGAAGATTTGTTCCCTTGCTCCACGCCCTCAGGAGCATGAAGTATCATTTGTGGTTCTGATCTTAACCATTTCGACAGGTCTAAGATAGATTCTGAGTCTTTTTTTATTTCCATTTTCCTGATTACTATGGATGTTGAATGTTTTTAAGCATTGCAGAGCTATTTGAGATATTTCTTTTGAGGATTCTCTGTTTAGGACCTAACTCCATTTTTAAAATTGGATTATTTGTTGTTTTGATGACTAGTTTCATAAGGACTTTATATATTTTGGAAATCCTCTATCAGATGTGGAGCTGGCAAAAATCTTTTCCCATTCTGTGGGCTTTCGTTTTGTCCTATTGATGGTTTCCTTCGGCTTACAGAAGCTGTCTATTTCATGAGGTCCCATTTAGTAATTATTGATCCTTTTACCTGTACTATTGGTGTTCTACTCACAAAGTTGTCTCCTGTACCAATGCACTGAAGGCTATTTTCCACTTTATCTTGTATCAGTTTCAGTGATTCTGCATTTGTACTGTGGTCTTTGATCTACTTGGACTTGAGCTTCATACACTAGAAAAGATAAGAATATATTTGCATTCTTCTCCGTGCTGACATCCAGTTAGAACACCACCACTCATTGAAAATGCTTTTTTCCATTGTATTCTTTTTGCTTCTTTGTCAAAATTCATGTGTCCGTATATGTCTGGATTTACTTCTAGGACTTGGATTCAATTATATTGATTGACAAGTCTGTTCTTATGCCAATACCATGTGGTTTTTAATACTATAACTCTATAGTAGAGCTTGGTATCAGGGATGGTAATACCTTTGGAAGTTCTTTTATTATATAGGATTGTTTTTACTCTTTTGAATTTTCAATGTTGTTATTTTTCCAGATGAGCCAAAATGTTGATGATTTCCTTTTTACTCTAATCCCCACATTAGGCACCATTTTTTTTTTCTACTCTTTCGGGACCTGCCACCAGCTCCCAAATAAACACATGTAGTCTTATTATTACTTACAACTGTCCAGCCTTAGCTTGGTTTGTTTCTTGCTAGCTTTTCTTAACATATTTACCAGTGTATTTTTTGAATCTGGGCTTTTTCCTCCTCTTAGTTTTGTATATCTTGCTTTTACTCTTTCTCCATGGTTGACTGTGAAGCTGGTTGGTTGCCCCTCCAAAAGAGCAGGAAGCAAAGAAGCCAAAAATGTAAAATAACAACAACAATTTTCTGTTCCAATGTGGAGCTAGGGTAAAAGAAAATCCAACAGCATCTATCATCAGTATAAAGTTGGTTATAAGGCATTATCTTGTGCTTCAATTTTGTTGGAAAATTCAGGTCTTGTTGTACTGGGATGACTGACTCTGGCAGTAACTTATTGCTCTGGATGTTACTCATTGTTTTCTTACTCTTATGTTTAGGCATCTGAGTTTGGAGTGGTTAGAATTTTCAGTGCCAATTTCTGGTTTAGTCTTTAATGAATGAGTGTTTTTATCCTTGGTTTCTGTTTGCTCTCTGGTCCTCTGGCTGCAATAACCTGTGGTGGAGTAAATCATTTCCACCTGCTTTGGATACTTGATTTCAGATGGCGTGAATGACCTCTGGTCCAGTAGGGGGTTTCTGTCCAAGTTTGGAGCTGAAATTCTAGTTATATGTATAGTCTCTCTTCTCCAGTGAGGTCCTCTGGCTTCAGGGACGCTGGCAAAAATTCTTTTGGGATAGGAGGTTTCTACCTGGTTTCTAAAGAGTTTTCCTAGTTGCTGGGGTTCAACATGTTGGTCTGGCCTCTGAGATTAAGAATGATGGTTTGGCCTATTATAAGGTAGCTGGCTTCAGCCAGAAGTGTAGCCTAAGATATGGTTATGAGGAGAGGAGGGGCAGGTGTAGCTATGGTGGATGAGCTCTGAGAGGTTGCTGGGGCAGCCTGACTTTGAGTTCAGGATGCTGGCCTGATTTCTGGTAGTATAGAGGGCTTCCTCCAGAAATGTGGGCTAGGGAATCTTAATTTCTTCTTTAAATAGTACCTATGTCATAGCCATGCGAAAACTCAAAATGGTTGCATATTAAAGCAGTAATACCTGTTAAATTAGAAACAGAAATTACATAGGTTTGAACTTTTAGCTATTAAAAATTACTAATATCAAAATTTGCCTGTAATTTATAATACAGTATTTTTATATATGGTTGCTGTTTTATAAGCAATATTGTTATTTATCTTTTGAGAATTAGACACAATACAATCTTTGAAAGTTTTATTGTTGATTCACTCAATATTTCTAGCCTTGACAAAATTATTCTATTTATTTTCTAGAAGATGGTTTAGTATAAAATGACATTAGCTTTCTTCTCCAGAATCTCTGTAGGCTCCTCAAATGAAAATATCTTCAGTGACCTCACTTGATCAATTCTCCACTCTGTCCAGAACTATTGTAGTCTACACATGTAAGTTAACTGTGTCATTCATCTTTTCATTATGATAGCATCAATTTATAAAGTGAAATGGTTTCATTTAGCTCAATATTCGGAAGTTCCTACACATGATTTCATTAACCCCTTTGGTGTGGGGCTGAAATGAGGAATCTCACTTGGGAAGAGAGTGTGTGGTTGAGGAGAACCTCTTATGAGCAGGAAATGAAAACTTGGAAGAAAAAAAAGAAAAGGGTCTCATCTCCTTCAATTATACTGCACAATGCTTATTGGACTTCCCATTAGAGCAACCCCTTAATATTTCTACCAGATCGCATTATTACCATTTGGGGACCAAGGCTTTAATACAGGAATTTTATTGGGCTCCCAAGACCAAACAGTAGCACAATTTGGCACTCTAGACATTCAGAAAATGGAAGTATGTAATTTTTTTTTGTTGTTTTTCTTTTCTTTCACTGGCCTGTTTCACTAGAATAATGCCATCCAGGCTTGGCCATGTTGTTGTCTGTGTCAAGACTATCGTTCTTTTAAATACTTGAAAATAATTTAGAAATGCATAAGCCAACTTCTGCTGTAGCCCCCCCCCCTTTTTTTGTGCAAGTAGTTGCATCAATCCCTGCCTATTAGAAAATATTAAGATAACTAATGTAAAAGGTCAATTAGCTAAGCCCACCTATTCATCAGAGATGTGTGTGTGTGTGTGTGTGTGTGTGTGTGTGTGTGTGTGTACATCTGTGTAGAGCTACAAAATTACATGGCACAGTGAATTTAAAGGAATCTCCAGCAGGTTTTACAGAAATCATTTTATAGTCTCTTCAAAAACATATAGATTTCCACACTTTTATACATTCTAACAATTTTTATTTTGTATATTTTACAACATACATGGATATGAACAGAAATACCAAAATATGCCTGACCTGAAATTTTTTATAGTCATAAAATAATCCTTCCTTTGTTCACTAGAATATTGTCCCTGGAAAAAATATAGTATATGATCTAGCTGCTTATAATTTTGCTGCAACTTGTGGAAATAATTAATATATTAAGCATATGAGTGCTATGTCACATATTATTTTTCAAATCCTTTATACCCTACTCTCATAGCATTTTTATTTTGTTAATAGTATTATCAAATACTAGTGAAGACCAAACAGGAAAGGAGCATTTTGGAGCTCACAGCAGTTGTGAAAGCATGAACAGACCCGTGCGAGTACAAGTTATACAAAAATGTTAGCACAGACAAAGGAGGGTGGGTATGACATGAACCACTAGCCAATGAGCTATTCTCATTTGACAGCTGCTATGAAAGGGGAACAGCTGGCACTAATAATATAAACCTTTGTAGAAGAGCACACACCAGGTCAAGGTGGGAAACACAAGGTGGACTCAAGTCAAAGAAAAAAAAAACATAGAGAAGAAATCTCAAAATTGGGTGGGGAGGGAGGCCACTTCTTGCGTTTGTCGTCATCTGGATTATATCACCTCCTTTTGACATCGAGTCTTAGCACTGTTACCTTCCAACGTGAAAGTTTGTAATTGAGTTACTTCAACACAGAGTCAGGGGAATTGTTTTGTGTTTGATAATTTCTTCTTTTTTCATCCAACTTTTCTTTCTAAAAGCAGACATCGTAAAGTTATATAACTGTCTGATAATGTCAAGAATAGAATGGGTATTCATTAACTTATCAAGATTCATAGCAATGGATAAGTCTATCGCTTAATTATTTTGTGAATGTCTTAATGGTCTGAACCAAAGAGGTCCATGAATATAACTTATACCACAGGAGTTTTAATCAAATATTCTTCAGTGTTTTTTCCTTTCATTTCTTTTTCAAAATCTGTTGTCATTGGTCTATGGGATTCTAGCAGGAGTCACTGAACACTTTGTCCATTCCATTTATTTTAATATTTTAAGAGCATGCATGGCATTCAACTTGCATGTTTTTGCCTCTATCACAAAACAGCAACTTATTCTAGTGAAAAATTTCAGATCTTTTGAATGTGGAAATTTTTATTATAGTTAAATACCTTGAAAATTGGAGGTGCAGCATATCGTAGTTAAAATTGGTTTTCCTGTTTCCTAGCAAAGCATAATAAAACTTGATATTTTTCACCACAGCACAAGACAAGCATATTCTGACACTTAAGCATGATGGGATTATGGCATCACTTCCAATATGGATATACTGTTCTTTTTTAACTTTTAAATCACATTTTTAAACAGTTAATTAAATAAATATTCTCATTTTAAAGATAAAAATTATGTAATTTTGTGAGAAACGGAAATTTCTGAAGTGTGTTAAATGTGAAAAATTACATGTAGTAATAGGCAAAAAAAATGTACACTTCACACTATACTCATAGCTGATGAAATGGACATCGTTACTGTAGTCCAGCTACCAGTTAGTGCTACTGACAAGTCCTGTGACAAGAGAAAATTCAAAGATAAATCTTTCACATTAGCACAATGTAGCTTTTCAAAATAAAAAAGTCCCCTCCAATGCAGCATTATTTAGAGTAGGCACAACATCCATTGGGAAATTATATTTTTATTATAAACTCAGAGGGATTTATATTTCATTTTTCATTTATTGAAAAACAAGAAGAATAAATATAAATAGTCACGGTGGATTCATGCACTGTACCCTTCACTCCATTTTTATATCTCTTATTCTAAAAAGTAAACTGACTGACAGGGAGATCTGGGGTGTTAGTCCAGGTACACTGCTTCAGCTTCATATGCAGAAATCATTGCTACTTAGACACTCTGACTAAGAACAGTCAATGCCTGTCTTGTCTGGGAAATGGTGGATCAATAGAAAGATGGATGCAAAAAGATAGACAGAAAAATGTATGGAACCAAATAAAAATAGCATATGTACAGATTAAAACATATGTTAGGCTTTGCAAACTACTCTGCAAGAGTCAGGACAGCTTGAAAGATGCTCATTTTCACTTTACAGATTTATGACAAGCTTTCTCCAATATTCATGAACACGGAGAGTATTTGCCTAAGGCAGATATAGTGGCGAGGCATTAAAACTGACAATAATAGCCTAGCGCAATGAACAACATAATTAGAGACTTTGAGCGATTTTATTCATTGAATTCAAGATACATCTACTGCTCTTACATGTCTCTTTGTGAATGTAAGTGCAGTAATCTGAAACAAAGGTCAGTTATTCTTAAAAGTTTTAAATCTTTTTAATTCTTTAACTATCATCTTTTCATTTCCATTTTATTTACAGTATGTGAATTGCTGTTTTACTTAATTCAACAGATTCTTGACTAATTGACTGTCAGATACATTGTGACTGCTTTGCTATGTTTAATAAACTGCAATTATAAACCTTTCAGAGGTTCCTTATTATTGCAAGAAAAATGAACACAAAGAAACAAAATTGCATTATATTTAGCATTTATTCAAGACTATGGTATTTTGAAGCTAGGTTTTTAGAAAACACAAATAACTGTCACAGAGCTGTGGTTGAATTATTTCCTAATTGGCAGTAAACTTATGTCCAAATATATACAAACTATTTTACCATCAAATGAATAAAGCTTTTGTAATGAATACACATCTAAGTTACATACTTTTACATTTATATCACACAACTCTTACACACACACACACACATACACACACGCATATATACACACACATACACACATATACACACATATACACACACATACGCACACATATACACACACACATACACACACATATACACACACACATACACATACATATACACACACACACATACACACACACACACACACACACATACACACACACTTTTTTCCTCTCACACAAAGTCCTATTCCAACGACAGCTGAATTTCTTAATTTCACTATCCACAGGTAATAGCTTATCTGAAAGGATCCCGAGAGTCTAACCCAGTAGCCTTTAGCATTCTCTTCCTCACAACACCACATCCAGTCTTTGCAAACTTAAAACAAACAGCATCATGTCAAAAATCAGGCCCTCCTGCTGGTAACTTGAGGATGGCTGTCTTAGAGTTTCCTGTGCTTCAAATACACTCTTCATTTTGTTACTTGCCTGCTGCAGGCACCTAGTCTTGCTTCTTTGTCTAATAGCCATGAGAGTTCAAATAAAACTTCTCCTTTAGAGTTATTTTTCCTAGAGCTCTAGTCTTTCTAATTTAACCATTTATTAGAGTTACTAATTATCTATATTTTTAACAATAAAAGGATAAATGGACCTCTTTAACCCCAATCATCACATATTGGGTTTTATTTTTTGAAGTAGGTCTAGAATCCAATCAGAAAGGTGTTGGTAACCCTAATGATATTTGCCCTTCTATGATACCAGCGGTCATTATTATGAGTTTAAAGGTCCACAGCTGAGTAAAAATAATGAATACTTTTTTTTCCCTCTGATAGTGTGCACAGCATCTTCCCAACATGTAAAAATTAGCCGGTAGAAATGAAACAAGTCATTCCATCACTTTTTCTCATGTGTTATTCAAAACGTGACTTTACATACAAATACAAAGATTTCCATGATGTTCTTTTTTTGTCCTGATTTCCCATAGAACTGTACATATGAGAAACTGGAGTGTCCATTTGGATATACGATTTTTCTTATGCAAGCCAGTTTTAGTGGTTAAGATTAATTGTTCACTTGACAGGATAGAAAAAAAAAAGTTGTGCATTCCCGTGAGGGATTATCCACATTATGCAATTAGAGTTTTGAAGACATGACTTATAAAGAGGGAGTAGCAGTCAATGGACTTGTGTCTCACACTAAATAAAAAGAAATTAAAACACAAATCAGAATCACTCATAACTCTGCTTCCTGAATTTAGGTATAATGTGGATAGTTAACCTGTGCAATATAAAATAATTAATATGCCAATATACTATAAGTTTTGTGCCAAAAAGATGCTGAGTAAAAATAATGTAGAGCATACTAATTTCTTGTGTCAGAGGCTGCACACTGAGGCAACATCTGTCGGGTTCCAGCCTCAACGATGTTCGCACATTCCAAGGTACGAGTATGAGGATTAGAATTATTAAGCAAAAGGAACAGATGTGTGAGAGAAGTAAAAGATACAAACACAGACTAGCACAGGGAGGGGAATTCAGTTAATACTGAATTCACCCATGTTTATTCTCTATTTGTTTATAAATGCCATTCCAAAAGAGGATGAGGGAGGAAACAGACTTCATTAACATGATATAAGGAAAAAAAACAAGTATCCTTACAGGCTGTCACTCCCTGGAACATCCTGTCAATCTCCTTTGAAGGGACAAAAATAGAATGAAATTCTTTGACTTTTAGTCAAGGTGGAGTGGATTCACATCTGTACTTAAAATACCAATTAACCACAAAAAGTTCAGCCTCGATGAAACCTGCATGTTCCAGGGTAGAAGTGTAAGGATTAGAATTATTAATCAAAAGGAACAGAGATATAAAAGAAATGAGAGAGAGAAATATAGAACAGCATTGTATGAATACTGAATCCTGAATCCAACCTCACTTATTTTCCATATGCTTATATACTTCACTATTAAAGGAGGGAGGTAACATACTTCATTAACATGATATAAGGAATAAACTTGAATTCTCTGATCTTTGGTTCAGGTGAAACAGATCTACCTCTATAACCAAAATTCCAACTAATCACACCCTAGGTCAGAATCTCTTGTTAGTAGTTCCATATGTTGTCAACAACTTTGGAAGAGCAAAAATAAGCTCAAACTCTATAATCTCCAGTCAAGGCAGAATAGGTTCACATCTGTGGGTTCCCACATATTTCTCCCTTTTTATTTAATCAAGTCTGTGCTTCTGCCCCATGACAGATGACCGTCCCTGCCTTGGGGGCTTTTTCCCCATTTTCCAGGCTTACCCATAATTAATTGGTACATACATTCTGTCATGTATGCTCTGACTTAGATTGTCTGGAGGGGAGAGATCTTGTCTGTCTCTGACAACCAACCTCCAAGAAAAAAGGGTTAAGCGAGAATGCATCTCTAGGCACTGGGAATTTAAGCCAATTTTCTGCCAACATAGTTAATCACATGCAAGCAGACAAAGCTTTGTGATATCTTCTAATAAAGAAGTGGAGGATGAGCAGAGGAAGGATTGTCTTTTAAAATTGGTCTAGAATGTCTTTAACAGTTGTCAGCTACAATCTAAATATAAATTTTTCCTTTTAAATAAAGAATGTAGATTAACTTAAAATGTAAAAGCTAATTATTAATAACCCTGAGCTTTTGGCATAATGTTTGTAATTAACATAAGGCTCTGTTTGTTTATTTGGAACCAAGAAGACAGGACAGAAAACTTTTGTTTACATATGGTACCCAAATGTTTGACAATAATTTCCAAATAAAGCCTGAAAAAACTTTGAAAGGATTCTATTGGATCTGTTTATTGGTGGTGAGCAAAGGCACAGCTCTTTTAAGAGACAACTTCCAGGCTTGGTACTTATGACAAAAACAGTGACTCTTTGAAGAGGTCCTACTACCAAACACTTAAATGTTTTTTGTTTGTTTGTTTGTTTGTTTGTGAGAAATAGGTGTCACACTAGTTGGTGGGTGGTATCATGAATCAAGAGACTTCGTAGAGTTGAGGCAGTAAACATGTATATGTCTCTTCTCCATGAGACTAGACTCTCAGGAAGCCCAGACAGAGGAATCAGCACCAACCAGCACACCATGACCTAAGTTACACAGCAGTTTTTTGCTCATGAGAACAGAAAAGTTTACAGATGCACAGTAAGGACAGATTGAGACAAAAAGATCCTTTAATCAGGTCATGGTGTGTTTTAAAATATGGATAGGCAGAAACTTGGCTACATTTACAAAAACACAGACAATAGATGACCTCACAGCAGCAAATCCCAAAAGGGAAAAATGCACACAACAATGTTACCAACAAGGAAAACTAAAATAACAGGAGCTAGCAATCACTGGTCATTAACATCCCTTAATAAAATGGACTCAACTCACCTATAAAAAGACACAGGATAACAGATTAGATAAGATAACAATCCATCCTTCTCCTGCATACAAGAAATACACCACAATCTCAAAGACAGACATCACCTCAGAGTAAAGTGTTGGGAAAAAAAATTTCAATCAAATGGACCTAAGAAACAACCTGGTGTGGCTATCCTAATATCTAACAAAATAGACTGCAAAATAAAATCAGTCAAAAGAGACAAAGAAAAACATGTTGTGTTAGTCAGAGAAAAAAAAAAAAAAGGAAAAATCCATCCATCAAGAGGAAATCTCAATACTGAACATCTGATGCCCCAAATACAAGGGCACCTTCATATGTAAAAGAAACATTTCTAAAGCTAAAATTACACATTAAACTCCACACACTTACAGTGGAAAACTACAACACCCCACTCACACCACTGCATAGGTCTGACAAACAGAAAATTGACAGAGAAATAAGGTAACTAACAAATGCTATGACGCAAATGAATTTAACAGACATCTATAGAACATTCCATGCAAATATAAAATAATATACCTTTTTCTCAGCTTCTCATGGAACTTTCTCAAAAATTGACCACATATTAAGTAGCAAAGCAAACCTCAACAGATACAAAAATATATTGTAATACCCCATGTATCTTATTAGATTACCATGGCTTAAAATTGGAACTCAACAGCAATACTAACTCCAGAAAGCCCATGAACACATGGAAATTAAACAATAATCATCTAAATCATCAATGGGTAAAGGAAGAAATAAAAAAGAAATTAAAGACTTCCTAAAGTTCAGTGAAAATGGTCACACAAAATATCTAAATTTATGGGACAAAATGAAAGCAGTGTTAAGCTGAAAATTTATAACACTAAATGCCTACATAAAGAATCTGGAAAATCCCCACACTGGTGAGTAAACAGAACTTTAAAAACTCTAGAACAAAAAGAAGCAAATTTACTCGGGATGACTAGATGGCAGGAAATAATCACTGAGATCTGAAATAAAATAGAAACAAAGAAAACAATACACAGAATCAATGAGACAGAGTTGGTACTTCTAGAAATTAAAAAAAAAATAGACAAACTTTATCCAAACTAGCCAAAAGACAAAGAAAGAATATCCAAGTTAACAAAATCAGAAATGAAAAGGGGGACATAGCAATGAACATGGAGGAAATCCTATCTTTTCTGTATTTTAGTGCAATAATAGCAGTAAGTTTATCATGGAGCCCATAATCGATTATCTAGTCTCAGGCCCTAGACAACATTAACAATTTCACATCTGGCTTCCATCTTATGTAATGTTCATACTCCTACTTAAACAACAAGCATACATTCCTAACTCTAACAAACTATTTGAAATTAGATAAATAAATATATTAAATAAAAAATAAAATAAAAGGCAAATTATTAGTATTTCTAACATGAGAACCTATAATGCATTTTAAATAATATTGTTTAGCAGAGAGCACTACTACTTCACAAATATTTAAATTAAATAGGAGTTTATATAACTGTTTTTCCAATAATCAAAAATATGCAGTGTCTTCATTTATTTATTTGGATTTTCATCAAAAATACAAGTCAGATAAAGCGTACATGTGCATTTCAAAAATGTGATTCAAGAATAGGTGTGCCGAATTTCTAAATGGGAGCTCTTCAGAAAACTAGATCAATGAAATAAAGAGCACCTACATTCTACATGAGGGGACCATAGAGATGCCTGTTATGCTGAAAGCACTAACAAACCTAAAAATTTGATCTGTACAATATCTCTTCATCAGTTCCTTTTGGGTTTCTAAGGAGGCATAAATTGAAAAAACTGTATCAATTTGACATGGGGAATGATGCAACAGAAAGCATTACTTAATGCTTTTTAAAAAATCAAAACCATGAGTCCATTTATTGTTAAATAGAGCTAAAAGTAGGAAGATGGTGAGTTTCTAAGGTCATTGAGTAAATGTTGTGAGAGGGCTATCAAAGTTTTATCTTATGACCTTTCAGTACTCAGGATTGGCCTCAGCAGAAAACTGTTGTCCTAAGGATTGCAAAGTGAATGCCCATGTCAGTCAGTGTAAAAGGATGACCCTGATTCAAGATTTTCTTACTCTAAAGAGTGAGATAGAACTTTCTCGGAAACT
>NC_022021.1:33961765-33967664 GCF_000317375.1 Microtus ochrogaster | reverse complement strand
ACATTAAATACTGCTCGTCAAGCCTCTTGCATTTAATCATATTTCCACATTTTTCTTCTCCCTCCTCTTTTCACGAATTTATTTTACAAATATGTGATCACGTCACACAATATACACATGAATATTTTAGGTGTCCCTATTCAAGTGAATACATCTAATATCTCCGCAAAAGCAGAAAACTGGAAAGGCACCATCTAACTAAACATGAAGGGCACATTTTTGGGAGCAGTGAGCAGGCCTCTAGATTATGTCCAGATGTTGCACCCAATGATTAAGTTGCACCTTGTTAAATCATCAGTCATCAGCATCTAATGCAAACACACATGGTGTGGAAGTGAAAACAATTACAATACAAACTCCACATTGCATATGTATTGTCAGAAAATTTAAATTCATTTATTATATATTCTGTTCCTTACAGAAAATTTGTAAAGCCATCCCTCTCTAGTAAGAGACTGATTTATATACACTAATTTAAACAGACTTTTTGCCTTCCCTCTCCAAAGTTTGACTTTACCTGTTTTTTTTGTTTGTTTGTTTGTTTGCTTGTTTGTCTGCTTGCTTGTTTGTTTTTTTCCTGTGACCTTTAAGATTAGATTGCTTTCTCCAATTGTGTATTCAATCTTAGGTCTCTGGGCCATCCAGCATCTGGATCCTGGTACTCAGGCAGTGTCCAGGGTGGGCTCACTACCTTGGCATTGGTGTCAGGCTGAAACAGTCACTGTTTGGCCACTCCCACAATCTCTGTTCCACCCTTACCACATAACATCCCATAGGCCGGACAGACTGTAGGTCAAAGGTTATTTGGCTGGATTGGTTTTGCAATTCCTCCACTGGAAGTGTTGCATGGTCACAGGATATAGCCAGTTTAGATTAACCATCTTATATTGCTAGGAATATTAGCTAGAGTTACCTTTGTAGGTTCCAGAGATTTTCCATTACACCAGGTTTATTCCTGACCCTGAAATGCCCCTACACCATTATCTAGTAATTTTTTTCAGTACTCTCACTCTCAATCAATGATTGGAGGAAAGAAGTGTCAAGGTAATG
This sequence comes from Microtus ochrogaster, assembly GCF_000317375.1. Taxonomy (NCBI): domain Eukaryota; kingdom Metazoa; phylum Chordata; class Mammalia; order Rodentia; family Cricetidae; genus Microtus; species Microtus ochrogaster. Next base: position 33,966,614 of record NC_022021.1, on the reverse strand, counting down.
GTGCCTAATGATTTTTCTGCTATACCCATTGGTTGGTACCTACTCCAATTGTCATCAGAGGCTTCATACAGCAACTGATGGTAACAGATGCAAACACTCACCACCATATATTAGGATGAGTTTGGTGAATCCTGCTGAAGAGAGGGAGGAATGATTGTAGGAGCCAGACAGTTCAAGGACATCACAGGAAAAACCACATAACCAACTAATAGGAGTTCCCAGAGTTCAAACGGGCAACCAGAGAGTCTGTGAGGGATTGACCTGCGCACTCTACATATGTGTGACATTGCTAAAGCTTCCAGGAATCCTAACAGTAGGAGCAGGGACTGTCCAGAACTCTTTGACTGGATGTTGCAAACCTAGTCCTCATACCGGGTTGCCTTGCCCAGCCGCAACACAAGAGGAGATGTTTAGTCCTATAGCAACTTTATATGCTTTTTTTTTTTGTTGATATCCATTGGAAGCCTGAACCTTCTGAACAGAAAGGAACTAGAATGAATTGAGACTGGCAGAGGGGAAGATGGAGAAGAAGATGGAGGAGAGTAGGCAAGGAAAACTGCAGTCAGGAAGTAAAATAAATAAATTTAATCAATAGAAAATGAACTGACAAAAAATAAATATTATATAAAATTCTCTCTGGACATTGAATCACTTTTACAAAATTCTTCCTGCTGATAGAAATCAACTGGAGTGGTGTTTCTTATGTAATGGTTAGCGGTAGGGAAAGTTAGCCAGGTTTACACCTCACACTAAGACAGTTAATTTCATACTACTTCTATAATACAAATATGTTAAATTAAATATATGATCCAAGATAAACAATTAGAAAAATCTTAAGGATCGAATTTTAGAATGTTTTGAGTTATCATTGTAAATGTACCTATGTCCAGTTCTGTTAGCAGACACAATTTTCTGAGCTACTCTTTTTGACCATACTCCTCCGGACCGATATTTCTTCTTCTGCCTCTCTATCTCACATAATCCATTAACCTGCCTTCCTTCTGCCCAATGATCTCTTCTGTCAAGATCTCTTCTGTCTATTTCATTGTCTTCATCATAGTTTGTTTCCAATTGTTTTGATTAAACTCCATGACATGACATAAAATAACTTTGGGGGGAAATATTGTTGTTGTTTTTTTTTTTTCTTGTTTTCTATCATTAGGAAAGCAAAAGCAGAGACCTTGTGGCAGGACCTGAAGCAGAGGTGGAAAGGTCATGGAGGAAGGATGCTTACTGGCATTCCTCTCGTGGTTTGCTTGGCCTGTTCTAATTATTTTTGTGTATACAGTCCGGTACCACTTTCCCAGAGAAGGAACATTCAACAGTGGGCTGCGTCTTCTCACATCAGTCATTAACCATGAAAATATCCCACAGACCTAATTATCGTTTGATTTGATGAAGAGATTATTTTAGTTTTGGTTTCATCTCTACAAGACACGATAGTTTGTATCAAGTTGAAAAAAACATGACAAGTTCACACGCTGTCTACGTCAAACACACACACACACACCTTCATTTGCATGCATTGGAGCTCATGCACGCATTCAACCGATGTACTACATGAGAGAATGGTGGTGTATTTGTCATTTTTTTTATTCTGGGTTTCTCTTATCTTACTTACCCTGATGATTTCCAGAACCATTCAACATTTTTCCAAATGCCATTATTTCAAATGATGCATAATCAGGAAAAGCAGGTATGAGTATGTACTTGCGTATGCATGTGCACATTTCATTGGTGTCTTTAGTGACTAGACTCTTGGATAAAATAAATTAGAACTCAAGAATGTCTCAAAGCACAGTATTTGAGAAAGCACTGTAACACAAGCTGTCTCTGAGCCAGAATAAAGAACTGTCCTTGACAATGATTTCACATGTCAGTTTTTATTGTGGGCATCCAAAATGACAAAGAGAACAAAATCTGTATCAATTTCCTAAGTGAACTTGAAGAAGGACCTTGAATCGTAATAAAAGAATAAAGTACCACTAATGAAACCTCACAGTCATTCTTCATCCAAAAAGCCTAAAGTGATTTTTCGAGGGCCATTCAGCAGTAGAGGGTTAATGTCTTGACCAGGTTCTAAAAGAACTTTCAGATGAGTGGTTTGCAGTTCAGATAAATTGGTGCCAGCAATCACAGTTTGAATCGTATCTAAACAGAAATGATACCCTGCCAAGTATTTGCAATGCAGGTAAGAGAGTTCTAGTCAATGTGTCTGTCATAATGCATCCAGTGAGTTCAGACAGATCTGGGTAGATATTTTTTCTTTGCATCAATTCTGGAACATAGACAAATGATGTAGATATTTAACAATATATACTTTGACTTGATTTTAGGCCTGTGAGATAACAGCTACTTCTTCATGGAAATAAATGAAATAGAACTGAAACAAATAATTCCACTAAGATTATGATCAAAAGTTATTCTCAAGTTCTGGATATGGAAGACAAAATATGGTTGATAACCAGAAAATCCTCATTCGATTTTCTTATTTGTTTTCCAGAAATATTCAGGATCATGGCGGGACAATGTGGCCTCATCTGTGAGTGAATAGATATATAAATTTTATACTGGATATGGAATGAACTGTTACTCCTTCTTGTATTTTAACAGAAAGTTTGTCACATCTATTATCACTGAAACATTTGGAAATGTTTTCTCAGTTTGTGAATGGTATGGTACATTGCCTGCTCTGGTAAGTTACCTACTCACTTTGGTCTGTTAGAAATGCTAAACTAAGCGAACACACACTGAAAGAAAACAAAAAAAAATGTCAGAGGGAGTTGTGAGAAGAAGTTTGCAAAGAGGGGCGCTGAGAGAGGATGGAGATGAGGGAGCATAACGGGCAGGAAAAATGACTAAAATCTACTGCATACATGTATTAAACTGGAAGGTGATAAAAATAAATAAATAAACCTTCACCTGAAGAACTCTTAATGAAATAGATCCATGTACACATTCATGAGGCTAAGGTAACAATTGATCTTAATGACTTTTCGTTAACTTTGTGAAAATAATTTCATTCTTTGTATAGTTGTGCATATAAATTTACTTGTCATCGTAATAATCAGCATCACACACCAATAATATTTTATATCGATGACTCTCATATATATTAATTTGTTAAATAAGAGGATCATGTTTCCTTAGTGTCATGTAGTATGCATACATAGTCTCCATGAATGTTCAGTGCCCTTTTAGATAAACATACCTATTTTGTTTCATGCCTATTTATCTCTTATGATTAAATGACCCAAAACCCATCCACAGACATATGTTATATTGTAGCCACCTTCTAAAGTGCTACATAATGTAGGGTCATATAACTGCAAAGATAATGTGTCTTAAGAATTTGGGGTCAAGCTAATTTTCTATCATTAATTGTATTTTATTTTATATTTTACCACTTTCTTAAATATACATTCTTTTTTCATGAAATGTATTATGATTACAATGTCCCCTGCTTCAAAACCTACCAGTTACTCCCCACCTCCCTGTACATTCTGATCCACTCACTTTCTCTCTCTCATTAAAAAAAAAAGTCTAAGAGATAACAATGAAGAAAAACAAAATAAAACAACAACAACAAAACCATCATATTGAAATTGGACAAGGCAAATAAAAAGGAGAGAAAAAAGCATCCCAAGAGAGGACACAAGAATCAGAGACCCACTCATTCACATACGTGGGAGTCCCATGAACATAATCAACAGAAAGCTAAATCTGTATGCAGAGAACCTTGGGCAGACCTGTATCAGAACTGTGCTTGTGGCTTCGGTCTCTGTGAGTTTGAATAATACACCATTGTGTAAATATTCCATATTCTTCATCCTTTCTCCTGTTGATGAATATCTAGGCTGTTTCTTATATCTGACTATTATGAATATGACAAGAATGGACACAGTTGAGTGAGTGCCCAGGTGGGAACATGTCCATGAGAGATATAGTTGGATCTTGAGGTAGACAGATTTCCAAATTTCTGTCAAACCACCATACTGATTTCCATAGCGGCTGCACAAGTGTGCACTCCCTTCAGCAATGAATAAGGATTCCTTTTATTCTACATCATTGCCAGCATGAGCAAGCACTTGTGTTGTTGATCTTAATCATTCTGACATGTGTAAGATGGAATCTAAAAGTGCAGCTATTTACATTAAATAAATAAATCAAGTGTACTTAGGGGCAAGGTCTTAATGATAAAATGCAAATACTTTGGCTTCTAATATGTCAAATAATAATTTGAGCTGTTTGATAACTCTAGATCATATAAGGTTACATATACAAGTGAAATCAATACTGTTCCAATAATTGGAAAAATGTTCTGTATCTTGTGCATTAAAATATAACCTTTAATGAGTTATCTAAAAGACGATGATGGTGCAAAAGGAGTCTGTCGAAACCTAATGTAGCAATGCAGTGTGTTTTTAAGATACTTAAAGATATTATACATCAGTATCATAAAACTATGCTATCTGTTGCTGACATCTGTCATTTTCCAGTTTCAAGTGAATGACTTCCCAACGGTCCTTTCAAAATCACATAAAAGCAAGCTACAGTCAAATGACTCAGCAGGCTGTATTTATCTAACTTCTGCATACATATGCATGTAACTACAATAAAAAGCAAGCTGTCAATTTGAGAGAAGGGGGCTGCAAGGAAAAGGAGAGAGAACAAGGATGGGGGAACTTATGTGGTAATGTCTGTAGGATATTTGCTTTGCAGATTCCTTGCCAGTCTAGAGTATGATTCTTTATATATTTTATATGATACTTTTAGAAGACGAGTGTGGTTCTTGTTAGTGTCTTATCTTCAATTTGGGACAATTTCTGTATTTTTATAATTTTTAAAT